>NC_057753.1:7908989-7942808 GCF_004010195.1 Chiloscyllium plagiosum
CACGAGAACCACTTATGGTCAGGGGTCAGCACAGACATCGCAGTGTATGGGTTTGGAACTGGAACTGTTGGAGTGGAAACAACACAATTGATCCGTCTGAGATCATGGTTCCAGGCTGACTGGGAGGGTTCTAGCACCCCTGATGCTAACAATCCTTCAATTGTGTCGGCAATGCCGGCTTCAGCCTCTGGTTTGTGTGAATATTGTGTCTGCCAAATTGGAGTGTGGTCAATTAAATCGAATGTGATTGGTGTGACATGTTTGCAGTGACCAACGACCGTTGAACCTGCTGACCACAAGGTATCTGGTAGAGTATCAAGCATCGCTGCAGCCTGTGGATGGTCTGTGTTTTTTCCCTGCCGTGAAACCTTTCAATCTGCCTATGTTCCAGCAGTGCTGGAAGAGCACAGCAATTCAGGCAGCATCCGAAAAGCTTCTTTTCGGATGCTGCCTGAATTGCTGTGCTCTTCCAGCACCACTGATCCAGAATATGTTCCAGCAATACCTTGTCAGTTGTCCTGTACATAATTCTATAGGCTTCCTCTGATGGTGAATATTGAAAACCGGGTAGCTGAGTCCAAACCCAATCAGTTAGCGCCATCATACGTTTGGACATAGGTCCCAGATGTTTGGCCTGATAGCTAGCATGCACGGCCAATGTGAGATGAGGTATAGCTTCTTCAGACATCTCATACCATTCCAACTGTTCTGCAGTCAGTTCAATAACACCTGCCACACCTTCTTTCCCTATCAGCATACAACTAGAAGAAATATCCCATTGAGTCCCTTCTAAGTGCTGATAGAAAGCATGCTGATAGATTTCATTATCATCTCTATCATAATACAGGGTAAGATGAAGGGAATCTGCAGGAGGAGCATAGGGATGCAGCATCTGACCCCAGGGTCGCCATTGGCTGTATAAAGACTGTATACCGTTGTTCTGCCTGTTTTCGGGTTCCAGGAGTCCCCAGTATATATCTGCCCACTGCCCTTCTGCCATTGGTAATGTGTCCGGTGATAGCATCATTTGAGATCCAGATTTGTCATAGAACAGTTGTCAGAATAGCCATTTGGAAAGATCACTACCAGCCCATCTGGTCCGCACAGAAGCGAGACCCCACATCTCACCAGCAAGTGACGGCCCATCAGATTCACAGGGCATGCAGGCGATGAAATATACCGGTGACGAAAGGTCTGTCCGGCCACTGATGTGATCAGTGGCGATGTCAAAGGCAGATTTTCTGGTTTACCCGAGAACCCGACTAACTGGACGCTGGAGGATGACATATTTGACCGAGGTATATCACAAGTGATGGTAGAAAATCTTGCACCCGTGTCAACCAAAAAAGACAGATTCTTGTCCATTACCCTCATTTACATATAGGGGTCTGTCAACCACACATGCCCCTGGATTCTCGGGTCCCGTCAATATTTGTACCCCTGCCCGCCCGGCATAGTCTGGGGGTACTGTCCTTGCACCGGGGCTGCAGCTGTATTTGGGACTTGGTAAGGCTGAGCAGCCTGTTGAAAAGGAGGCTGACTTGAGCGGACATATTGTCCTCGGATCAATCCCTGGCCTCCCTTCTAGCCTCATCGAGCTGTAACTTCAGCAACTGCACTTGAGCAGACTCGTTGCTCTGTTTATCTTCATCCTGTTTTGTCCTGTAATGCTTCATGTGGTGCGTCACGTGTTTCTCCCATTGTTCTGTAGAACAGCCTGGGATATCAGGATTACTCTCCATTGCCTATTTTACTACCTTAGGCATCCCTACCATAAGGGCATTCCTACATAACGTAGTCTGTAGCTGACCCGACCCTGGATGGCTTCCCGCAGTATCTGTCCACGTGCCCTTACACCTAGCCAAAAAGGCAGGCATATCCTCACCCTCCTTCATTGTGAAGGTGAATGAGTGCGTTGCTCCAGGTGGAATCGGAAATCTATCCCTCATTGTCCATCCGACACAAGTGGCATGCTGCACAAACGGTTCCAAATCAGGTAGTAAGGTGGTCCCCGCAGACCCTTCAATCTGCTATATTTCCTACATATTCAATTGCTTGCCCAACAATGCTCTCCAATCGCCCATAACTAACTTGAACTCTAGTGTATATTGGCAAAATTTAGTCATCCAAGTCCCACCTCCCTCCATGGGTGGGGGCATTTTATCCAGGATGCAGTTCATATCAGTAAATGTGAAGGGCTGATAAACATCCCCCATGTAAGTGCCTCTGTAAATTAATGGCATTTGGTGGTGCTGATACTTTATGGGTTGTCGTAATGTGTCTCTGTGACGCAGATTGTAACTTGATTCAGGTAGGTGCTTCAGTGGAGGGCCATGTTCGGTATGTATTTTGAGTGAGCCTTTCAAAGTGACGGGGTAGGTGTGTGGGTCATCATCTGTCAGGGATTCTTCGTCCTCAATATCTCTACTATTTTCAGACTCCCCCCCCCCCCCATCCAATTTGTCTCTCAAATCTCTCCTTCTCCTGTCTGAGAACCCGTCATCTAGTAACTGACCTGAGTTATATAATCTTCCCCTCCTTTCGCTCTCAATACTATACGGTGTCGAGTGAGCATCTGGCTCTTCCAATAATGAATGCCTCCCTTGTTTCGGCTGTTCTTTGTTTCTGCTGTGCGTCATTATCACCCTGCTTGCCTCCTCCGCTTCTTTAACTCTCCGTTGAGCTTCTAGTGTTAGTTTTTCTACCTTTCTGATGCTTTCTTCTACTGCTTCCGCCAGTCTCTCTTTTACTGTTTCGTACTCTTTTGTTCCTACTTCTTGCACATCCAACACCCCTTCTTGAACATACATAAGTGGCATTTGTGTTACAGGATATGGGGGCGGTGATTGTACCCCAGGCGATTTTGAATATAATGGCGCGGATGGTCCAGCCTTTTCTGTCTCTTCGCCAGTTTTGTCTTAGAGGTACCACCCACCCTCTGTTGTAATGTTTCTACCGCCATACAGGCTAACGTCATGTGCAGGTGAATCCTCCTCTCTTGTTTCTCCTCGCCTTCTTTTGTCCACTTTCTTCTAACTAATATTGACCCTTTCTTTCCCTTCATATGCTCTTGAACTTCTAATTTAGCTTGCTCTTCTGCTTTTCCTAAAAACGGTGACAATTCCTCCCTCTCCTCATCTTTAGGGACTTTGCCCTGTTGTTGTAATTCGTCCCAAATCTTATCATATTTCTCCATCATTGTTTTTTGTTTGTCCTTTGCAAGTCCACTAACTAACTGACTTCGAGCTTTATCCACTACTGTTTACGGGCAACATTAAGTCAAAAGAACATCCTCCGTATTCCTCACACTCTTTATCAAATTCCCCTTCCATTTTACGTATTTTTGTTTTAATCCTCCCGTCTAGCAGTCAATTGGTTTGGATATAATATAACCGAGCAACTAACCCAATCAGAGACAAATCTGGTGGCCAGTCAGTTTGTATGGAGTACACCCGAGCAACTGACCCTTTCAGCGAGATTTATCAGCAGTGTCGTTGTTATCACCGTTATCACCGTTAGGTTTCCACTGCCAACTCTCTCTCGCTGAGACACCACCGTCCCTGTCTTCAAGACACTACTGGCTTTTCTGCCACCCTCCGTACATTCCCCAATATAAGTTTTAAAACAACACAATCATACAGCACAATTTGTGAGCGTTGCTTTTATGAGATCCTGCTCAATGGACTTTAAACCTCCTCACATTTACGTACCTTGTTGCTTTTACGGGGACTCTAACCTAAAGGGACTTTAAACCCGTACGTACCTTGTTGCTTTTATGGGGACTCTAACCCCAAGGGACTTTAAACCTGTACGTGCTATAACAATACTTTATCCACTTACTATTACTAGGACACTTGCAGTGTAATGACAACAATCAATGTAGTATTTCCAATTGCAGAACTTCGATATAAACAGGCGTCTGCTCACTTTTTTTTATGCGGCGCCGCTTGTTGTTGTCATCAGACGTCAGTTGTCCAATGTTTCTATTTTTCTCTCTTTTCCGTAACTTCTCCATCTTCATCACGTCGGAGTCACCAAATTGTCGGACTTTAGCTCAATCTACCAGCTTAATTTCTTCTATGTGTGAGCCAAGTCCTGCGTGTTCTTTAAATGAAGCAATAGGAGAAGATATTCGGGTCTCACACTTTTAGTTTGTTTTAGCAATAAGTGAATAAAGTATACAGAGCTCTGGGGCTAGACCTTCCCATTCCTGACAAACAGCAGAATGTGTCAGTTCACGAAGTCTGACCCCTATCCTTCCCCTGACCCAGTCTTTTATACAGTACAAAACGTCATGTAATCACAGAACATTGTGCAAACATTGAGGTGTGGTTGTCTTCTTGATTGACTGTTGACCTGACTCCATTCTCCGCCTTCTCGCGTTCCCGAATATCTGACCCCATGTGACCTTCTTCTGCAGGAGGTGGCGCGAAATAGTTTTTTTTTCACCACAGCTTACAACATGTCCTGCATCTGCACTCACAGGGCGGCAACACCCCCGCTGTCTGCCTCGCTCTCCCAGCCGCTACCAAGGCCGCCAATACACACTGCTCTTTATTAAAAGTCATTCCTATTGTGTGTTTACATTGGCATATCTTTACAAGTCAGATGTACTCAGTACTTTTCCACTGTCTGTTCGTACAGACAAGGGTTACACTACAAACTGTGCTAGTTAATGGTTAAGTATAACATTGTATTATAAGTACTGAAATAAATATAAGATTAAAGGCTTCTGAATGCCTCAAACTAAGCCATATATTTACAATACACAATCTAACAGTGAGATTTCTGAGTTCGAACTTATCAACTTTTCCTAAGTTACTTTGAAAGGCCCTCTAATTTCATACCCGAGTGGCATTTCAAATGGCGTGAATTGGGTCATTTTATTTGTAGCATCTCTAATAATATATAATATGAATGTGGTATGTTTATCCCAATCGTTTGGATAATTCTGGGAGTAAGCAATAAACATAATCTTTCGGGTCTAAAGCCATCATTCCAATGTTCCCTTGGATTTGGGATAATGCCCACTTGATGCAAAGTTTTTGATGCGTAAAATGTCCATGGCCCTCTTAAATAATTTGGCAGTAAGATATAACCATTAGTTTGACAGAATTCCCCTGGGTAGTTCATAACGAATAAAGAAAGCAAGCAAATCCTCAGCAAATTTTTTTTGGCCTTGGCATTCCCTAATGGAACCGCCTCCAGAAACTTGGAATAGATTATGGTTAGTTAATATTGATTCTCAATTTTGGTTTGGTGGGGGACTTACACAATCAATCATAACGCGTATAAATTGTTTTCCAGTGCGGGAATTGGCATCAAAAGCATAAGTTTGATCACGGCCTGTCGAATTCATACCTATCTGACGTACGGCGAAATTCAAACGCATTCTTATGCAATCTAAGCTATTAAAATGCTGCTATGTCTTA
This sequence comes from Chiloscyllium plagiosum, assembly GCF_004010195.1. Classification (NCBI taxonomy): domain Eukaryota; kingdom Metazoa; phylum Chordata; class Chondrichthyes; order Orectolobiformes; family Hemiscylliidae; genus Chiloscyllium; species Chiloscyllium plagiosum. The sequence goes on from NC_057753.1 coordinate 7,914,422, forward strand.
ACCTGAGTCTTCGCCACTCCTAGATGCACACCTACAAGTAATTTGTGTGCTACCCGCAATATCCCCTGTTGGTACTCTACTGGCAACACGATCTGGTGAACGTTCGCCCAGTTCTCATCCGCAAGGTCTCCTTTTCCACCTTAAGATTTTGTCCTTCAGACAATAGCATTCAGGAATAAACTCAGATTCCTTTCCCACGTAGGCTTTAGGATACAAATCCTTTACCGTCTCATCTTTTTGTTGTAGGTCCATTAATCTGTCACAACTAAACACCTGTGCTTGATCCTCTACTTGCTCAGGTTTTCTCTTTCACATTTCATCAAATAGAGTGTCAGCTAACTGGATCTCAACTCCTTCATGTTTCAATTTGTCTTCCCTTCTTGTTTTAACTTATGGCTGTGGGATCTGGTCACCGCACAATCTGGAAATATTCCAGGGTGATTCTCTTTTAGCTTCTCAGTTCACTGGTTTTCTTCTTTTTTTTCTGCCCCCGTACAACAGGCAGAACTCTCACCAGTGATTCGGCTGTATCATTTCAAAGAATAAGCTGTATTCCTGGAACACCAAATTGTTCTACCACTTCCTTTATCTCTTCCCAGTCTTGATCGGACTTTTTCGATCTTTCAAAGGGGAAAGTTGCTTCTCTCACCATTTTTCCACAGATTACCACTCCCTTGGGCGGTATTTCAGAAGTACACATTTTCTCATCTCTCACTATTAGAGACTGACTAGCTCCTTTTTCTAGGTAAAACGAGCACCACTTTAATCTAGAATCTAGTTCCTTTATCTCCCAATATTTTGCCTCCTTAACCTACTCTCCCTATTCTAAATGAGTAAATCTTACCCGCACAGGTGAAGTCTTTGAAAAGTTCGGGCATTATCTTACTCTCCCGTTCATGACTAGGCTGTGCACTCTTCTGCTGCTCTTTGAGATCTTTCAGGATTTGCTTCACTACATGAATTAATCTCTCTAGTTTAGCCTCTTTTAGCACAATTTTCTTCCCAGTGTCGTTCTTAATCCACCAGCACTGTGACTTTGTGTGTCCCAGTTTAATGCATTGAAAATATTTGAGTTCTGTCGCCTCATTTCCAACGTCATGCGTTTCATTCTTCACATGCACTAACTTGTTCCTAGCGTGACTTACTTTTTGTTTCTTCTTTGAAGGATCTCCGTCTTTCCAAATTTATGTCCTCCACACAACGAAACTAATGTCAGAAGGTAAGTTTCGATCCATGCATTACTGCATATTCATCTTCCATTTCTGCTGCTTACCACGCTGTTTTAACTTTCTGTTGCTCAATATGTGTTTTTGTCACTTCTGGAAATGCATTTTTAAACTCCTGAAGAAAATAATATCTCCAAGAGCCTCGTGTATCTTTTCTAACTCTAATAATGTCTTCCATCTTTCGAAGTTATTCTGTTTAGTTCTTTCAAGCTCGATATAATTCTGAGCTGGTTCCTTTCTTACATTTCTGAACCAATCCCTGTATGCCCGTGTAAGCAATTCATAGGCAATTCTCTTACAGCGCTGCAAATACTTACTAGCCCTGCCTATCAGCTTGGCCCGAATTAACTCTTCCCAAACAATCTCTGGTCAGTTCATTTGGTTAGCCAATTTGTCATTTTTGTTAATTGAAAAAGGTTTCTCCACTTTTTGCATCGAATTTTGGTAATGTTTTTGATATATTTGTATGTATGTCTATCAGGTCTTTGGCTACAATGGATTTGCTAATCATCGCTATCCTCATCATAAACCGACCTGTTGAATATGTTCGAATTGAAGAAGTATGCTTTAACAACATAGCTGTTCACACAATTGACATGTATTCTTGATAAACTGTGACTAAACAAAGTTTTGATGTGTCGGGCAGATTTGAGTTCTTTGGTGTCCCGGAGTTCACCTTCGCACACCTCTGCTGCCAGTGATGCTGTTTCTTTAAACTGTGAACATTCAGAGTTCTGTCAGCACATAGTTTGCTGTTCCATTGGTCCCCAAGACAGGCTCTGAAATATCTACTTCAGAGACACACTTGAGGGAGGAGAATAAAGAAAACGATACGTGGGCAGACGTTCTGTTTCCAGCGATTCTGTGATGAAAATCTGTCGGTTAAACAATCTTGAAGTTACAAATGAGTGACATTGCTGTATATTATTGTGCACTAAGTCGTCCCTCAGCACACACACTGACTCAATGGACAGAGAGAGCTTTTCAAAACCTGTACTTTGCGCGATTACAGACATAGAGATACAGATATAGACAGAGCTGTATAAAATTCTGAACAAAGTAAAGGTTACATACACAGTAATATAGAGCACGGAGAGAGCTATACAAAACCTGACAATAATGCTTTATAGAGGTAGACTCCCGGGTACCAGCGAACTGAAGCTGCGGACTGAATTCTTTCCTGAGTTTGCTTCTTCAAATGTTATATAGGAAACACATTAATCTTAGGATTAATTCTATATTCGTCATACTTATAACTTGGAATTTACCAAATCATTATTCTAAAATGATTCAGTGTGGAAAATTGACTGTTAAAATTTATCCAGCCATTATGAATATTCAACAACAGCTTTCAAGCATTCTTCTGACACATATTGGAGCAAGTACGTGAATTTACGAGAAATTAGCAAAGGTACCATAAAAAGAAGAATATGCCTTCATAGAGTGAGAAAATGTACAAATAAAATTCCTCCGTGTTGCCTAAATCGATTATTAGAAATTTCTGTTTCGATGTTCCTTGTGGAAAGATCAACCAAAAGAAGCGTTCAGACACCAAGAAAGCAGCCACTTCCCTAAAAGTGTAATTCTGAGACCAACCCGAGCGTGTTCCTCAATTCTCATGTAGAATAGAACCCATATCCAGAAAAATTGTGATGGTACTCCACTAAGCAAATCTTGATCTATGTGCAGTGAACTATTGCCTTCGGGGCCATGTGTCTGTCTAGTCCTTTCCTCCTCCTTGTATTTTTCTTCTCCATTCCACATCACAAAGAGTTCTATGTGTTCATGTGTAGAAATATTCTTCGTAATCTGCCCTGTTCTGCAGTCGTTGCTCTTTGTTCTAGACTCACATTCAAAGAGATATATCTACACATACACCTCATTGCACCTTATCATGGTTTAAGTCACTGCCATCAAGCCACCTCTTAGTTCCATGTTTCTATGAGAAAAGAGGCTCGGTTGTCTAAAATATTTTAGGTTTGAACAACTTGCAACTGCTCTCCTTTATTTCAGGCAGTTAAGAAGTCACAGATGACCTTAAACAAACTGAAGAACTATGATCATGGAAGGTCAGTCGAAGTTTCGACCGTGTTGCACATGGAACGATATGACAATTTTGCAACAACACGGGAACATTTATTATTCCAAGAGATCAAATGTGTTTGGGGATTCTCTCGTCTGAGGTACAGACAGATGTGTCTGTGGCCAGCAGCGATAAAGCAGAATGATGTGTTGCTTCCCTGGTACCAGTATCAAGGATGCCTCAGAGAGGGTGCAAAATGTTCTCCCTGGTGAGAGGGGCCAGCAAGAGGTCATTGTCCACACTGGAATCAACGACATACAAAGGGAAAAGGTTGAGATTCTGAAGGGACATTGCAGAGAGTTAGGCAGAATTTTAAAAAGGAGGTCCTCGAGAGTAGTAATATCTGGATTACTCCCGGTGCTACGAGCAAGTTTGGGCAGGAATAGGAAGATAGAGCAGATGAATGCATGACTGAGGAGCTGGTGTATGGGAGAAGGATTCACGTATTTCGATCATTGGAATCTCTTTAGGGTTAGAAGTGACTTGTACAAGAACGACGGATTACACGTAAATTGGAAGGGGACAAAGATACTGGCAGGGAAATTTGCGACAGCTGCTCGGGCGGATGTAAACTAACAAGCTTGGCGGGGGGAGGGGGTGGGGGGCGAGGGGCTTGGTGGCTGGGATAGGAACCAGGGAGATACTGAGGAAGGAGATCAATCTGAAACTGGTACAGATGAGAACAGAAGCGAGTCAAACAGTCAGGGCAGGCAGGGACAAGGTCGGAATAATAAGTTAAACTGCATTTATTTCAATACAAGGGGCCTACCAGGGAAGGCAGATGAACTCAGAGCATGGTTAGGAACAATGGACTGGGATATAATAGCAATGGCAGAAACATCGCTCAGGGACTGGGAGAACTGGCAACTTAATGTTCCAGGATACAAATGCTACTGGAAGGATAGAAAGGGAGGGAAGAGAGGGGGTGAGTGGCATTTTTGATAAGGGATAGCATTACAGCTGTGCTGAGGGAGTATATTCGCGGAAATACATCCAGGGAATTTATTTGCCTGGAATTTATTGACCCCCTAATAGTCAGAGGGAATTTGAGAAACAATCTTGTAAGGAGATTTCAGCTATCTGGAAGAATAGTAGGGTGGTTGTGGTAGGAGATTTTAACTTTCCAAACATAGACTGGGACTGCCATAATGTTAAGGGTTTAGATGGAGAGGAATTTGTCAAGTGTGTACAAGACAATAATCTGAATCAGTATCTGGTTGTACCGAATAGCGAAGGTGGAAAATGTGACCTACTCTTGGGAAATAAGGCAGGGCAGGTTACTGAGGAGTAGGAGAAAGGGTGGGGGGGGGGGGGGAGTAGCACTTTGGGGCCAGCGACCATAATTCTATTAGATTTAAAATAATGATGGAAAAAGATGTACCAGCTCTAAAAGTTGAGGTTCTAAATTGGAGAAAGGCCAATTTTGACAGTATTAGACAAGAACATTCCAAAGCTGATTGGGGGCAGATGTTCCCAAATAAAGGGACGGCTGGAAAATTGGAAGCCTTCAGAAATGAGACAACGACAATCCAGAGAAAGTGTATTCCTGTTAGGTTGAAAGGAAAGGCTGGTAGGTATAGGGAATGCTGGATCACTAAATAAATTGAGGGGTTGGTTAAGAAAAGGAAGGAAGCATATGTTAGGTATAAACAGGATAGATCGAATGAATCGTTGGAAAAGTATAAAGGCAGTATGAATATACTTAAGAGGGAAATCAGGAGAGCAAAAAGGGGACATGAGAAAGCTTTGGCAATAGAACTAAGGAGAATCCAAATGGCTTTTACACATAATTAAAGACAAAAGGTAACTAGGGAGAAAATATGGCTCCTCAAAAATCAGCAAGGCGGCTTTTGTGTGCAGCCGCAGAAAATGGGGGAGGTACGAAATGATGGTTTCAAGTGGATGGTTTCAAGACCCTTGGGCGTTGATGATCCGGTGTGTTTTTTTCTATTTCCGTGTTTTTAATGATTACAAACGTGTCATCGACATATCTGACCCATAACGGCACACAAACCAACAGCCACGCTCAGACAACAACTCACCAGAACGAAGGACCCGATACCCAACATGAGCAAGACGAATGTAGTGTACAAAATACCATGCAAGGACTGCACTAAACACTATATAGGACAAACAGGAAGACAGCCAGCAATCCGCTATAAACACAGGAGGAAACATCAAAGAAGCGCTTATCCTGAGGCTCCCAAGCACTGATGATGTCGGCTAGCCAGGGGACGAAACGTTTGCAACAAAAACTTCCAGCTTGGCGAACAGAACCACAACAAGGAGTGTCTACTTCTGCAAATGATGCACATCCTACAAGATGTTCTGTCCAAAATGATGTCGAATTCCTTGAGTTTTATTGGATCTGCACTCATCCAGGCAGGTCGGAAGTGTTGTGTCATAATGTTGAAGCTGATGGTCGACCATCTTTCAGGGGACGGGATCGTTATCAGGTGAGCTACTCACTGCCTATATATGGCCTTTTTTGAAGATTATCCATTAGTTCTCATTGACTTAGTCTTGAAGTTGCAGTATTAATATTTCCCTGGCAGGTCAGGCAACATCCAAAGAGCAGGAGAATCAACGTTTCGGGCATGAGCCCTTCTTCAGGAACCCTGAAGAAGGACTCATGCCCGAAACGTCGATTCTCCTGCTCTTTGGATGCTGCCTGACCTGCTGCGCTTTTCCAGCAACACATTTTCAGCTCTGATCTCCAGCATCTGCATTCCTCACTTTCTCCCCGTATTAATATTCCCCGTCGATTTCGGATTCAGACGACTATTACCATTAGATTCTGATAGTTAGGCACTTAGAAATGCAAGTGACTGTGCTGTACAAGGAATGACGATTAGGTTGTCTGTTGGTGTAGATTTACACTCACATACATGTGTGGTACGAATGTTACTTGTCATCCGATACAGTTGTTTAAAAAATTCGAATGTACAAAGTTTGTCAGCATTGTTCTGTGCACAAAATATAATACAAATCCAATCCAATCAACTACCCCTTTCGTGTACTTTCAACGTGATGTAAGGCATTGTAAGTAGTACTATCAATTAGCACATGGAAAACAATAACTTGGTAACTTCATCACTAACCAGAAAGGATTACAACATTACCCCTAGATATTCAATGGTATTAACATAACTGAATCCATTCTGAGTTAGCACGTACCAGAAATATTAATAGGTTAGCCATGTAAATACATTGGCTACATGAGCCGGTCAGAAGTTTGGAATTGTGTGACGATTACCTCATTCATTTTCCTCCACAGCCCATCAACCACCATCTGCAAGGCAAATGTCAGTAATGTGATGGAAACACTCCACTCAGCAGTTGTGTCCATACCCAGCAAGAATGAAGAAGCTTGACGCTATCCAAAATGCGGAATCCATGTGATTAGTTCATAGCCACTACTTTTGAACATTTCATAAAATCACCACCGAAGCACACTGACAGCAGAGGGTTGTATCGATAAAGTGTTTTGGATAACTCACGGAGGTCTGTCAAACTTTAATTTTCTCTTCTGTGAACTCGACTGTTTAAAAGGACTCAGTAGCTATACATGTGAACATGAACAAATCCAATTTCCCTTCTAAGTAACTGATCATCCAGACATTAAATGTATCCACGAATTCTTCACTGTCACTAGATCCAAAATCATAAAACTCCGCTCCTAACAGCTCTTCAGATTTCCTATGAACTTCGTCAGTTCAAGAAGGTAACTCCCCCGACTACCTTCTCTATTTCAGTGATTGTTGAAAGAACGCAAACATTTTTGAAGAGCTCCAAGAAAATTCAAATGATTGTTGGTCTTTCCAAAAATGCTGAAATACCCAGACTGAAGTGAAACAATTTTGTAGTGCGCTGCATGACTGTCTGTTTCCTATTCTTCCATACTATGTATTTCTGAAGGGATGGCTCCCGCCTTCAATCTGAGAAACGTTTCACACTTTCTTCCTTTCTTGCTTATCATTCTTGCGTTACCTGGATACCATATATATTAATGAATCATTGCAATGGGTTAGCTACATGGATAGTGATGCTAGGAAGCAAGTTTGCAGAATGATAATTCAACACTGCTGTCGAAGTGGCAGCATCATCCCAAGTCAGGAAGCTGCAGGAGAACATACACATACCATGGCCCTGAATTGGCTTCCCTTCACTGTTTATGGTGAAGAACGTGAATTTGAAGGTACTGATGAAAGGATTGTCTGAATCTTTGTATAGAATGTTGCAGATGGTAAGATTTGTGGTTGTTATGCGACTAGTGTAGACGAATTGAATATTAAATGTGGTGGATTGGACACCCATCGAGTAACACTGCTTGATCGTGGATGGTTTCAAGACCCTAGGGCGTTGTTTAATTGGCACTCAACCAGATAAGTGAAACGAAACCATCATGCACCTGATCTTGTTCCTGATGGACAGGCTACGGGGATATAGATATTCAGTGCAGAATTTCCAAGCTGCTCTTCACGCTATAGTATTTATGTAAGTGATTTAATTAGAACTCTGGTCCATAGTAAATTCTGGAATTTTGATTGAGGGTAACTCAGTGGTGGTCATACTATTTAATATCAATGAGAGTTGAGAAATAATGAAATAGGGATGCAAGATAGAGAGGAGAGAGAAAGACATGCGCAGTGTCACAGATTGTGGTGAGCAAAGAGAGGCTGAGCTCGAGACATAGTTTTACATGGAGATACCTTAACAGTAAAGGATTTTTAAAAACTTATTAGAATATGCACAACAGATATTTGATAGTAGCGCTTCCAAACAATTTAACCTAATAAGGAATTAGGATGTTAGCTGAAAGAGTTGGGGAAATCTTATTACAGATCTTTCATGCCTGAACAGGATAATACACTTCATGCTTGTTCTTCGACACTAAACTTTGAAAGGATGATTCTTGCATCTTTACCTATGGTGGCAAAGAATTAGATGTTGCACGAAGGTAATTATAGTTTTGTAAATCTCATTTTATTTTCCGATAGGGTTTGAGGATGTCTTTCTGGGAGCTGGATGTACCTGAGAAAGGCAGGATAAGGATGCAGTGTCGAGTGATCTATATAAGTCACATTTTCCCAGTAAGTCAGCATGGCCTACTTTGAATCTTGAAGCACCCGCACCATTTCCCTGTTTGGCTGAGTAGGGACTGAACACTGGCACCAAAAAGATTAAATTCAGCACCTTATCAGCGTAAACAACACACAGACAACGAACGTCCGACCTTTAGCATCATTTATATTGATCATGTTTTAAATGATAGTAAGGGTCAAAAAGCGCCAATACCTCTGTTTTGCTAGTATTGGAGTTAAATGAGGCAATAACGTGGAATGTGTACTTGACCTATCATATCCGGAAACAAGTAGCAGAAACAACCAATTAGATAACATACAAAGAATTTTCTTTTTCTGAACTATCTCACAATTCCAATGATGGCATGATTCCTGCATTCCAAAACTCCAGATGCTGGCAATCAAGGTTTACAGGCATGAAGCTGGAAGAACACGTATGGAGTCAGCTATTACGAGGGGGCATAGCTTTAAATTAAGGGGTGGTAGGTATAAGACAGATGTTAGGGGTAGATTCTTTACTCAGCGAGTGGTGAGTTCATGGAATGCCCTGCCAGTAGCAGTGGTGGACTCTCCCTCTTTATGGGCATTTAAACGGGCATTGGATATGCATATGGAGGATAGTGGGCGAGTGTAGGTTAGGTGGGCTTGGATCGGTGCAACATCGAGGGCCAAAGGCCCTGTACTGCGCTGTATTTTTCTATGTTCTATGTTCTATGTTCTATCACACAGCAATCCTTTTTTTTCACGACTGAGGGTGGATGTACGGAGAGATGCATTTAGAGGGATTTAAGGTAAGAGGAAAAAGAGTCAATAGGGACCTACGTGGCAATTCTTCACACAGAGTGTGGTTGCGCATCGAATGAGCTGCCAGAGGAGTGGTGGAGGTTGGTAAAATTACAAAATTTAAAAGGCATCTAAATGATTATGTGAATAGACAGAACTTAGGCCAAATGCTGGCAAATGGGACTAGGTTTATTTAGAATATCTGGTCAACATGGACGGGTTGGAAACATGCTGCATCTACTTGACACAATGACTCTAACTTTGAATAACTTAGCTGTACTGTAAAAAGTAACAAAGAATCGAAATGGTAACAATTACTATTTAACCGTTCCAATGTGTCAAAATCCCATAAGTACAGTCTTGACAATAAGACAAATTCAGAAACAGTTTGTCTCACATGCACTTCAGCAGCCCAGGAAGAAAATAAAACAAGAGAAAAACTCAGAGAGAGAGTGGAGCAGCCGGGAGTGATTCACAGTATTCCAACGTTGCAGAGAACCCAACGGGACTGCTGAAAGCTAAATTAAAGAGCCTGGTTCACTGGAATTTTGACCACACTCACACAGACTGGTCGACTGATTCGACGCTAAAACAAAAACACAGGGCCACACAGGCTCTTTACTGTATTGGCTTTTCAAATAAAAAAGGCTATGCAACTGTGTCTTAAAAATAAACTCGCGTTACAAAAAAGCAGTAGGAAATAATATCTTATAACCACAGCATCGTCGCATTCCCAATAAAAAAGGAACAGTCACTATACCAGGGTCGCTTCATTTCAATACTCCTTACTTTTACAGTATTACCACCCAATACCTGAGCATTACGTTTACCTAAGCATGCAAGCAATCATTATACTGTCTATTTAAGTCCATTTCATTTTACAGTAAAAAATAAACAAAAGAGAAACAGGCAATTCCAATCTTCAATCTGTGCTAATCATCAAAATATAAAACAAATCTTCTGATCTATTTGGTTCGCATCTCTTTATTCCCTCTCTATTCTTGTAATCAACCAGACAGCTCTTAAATAGCTGAAAATGTGTTGCTGGAAAAGCGCAGCAGGTCAGACAGCATCCAAGGAACAGGAGAATCGACGTTTCGGGCATAAGCCCTTCTTCAGGAATGAGGAAAGTGTGTCCAGCAGGCTTTTATCTTAGCAACACATTTTCAGCTCTGATCTCCAGCATCTGCAGTCCTCACTTTCTCCTCGAAGCTCTTAAATAGCGTCAACTTGCCTGCTTCCACCACCTCTTCCAAGCTCATAATATTCTCTGCGTGAAAAACATCTTTCATCGTACATCTCCCTGCAACATTCGCCCCTCACCTTGAACCTGTGACCCCTTGTAATTGAAACCCCAAACCTGGGGAGAAAAACACTCTACCTATTCATCGTACCTATGCCTCTCATCATTTTGTAGACCGCTGTAAGGTTTCCTTTCAGTCTTAATTTTTCCAGTGAAAACAATCCTCATCTTTCTACCCTTCGCATAGCCAATGCCCTGGAGACAGGTAACAGTTCTCTACACTCCCTCCAAAGCTTTCACGTCCTTCTGATAATGTGGCGACCAAACATGCATAAAGTACGCCAAATGCGGCCTAACCTAAGTTTTATACAGCTGCAACATGGCTTGCCAACTCTTATATTCCTTGCTGCAGCCGATGAAGTCAACCTTTGCAGTACCTGTCTCAGCACCTTGACTACCTGTGTTGCGAATTTCAGGGAACTGTGAACCTGCACGCCCAAATCCGTCCGAATGTTAATTTTCCTAAGGGTTCTGTCAGCTAAAGTTAAATTAACACCTAATTTGATCCTCCAAAATCCATCACCTCGCATTTGTCTGAATTAAACTCCATCTGCCATTCCTGTATCCAAGTCGCCAATTTCCTGTTGTATCCTTTCACAATCGTCGGCAGGATCAGCACCTTTACCAATCTTCATATGATCTCCAAACTTGCTAATCTGACCACCCACATTTTCCTCGAGATTATTCTTCATATACACTTCAAATATTAGAGAATCTAGGACCGATCCCTATGGAATCCGACTAGTTATACGTCTTCATTCTGGAAACAAATATTATTCTTCCTCGGCTGCCCTCTGTCTTCTATGACTAAGTCACATTTGTATACATCTGGCCAGCCTATCCCGAATCCCACGTGATTTCAGTTTTTACACAAATCGTGGATGTTAGACTATATCGACGTCTTGCTAAAATCCATATAAATTGCATTCACCGCCCTCGCCTAATCAAAAATCTTTATCACGACTTCAAAACATTCAGTCGTGCTGCTTACACATAACTTACCAGGTACAAAACCATGCTGCCTGTCACTAACCAGTTCATTTTCATCCAATTGTGCATAAATCTTGTAACTCAGTATTTTATCCAAGATCTTCCCCGCCACAGACATCAGGCTCACCTGCCTATCATTTCCTGTTTTATCCCTGCTTTATTTTTACACGAGGGAACAACATTGACTAAGCGTCAGTCCTCTAGATCCTCACCTGCTGCCAAATTGGATGTGAAGATATCTGCTAATTTTCCAATTGTTTCTGCCATGGCCTCTCGCAGAAACCTGGGATAGATCCTATTTGTCCCTGGAAACTTGCCTACCGTAATGCAAGTTAGGATACCGAAGATCTCCTCCTTCAATGTACTGATATTCTGAATATTATTCACACACTCATGCCTGACATCAGAATGAGTCATGTCCTTTTCCTTGGTGATTTTCCATGCAATGTATTCATTCTGGATCTTTCCTACTTCCTGTGACCCCATGCATAACCTTCTTTTTTTGTCCTTGAGCAGGCCTAATCTTTCCCTTGCTATCCTCTATCATCTGAGACATGCATAAAAAGCCTTGGGATTCTCCTTGACCCTGTTCTCTAACTATACCCCTGGTTGCTTTTAGCCTTCCTAATTCCACCTTTAAGCTCCTTCCTATTTTATGTAAAGTTCTCATAGTCTTTGTCTGTTTCTAACTGCCTAGACCTATCGTTTGCTTCATCCTTCCATTTCAATAAGCTTTCAATCAACGACCTGAGACAACAACTATGCTTGCTGGGAATCTAGGCAAGTTTGGTTCCACCGATGGAGAGAAAGCAGATTTTAAAGTATCGAGTCCACTGACTCTTCTCCACAGAATAATGCAACACACAGCGCCCTCTGCAAAACAAGTAATATTGTTTAAAAAGAAATAATTCGTTATGAACTTGAATTCCAAATAGAATATCACTCAAAATAATTTTGGAATGAAATGTAAAATATAATCCTTCGGTAATGCTGCACTTTGCATCTGTTGATAGGTGGCGTTCCTATTGCACTTTAATTGGACGTGATTCCATGGAACATATTGAAAGAAGGAAGGGAGGGGCGATTCTTTATATTCATGAATGCATTTGCACAAAGATTCGTGGTGGCGTCCAAATCTTTCTTATTATATTCAAAAGCAGACGACACTAGGCTCTCCACAGAGATAAGTGTAAACGCTTGCAGGGATTGAACACACATTCCCCATCAAGCATTTCATCAAACAGCGACGAAAGTGGGATGTGAATGCAAGGGTGTAGAGTGCAATGGATTGGCAGGTCACCATATTTATCCCTCAGCCATCACATCCCATTGCAGATTGTGTGTGCGCTGATATTTGTCTATTTTGTTATTGCAGAATCAGTTTCCAGAGACCGTTGCCACGTTTTGTGGACATGGGGTACAATCTGCACCATTGAAAGAAATTGGAATTTCAACTTAATAAAAGATCTGTAAGTAAGTGTTCAATGATAAGCGTGGAATGGCTGACCGTCTGCTTCATCAATATCCTTCAGGGAACAAAACTGCTGTATTTTCACGACCTCGCCTTCATTTGACTACAGTTTAACAGTAAAGTATTTGAGCCGGCAATCCCAAATATTCAGGAATGATTAAAACAATTTATCACCAGATCCTGCTAAATTTACATAGATTGTTAAGACGCAGGAACTCAAGTTCGTCATTTCTGGAATACTGCTGGTGACACATAATAGTGAGAGCGGAGTTATTAGGATACAGCAGATGTTTTCGTGGCTGAGGAGATTTTGCAGGAGGTAGGGATTCAAATTTGTGACTCTATGGGAACTCTTTTGGGGAGATTTGACGGTTACAAGAGGGACAGTTTGTACCTGAACTGGAGAGGTATTTGCTAGTGTACTCGGAAGGTGTAAACTATTACGAAAGAAGATGAAATCCAAAATATTAGTGGAAAAAGATAGGAAGTTGTGTCGGGCACAATAGCTATGGGGAGCAAGGTAAATAGACAAGACGGGCAAGAAAATAATAGAAAATAAGGCAGTAGTGAGGAATTAAACTGCAATCATTTCAATGCAAGTGGCCTGCAAGTGAAGAAGATGAACCTAGGACATGGATGGGAATGTAGAACTGGAATATCAGAGCTATTGCAGAAACATGGCCGAAGGCGGTTCTGGACAGGCAGTTTAACATTCCATGTTTAAATGGTATAGAATGATAGAAAGGGGTAAAAGAGAGGAGGGATGATGTTCTTGATTAGGACAATATTATACTTGCAAATAGGGAGGATATTCCTTAGGGAAAGGAATTTATTTTATCCGTTGCTCCCGATGTGGTCTCCTCTACATTGGGAAGACTGGATGCCTCAATGCAGAGCGCTTTAGGGAACATCTCCGGGACACCCGCACCAATCAATCCCACTGCCCTGTGGCCCAACATTTCAACTCACTCTCCCACTCTGCCGAAGACATGCACGTCCTGGGCCTCCTCCACTGCCGCTCCCTCACCACCCGACGCCTGGATGAAGAACGTCTCACCTTCTGCCTTGGAACACTTCAACCCCAGGGCATCAATGTGGATTTCACCAGTCTCCTCATTTCCCCTCACCCCACCTTATCCCAGGTCCTACCTTCCAGCTCAGAACCGTCCCCATGACTTGTCCTACCTGCTTATCTTCTTTTCCACCTATCCACTACACCCTCCTCTCCGACCTATCACCTTGATCCTCACCCCATTCATCCATTGTACTCTTTACTACCTTCCCCAATCTCCTCTCTGTCCTATCACCTCCATGTCCACCTGCAATCACCTATTGTACTCTATGCTACTTTCTCCAACCCCCACCCCCTCCCAGTTATCTCTCCACCCCGAAGGTTCCCTGCTCATATTCCTGATGAAAGGCTTTTGCTCGAAACGTCGATTTTCCTGCTCTCTGGATGCTACCTGACCTGCTGTGCTTTTCCAGCACCACTCTAATCCAGAATCAGGTTTCCAACATTTGCAGTCCTCGTTTTTACCTATCCCTTAGGGAAAGTTTGAAGAAGTTGTATATGTGGAATAGAATAATAAGAAGGTGATGATCACTTTGATGGCATTATAATATTGTCCCTCCAATAGTGAGCCGGAAATTGAGGAGCAAATATCGGGAGAGAACTCAGACATCTGTACGAATAATAGGTTTTAATGTCAGGGAATTTTAAATTTCCAAACATACACTCGAACTGCCATAATCTTAATGACTTGTAAGGGACGTCTTATGGATCAGACCAGACAGCCTCAAAACATTTTAAGTAGTTAGCCTCGACACTACATATTTATATTATTTCAAAGGTAAATGTAAAGTTCTGTGTTCCAGATGTTGTTTGACTTGTAAAACTGCTCGACGTTAAGCAAAACAGGATCTATTCAAATATGAAAGTAAAAATTTAACAAAGGAAAGAAGAACTGAGAAAACCTTAACTTTATTGGAAAACGTGCACAACAATCGACACAATAACTCTTACTAATTAACTTTCTCAATGTAGTAACAGTCCACGTTTTGGCAAAAAGGCAAATTCAGAAAACAGATTTTGTCTTACATTCAATCAAACAGCCTCAGAAATCATTCCCCGGGTTTTGGTTGTAATCAAGAGAGGGAAAATAGCTTTCTCGTATTCATGTCCACAACAACTGCTTAAAGCAAAGAAGAAAAAAACCCACCGGTAATCCCTGTCTGTGAGAACTGGCCACATCCATATAGACAGCTTCTATTTCTTCATGTTTAACAGGTAACACGTCTATGAAGCTGTTAACGTTACCACAGACTGTTCTTCACCTCTCGTTAAATCTCTCCTTTAATAGAAACTAGTGCAAAATACACCTGTTAAAGCCACAACATCATCACACGTTGGATTTGTTAAGTGTATTCCAGAAAATGTTCTTGCTTAATATGTTGATGCATCTATCAAAGAAGAAGCAAAGTGTCACTTTCTCTTGGTAAATAAGACAGGGAAATTGACTGAGGTGTTGGTAAGAGAGAACTTTCGCACTGGAGATCATGATGCTATTCGTTTTAAAGTTATTATTGGAAAAGATAGGTCTGATTTGAAGGTTCATGATCCGAATTATAGTAAGGCCAATTTTGGTGGCATTTGACAGGAAGTTTCAAAGTTGACTGGGGGAAACTAATTGCAGTTAAAGGGACGCCTCGCATATGGGGTTTCAAAAATGAGGTGACAATAGTTCAGCGAGAGTTCAGTATGTTCCTATTGGTGTGAAGGGCAAGGCAGGAAGACATAACGATAACTGGATGATGAACAATAATAAGACTCTGGTGAAGAAGGGAATTTTAAGACTGGGGGACACATTTTTAATGTTAAGAGGAGAGAGATTAAAAGAAAACATAGGCAAAATGTACGTTTAGGGTGGATCACGTGTGGAATGAACTTTCTGATGAATTGGTGGATGGTGGTACAATTCTAACGTTTGAAAGTCATGTGAATGAACACATGGTTTGGAAATGTTTGGAGGTTTAACGGCAGGATCAGGGAGATGGGATTAGTTTCATCTGTGATTACGTTCAGCATGGACTGTTTGGGCCAAAGGCACTGTTTCTGTACTGTATGACTGTATGACTCTAAGACTCTATGACTCTGTGAGACATCTGTCAGTCTAGACATTAGGGATCAATTGAATCTGTGGAGGAGTACAGGGAGAATTAGAACACACTTAAGAAGGAAATCGGGAGGCCCAAAAAGGGATATAAAGTAGCTTTGCCAAATAAGTTTAAGGACAATCCTTCGATATTCCACAAATACATTGAAGACAAAAACGGATCGACGGAGAAAATAGGGCCCCACAAAGATCAAAGAAACTGTTTATATGTGGAACAGCAGGAGATCCCTGAGATACTAAATGACTATTTTGCATCAGTATTTATTATGTTGAAAGACAAGGAAGATAGTGAAATTGGAGAAATAAATAATGATATATTGAAAAGAGTCCACATTACAAAAGAGGAACTATTGGAGAAATAAAAATGCATAGAAATAGATAAATCCCCACCAGTTACACAGGTGTATCCCAGAATATGGTGTGAATCTAGAAAGGAGGTTGTGGTGTCCGGTGCAGAAATAGTTGTCTCATCGATAGGCAAAGGGAAGGGTGCCAGGAAACCGGGTTTGTGGCTAATGGCGTGGCATTGACTAAGAAAAACGCTGCAAAGAAAAGTCAAGGATATTTAGGTCAGTGAGTCTGAGGTCCGCGGTGGTTACGTTGTTTGACAGGATTCTGTGAAATGGAATATACATACATTTCGAAAGGACAGATTAGGAATAACCGGCATGGCTTTGTTCTTGGGAAATCGTGCTCCACAAATTTTAATTTGTTAAAGAGGTATAAGAGCTTGCCAGAAGATAATTGAAGTTGGAGCCATAGAACATAGAACATAGAAGAATACAGCGCAGTACAGGCCCTTCGGCCCTCGATGTTGCGCCGATCCCAGCCCACCTAACCTACACTAGCCCACTATCCTCCATATGCCTATCCAATGCCCGCTTAAATGCCCATAATGAGGGAGATTCCACCACTGCTACTGGCAGGGCATTCCATGAACTCACGACACGCTGAGTAAAGAACCTACCCCTAACATCTGCCCTATACCTACCCCCCCCAGTGCCTCCACATCTTTCCTATAGTATGGCGACCAAAACTGCACACAATATTCCAGATGCTGCCGTACCAGAGTCTTATACAACTGCATCATGACCTCAGGAGTCCGGAACTCAATTCCTCTACCAATAAAAGCCAGTACGCCATATGCCTTCCTCACCGCACTATTTACTTGGGTGGCAACTTTCAGAGATCTGTGTACATGGACACCAAGATCCCTCTGCTCATCCACACTACCAAGTATCCGACCATTAGCCCAGTACCCCATCTTTTTGTTATTCTTCCCAAAGTGAATCACCTCGCACTTAGCTACATTGTATTCCATCTGCCACCTTTCTGCCCAGCTCTGCAGCTTCTCTATATCCTGCTGTAACCTGCCATATGCTTCCTCACTGTCAACAACTCCTCCGACTTTCGTATCATTCGCAAACTTGCTCACCCAACCTTCTAGCCCCTCTTCCAGGTCATTTATAAAAATGACAAACAGCAATGGTCCCAAAACAGATCCTTGCGGAACACCGCTAGTGACGGCACTCCATGAAGAAACTTTGCCATCAACTACTACCCTCTGTCTTCTTCCATCCAGCCAATTCCTAATCCAAACCTCCAACTCACCCTCAATGCCATATCTCCGTATTTTCTGCAGTAGCCTACCATGGGGAACCTTATCAAACGCCTTACTAAAATCCATATATACCACATCTACCGCTTTCCCCTCATCAACCTCCTTCGTCACCTTTTCAAAGAATTCAATAAGGTTTGTGAGGCACGACTTGCCCTTCACAAAACCATGCTGACTATCCTTGAACACATTATTCCTTTCCAGATGTTCATAAATCCTATCCCTTACAATTCTCTCTAAGACTTTGCCCACAATAGAAGTGAGACTCACCGGCCTATAGTTACTAGGGTTATCCCTACTCCTCTTCTTGAACAAGGGAACCACATTTGCTATCCTCCAGTCTTCTGGCACTATTCCTGTAGACAACGAGGACATAAAAATCAAGGCCAATGGCTCTGCAATCTCTTCCCTTGCTTCCCAGAGAATCCTAGGATAAATGCCATCAGGCCCAGGGGACGTATCTATTTTCACCCTTTCCAGAATTTCCAACACCTCTTCTCTACATACCTCAAAGCCATCCATTCTACTTAATTGTGACTCAGTACTCACATTGACAACAATGTCCCGTTCCTGATTGAATACATAGAATTTAGCAACGTCTTCCACCAGGTTCCGCATTGTAAACTGATTAGTAAGGGAGATTACATGGGAGCCTGGGAGAGACAGCTAATTGCATAAAGAAAGGATTTGATGGCAGAAGACAGAAGATGGATGTGGAGCGTTGTTGATAAGGTGGGAGGTGTATGAACAGAGGCGTGCAGTTTGGGTGAGTTATAGATCAAAGGATCCACAGTTGTTTCTCATTTGTATTAACGAGTTGGATACGTATATAGGATGTATGGTTCGTACGTTTGCTAATGATACCACAATTGGTGTAGTGTAGACAGTGAAAAAGATTATTTGAGAGTGGAATGAAATTTTGGTCAGATGGTCTAATGCACTGGAAAGTGGCAATAGAGTTAAATTTTAGATAAATGTTGATGATGTAATTTTTTTTGAAGGTAAATCAGGGCAGCAATTGCACAGTTAATATTGGGCCGTGTGGAGGGTTGTTGAACAGAGGGACGTAAGGGTTCAGGTTCATAACTGTTTGAAAGCAGCATTGCAAGTAGACAAGGTGGTGAAGAAAGTGTTTGGCGTGTTTGCCTCCATTGATCAGTGCATCAAGTGTAGTTGGTCCAAAGAAATTTTGCTATTACACAAGACGCTAGTGAGGTAGTTTTCGAAATACTGCGTACAATTTGGCTCGCTCTGCTGTAGGAAGGATGTTGTTAAACTAGAAAATGTGCACACAGCAAAACAAGATGTTGCCAGAGTGTTTGAGTTATTAGGAAAGTCTGCAAAGGCTGGGACCTTTTACACTGGAGTTTTGGAGGCTGAAGAATGACCGCCTAGAAGTTTATAAATTTAAAGGAATCCGAGACAAGTTTAAAAGCCAACTCTGTTTCCAAGGATAGGCAAGTCCAAAATAAGAAGGCATAGGTTGAAGTTGTGACTGGAAAGACTAAAATGGAGGTGAGGGACAATCTTTTCAGGTGGAAGGTGATGGTAGATGGGACGAGCTGCTAGACGAAGTGGCAGAGGCAGAAATAAAGACAGCATTTAAAAGAATACTGGGTAGATACATGCAGAGAAAATGTTTAGAGGAATATGGGCCAAACGATAGCAACGGAATTAGTGCACTTCAGAATTCCAGGTCAGCATGTCCGAGTTCGCCGAATGGTCTGATTCCCTGCTTTATGATTCTATGACTCGGCATTAAAAAGGAGGAGTTATGTGTTTTCAAAGACTTTAAGGCTACCAGTTCCCAACATCAGATGGGTTTTAGAATTCTGAGGGGCGTGATTTAAGAAATTGGTTGGGCCGTGCACAAAATATTTGTACCCGCTTTTGTCGCAGGAGATGTCCCAGAAGATTGGACTATTCCTTTCTCTAAAAAGACTAACAAGGAAAAGCAGAAAGTCACAGGCTAGTGAATCTCATGTCAGTGGTCTGAAGTTATTTCAGAAGATTCTTAGGGATAGGATTTGTTCTGAATTGTGAAAAAAAAATATTTACTACTGAAAAGCAGTCTGACGTTATAAGAGATGGAGCATTCCTCAAACGCTTGATTGAGTTTTTTGAGGAAGTAACAAAGACGATTGATGAGAGCAGGGAGGTAAATGTTGTCTACATAGATCTTATCAGGACCTTAGGAAAGGTCCATTATGGCAGTCTGACGCCATAGATGAAGCCACTTGGAATCTGCAGCGACATGGTGAGACGAATACGGAGTTTGCTTAATAATAGAAGACAGAGAAGCAATGTAAGGGATTTTTAAAATATAATATTGGAGACCTGTGACCAGTGTGTTCCAAAGGGATCAGCGTATACTTTTAACAGACATGAATGATTTGGAGTAGAATGTTGGGCCCTGACTTGTACGTTTGTGGAGGACGTAAAGATTGTGGGAGGTGTGAATAGTGGATAGGGTGTCGACAGGCTGGAGGATTGAGCGGAGAAATGGCAGATAGACTTCAATTCAGACAAAGAAAGATGCTGCATTTTGGAAGGTTTAATGCAGGAGGGAGGTATAGCGTAAATGTCAGATTTTTTCGCATTAGCAAAACACAAAACAATCTAGGCATACACTTGCACAGTTTCTGGAGATGGAACTAAAAGTGGATATGGTGGCTAAGTAGGTTTGTATCTTGTTTGTCTTTAGTAAGGTGGATATAGACATCAGCAAATCATATTTCAGCGGTAGAGAACTTTAATACAAACACATTTAGAATACTATCAACAATTCTGGTTGCCACAATACTGGTAGCTGTTGGAGGCACTGGAGTGGGTACAGAAATAATCCTGCAGGATGTTGCCTCGTTTGGAGCCTATTAGGTAAGCAGAGACATAGGACAAATGTTTCATTATTTACTCAAACGTCAAAGGGTGAGGACCTACTTGCTTGAAATTTGCAGAAGTATGAGGGGCATGAATGGAATGAATCTCGGAGTTTCTTTTTCAGGGTATAAGAAAACAGTTTCTGCGTAACATAGGTTTATGTTATAAGAAGAAAGGAGATGTGAGAGGCAGGTTTCTTTGCACAGTTAGTGATAAATGAGGCAATGCGTTGCCAAAATGGAAATGGATATGGATACATCAGCAACACTTAAGAGGCATCTTGCCAGGAATGCAAAACGTCAGGGACTAGACGGATACCGGCAGAGTAGAGGCAAGTGCTACTGTTTGTTTAGAAATTAATTGTGTATCAGCACATTCTCAGCGTTCCAAAGTTTCTGGCCCATTGCTGTACTTTGTCTACTAACATCAAATTGTATATTCAATTCATCGATCATTTTAAGAATGCAGCATGTATTCTGATAGAGGGCCTCTTATTCAATTATGTAAGCCGTTATTTTCCCGTTGCAATCGTTATTCCCTTCAATGGTAAAGGATGGTTCTTAAATTTACGTATAACACTAAAGTCAGTAAAGTTCTGGATAGTGTCAACCGATTTTGAAGGTTACAGAGGGACATAGACGAGCTACAAAGCTGGACTGAGAGGGGATATATGGAAATTCATGCGGGCAAGTGTGAGGTTATGCACTTTCGAAGGAGTAACAGGAATGCAGAGCACTAGGCTAATGATAAGATTCTTGGTCGTGTAGATGAACAGAGCGATCTTGATGTCCGTGTACATAGATCGCTGAGTGTTGCCACCCAGGTTGATTGGGTTTTTAAAAAGGCATACGCTTTTTTTAGTCGATGGATTGAGTTTCGTAGCCATGAGGTCATGCTGCAGATGTACAATGTTCTGGTGTTGCTGCATTTGGAGTGTCACATACAATTCAGGTCACCGCATTATAGGAAGCATGTGGAAACTTTAGGAAGGATTCAAAGGAGATTTACGAGTATGTTTCCTCGTATGGAGGGAAGGTCTTACGAGATAAGGCTGAGGGACTTGAAGCTGTTTTCGTTAGAGAGAAGAAGGTTGATAATGAGATGGTTAGATAGTGTGGGCAGTCAGAAACTTTTTCCTTGCATCGTGATGGCTTGCATAAGGGACATAATTTTAAATTGAGGGGTGAGAGATATAAGACAGGTGTCAGAGATAGTTTCTTTACTTAGACCTTCGTAGTGGGAGCGTGGAACGGCCTTCTAACAACAACTGTAGACTCGCTAACTTTAAGGGCATTTAAATGATCATTACATAGGCATATGGATGAAAATGGAATACTGTAGGTTAGATGGGGTTCAGATTGGTTTCACAGTTCGGCGCAACATCAAGAGCCGAAAGGTCCGTACTGCATTGTAATGTTCTATATTCTGTGTTAACATCGTTATTCTCACTTTACCAAATCGAACAGGCAATGCCTCAGGAATAACAATCACCAAACCTACGTACATCCCGTTTCTCTGGCAGGACCGGTCCACCAGTGGTGGCAGCACTTTGTTACACAGTAGGGAAAGGAGTTGCCATGAAAATCCTCAAAATTAAATCCAGAACATCAGAAATCTCATGGCCACTGATCAAATGTTGCCAAGGAAACAGAATGCTGGGAGATATCTGTTGCCGACCTCACCACCTCTCAGTGAAAATCAGCAAAACTGCCTGGAACATAGATTTAGGTACAGGTCAGTCATGCGTACAATCTTTCATGAAAGGTCAGGAAGTGACCATTGATGGTCTCCATGAACACTATTATTGATGCACAGAAGGCAGCCATTTGATATATCTCTGTCCTTTTACACAGGAATAAGGGAAGCCATTGATCCACTGAGATTGTAAGAGGAACGTTAACCTCAGGGCATGTTATACTGGAAGAGGAGGAGGCCCAATATTCTCATGGCCCAATTATAATGAAAAGCAAAGAAGCAATTTAGCTTCTTGAGCATGTTTCACAATATAAAAACAGATGGAAGGATTGTTGCTTACAGAGAGTATAAGATGAGAAAAGCTGGAGACAAATGTTTCCCTCTCTCGAACTTCACACAGGAATAGCAGGAGGCCATCTAGTTTTGGAAACTTGCTTCACTGAGCAGCAGAACATCTTTCAACGACTTGATCAGAATACACAAGGAAAGGTAGGCTCATTATTCCCTTCGGAACTGTTAGCCTGGATCAGGTATATATCAGTCAGGCCTCACAAGTATGATACAAAGTAACAGGAAGAGTGTTGGATTATTAAAGAAATGGGACCTGTTAAGAAGGCATACGGTGTGTTAGATGTCATTCTTAGAGGGATTGAGTTCTGGAGCCGCAATATCATGCTGCAACTATACAAAATGTTAGTGCGGTCATACTTGCAATATTGTGTACAGTTCAGGTCGCCATATTTCGGGAAGGATTTGGAAGCATTGGAAAAAGGTGCAGAAGATATTTAGCAGCATGTTGCCTGGTCTCGAGGGCATGTCTTATGAGGAAAGGCTGAGAGACTTGGGTCTGTTCTCATTGGAAAGTAGAAGGTTAAGAGGGGATTTGATAGAGACATACAAAAGGGTCAGAGGATTAGGTAGGGGAGACAGTGAAAGTTTTTTTCATAGGATGGTGACGTCAGCTTGTACGAGGAGGCATAACAACAAATAGAGGGGTTATAGATTTAAGACAGATGTCAGAGGCAGGTTCTTTACTCAGAGACTGGTAAGGCGTGCAATGCCCTCCCTGATAATGTACTCAACAATCCACATTGGGGAGATTTAAACAATCCTTGGAGAAGCACATGGATGTTGATGGGATAATGTAGGGGGACTAGCTGAGAATAGTTCACACGTCAGCGCAACATTGAGGGCCGAAGGGTCTGTTCTGCGCTGTATTGTTCTATGTTCTTTGTTCTATGTCAATGAGTCGGAACATTTCAAATTTGTATGGGGAGAGTTGAGAAATTGCAAAGTAAAACAGACCCTCATAGGAGCTGTGTACTGAATGACTAGTAGTTGTGAGGAAGACGGGCATAACATAAAGCACGAGTTGGCAAACGGATGTAAGAAATGCACCATTACAATAATGATGGAGGAATTCAATATGGAGGTGGTTTGGGAAAATCAGTTTGGTAGGACATCTTAAGAATGGAATTCATAGAATGCCTCCGGTTTGGATTTTTGGACCATCTTGTGATAGAGACTGCTAGGGAAAAATGAATTATGGGTTTCTTGATGTGCAATGAGGCAGAAATGATGAGGAAGCTAAAGATGAAGGAAATTCTCGGTGATGGCGATCACAGTTTAATGGATTTCACACTGCAGTTCTAGAAGAAAGTCATTAAATCAGATGTAACGATATTCCAAAGATTAAAGTTAAGTATAAAGCCCTAATGGGAGGGCTATTCAGAACTGATTGGAAAGATAGCCGAGTAGGGGAAACGGTGGAACATTATTGACAGGGATTTAGGGGGGTGCAGGGGGGACAATTCGCATGGCACAGCAAAAAATCACTCCAAAGAAGAGGAAACATATCAAGAGGAGACGAGACAAACGTGACTGACAAGAGAAATCAGGGGAAGTATAAACTGAAGAGAAAAATGTTTAACATGTTGAATATGAGTGAAGAAACCAAAGGATTGGGAAGAATTTAAAAACCATCAGACGATAATAAGAAGAACAACAAAGTGGTAAAAAACGAAATATGAGCGTTAGCTAGCTGGTCAAAAAAAAAAGATTTCAAATGTTTCTTCAGATATCTAAAATGTAAGAGAGAATCAACATTAGACATTGGGCCGGTGGAAAATTAAGTTGGAGAAGTTTTAATACGGAAAAAGGAATGGCAGGGAATTGAATGGGTACTTTGCCTCAACCTTCACAGTGGAAGACACCATCAACACTTCGGAAATTTAAGATAGTCAAAGGTGACTGCAGTGGGTATTATCAAGGGCAACCTAGTGGAAAAGCTGAAGGTGGATAAATCACCCAAACTGCATATCAAAAGTCATTTGCCGATAGTTGAGGCGATTGTTAAAGCAAAGATAGTGACATTTCAGGAATCACTGGAGCTAGGGAGAGATACAGAGGACTAACAAGTGACCAACTTTCAGAATAGGGCAGTCACAAGAAAGGAAAATGCAGATTTTCGAGTCTATTGACAGGATAAGTTCACACTTGGAAGAGCATGGTAGAACAGAGCAGAGTCACAAGGAATTGTGAAGGGGAGGCCAAGCGTGCCTAAGCTGTTTGAATTCCTTTAAGAAGTAAGGAGCAATTAGAGGAAGAAGAATCAGTGCATGTGATCTGTTTGTATGTCACGAAGGTCTTTGACAAGGTGCCATAGAGGAGGCTGCCAAATAATACAAGAGTCTCAAGGTGTTAGGGATATGGCATTTGCATGGAAAACACATTGGCTAACGGGTAGGAGGCAGAGAGTGGGGAGAAAAGGGGCATTTTTATTCTGGAAGACGAGTGGATTTCCAAAAGGGTCAGTGCTGGGATTACGTCTACTTATGTTCCATTAACGATTCGGTTGAAGGCACAGGGAACGCTGTCGTTATGTTTGCTAATCGTGCTAAGACAGATCGAGGTGCAGATAGCGTTGACGAAGCGGGGAGGCTGCAGAAGGACATGGACATGCTAGGTGAGTGGCAGTTGGAATCCATTGAGGTCAAATATGACGTTCCACAATTTTGTCGGAAGAACTGAGATTTAAACAAATTTCCAAGGAGGGAAAGGCTTCCAGAATATGAAGCATAAATGGGTTTGAGAGTCCCCGTTTAGGATTATCTTCAGGTTAGCATGCGGATGCATTTACCAATTCCAAATGCAATGTAATCTTTCATTTCAAGATGGTTAGACGAATCGATATGCATTAAAATGCAAATCGAATTTTAAGTGATCAATGGTTTTCTTCGAATAGCAGTCTTGCCTCGCTAACGTGATCACGTTATTTGAAGAGGTGAATTAGATTATTGATTAGAAAAAGGCTGTTGATATTGTCGATATGGACTTCAGTAAAGAATTTGAACGAAATCCCTCATAGTGGACTGGCACAACAGGTAAAGGGAAATTCTTTCTAGGTGAGCTGGATACAGAACTGGCTTATGAGACAGAGGGGAGCAAAGAAAGGCCGCTTTCCAGAATTGAGAATTGTGACTAGTGATTAATACACAGGGATTAATGCTGCGACCTCTGCTGTTCGTTCTCTACACAAATGATTTTAAGGAAAACGTAATTATTCTAATTACTAAGGTTGTGCTCACTAAAAAGATTCGTGGAGTTTCAGCTAATAAGGATGATTGTAAAACAATGCAGCAGGATATAGATCAGTTGCAGATGGGGTTTAATCCGGAAAAAAACATGAGGTGATGCATTTTGGGATGTAAAGTACAGGTGGAAATTATGCAGTAAATGGCAGAGCATTGATATGCAGAGTGGTCTGGGAGTGAAGGTCGATATATCACTGGTTGTGGCAGCGCAGATAGATAATGTAGTAAAATGGCATATGGCATGCTTGCCTTCATTGCATTACCATTGAGTAGAAGGACAGACAAGTCATGCAGCAGCTTTATGCAAATTTATTTCGGCCG
The DNA here is from genome assembly GCF_004010195.1 of Chiloscyllium plagiosum. Classification (NCBI taxonomy): domain Eukaryota; kingdom Metazoa; phylum Chordata; class Chondrichthyes; order Orectolobiformes; family Hemiscylliidae; genus Chiloscyllium; species Chiloscyllium plagiosum. The sequence continues at coordinate 7,940,642 of NC_057753.1, forward strand.
TACATGGAATATTGCATGCAGTTCTGGTCAACACACTGCCAAAATGATGTTGATGAGAGAAGATAGAAAAGATTTGCAGTGATGTTGCCTGGTAGGGGCGATTTTAGCTCTGAAGGAAGTTAGATAGAATAAGTTTGTTTACACTTGAACGCTGGAAGTTAAGGGACGACCTGATAAACGTTTATAAGATTGCAAATGGCATGAGTACAGTGGAGAATATGAGTCATTTCCCACGGTGGACAGGTCAATTTTTAGTATGCACACATGGAAGCTGCGAAGCTGACAGAGCATTCTAAAAGGAGATATGCGAGGCAAGTTTTTCACACAAAGGGTATTTAGTGTCTGGAACACATTGCCAGAGGGAGTGATGAAAGCAGATATAATAGCAGCATTCAAGACAATACATGATCAGAAAGGCAAAGCATGCGTTGATCACCTTTCCTTTTTTCTTATCTTTTGTATTCGAAATTTTGATTCTTTTTTGTTTATTTTTAAGATGTTGCGGGAGAGTTGGGACCCTATGGAACACATTTAACGGTATTTTATACTAATATACACGCGAGAATAAATACATCAAATAAATTTAAAATAAATCAAAACAAATTTTAAAAAAATGTTCTTTCAATTTGTTTGGAGACTGCGTTTTGAAAACAGCACCACGGAAATCAGTACAATTTCACATCTGACTTTCCATCATTTTCAATACGTGTTCCCTACTCAGTTTAGAGTAGAATGCTTGGCCACTCAGACATGAGCTTCCAAGGACTAAAACCATGGCTGATCATTGTTCGCAGTCCTCTGATCTGACTGGCTTCCTGGACGAGGAGCTTCTTTAGTCCACAGACTTGTATTAAGCTTTCTCTTTAAAACATTCAAAGTTTTGACCTCAACTGCTTCCTGAGGCAATGAATTCCACACGCTAATGATATTCTGGGTGAAAAGGTTTCTCTTCATCTCAGTTCTAGGTATTCTATTCCTATACCCATAGACTTTGATCCCTTCCTCCAGATTCTTTAGGCATTGGGAAATTTGTTCTTACTTTAGCTTCGCCAGACCAAATAAAATATTATAGATTTCTATGAGATAGCCTCTCCTTTTTCTGAACACAGTGAATAAGCTTCTAATCGATCCAGTGTCTCTTTATTTGTCTGTCCCGTTAGCCCCAGAATTTTCCCGAAACTTCCACAACACCCTTTCTCATATAAATGAGACGAAAACTCATCATTTTGTTTCGGAGATAGTCTTACCAAGGCACTGTACAATTATACCAAGTCTTCCCTGTTCTTTTATCAGAATCCTCGCCCCATTAAGGCCAACATACTGTTTGCATGCTTAGATAAATACTGCTCCTGCCTACAGTTTTCAGCGAATGACGAAGAAGGACAACCATGTCTTGTTGAAACAGCCTTTGTTTTTTCTCAAAGTAGCATCATCCAGTCAATAAACTGTCTTCCTGATTTTGCTCTCAAAGTGGACAAAATGACATGTAAACATTATACTTCATTTGCTAAGTATTGGCCAATTGTCTGTGAGCCACTGTCAATACTGACACAGTCCACTAGGAGTCACTGTATACACGGATAAAATTCTCATGATGGATGTACAGTAAATACTGAACTACTTCTTATGTACTATCATAAATACTGATACACCTCCTAAGCTAACAAAGTAAATAATGTTAAAAAAACATACACGCAACACCAGGTAATGGTCCAATAGGTTTGTTTGGAAGTAGTAACTTTTAGAGTGCTTTTCCTTCATCATGTAGCTATGGAGCAGGATCATTAGATACAGTGCTATAAATTCTGAGCCTTATGATCGTTCTTTACGGATACCTTATGATGAAGAAGTATTCCTAAAGCTAATACCTCCAAATAAACCTGTTGGACTATAACCTATTGTTGTGTGACTTATAACTCTGTTCACCCCATTCTGTTCACGTCCCTGCTGATAACACTTGCAGGAAGTGCACCCATCTCCAGCTCCTCAAAGACCGCGTTAGGGAACTGGAGCTGGAGTTGGATGAACTTAGGATCATTCGGGAGGCAGAGGGGGTCATAGATCGGAGCTTTAGGGAAGTAGTAACTCCAAAGATGGCAGATAGATGGGTGACAGTGAGGGGGACTGGGAGGAAGCAGCCAGTGCAGGGACCCCCTGCGGCCGTGCC
>NC_057753.1:7946519-7970236 GCF_004010195.1 Chiloscyllium plagiosum
AAGCGAGCATTGGATAGGCATATGGAGGATAGTGGGCTAGTGTAGGTTAGGTGGGCTTGGATCGGCGCAACATCGAGGGCCGAAGGGCCTGTACTGCGCTGTATTCTTCTATGTTCTATGTTCTATGTTCTATTGCAAGAGTGGCACCTCCACATCACTGTAACTAATGACGTTTTAGCCTCGTACCTCCTACAAGTACTGATATAATCCCATTGAACTCCCATAAATTCTGACCCTGTCCCTGAAGATCCCTGTAAATTGTGTTCACTCACTGAGGTTGCTCCGTGATTACAGAGTGGCACTCTGTAGTGGAATAAACTCCCTGGCCAAACACTTGAAGAAGAAATCAGTTTACAAACATACTCTCGCTGCAGAAAAGATGAGCTCGCATAAGAATCTGAGAACGAAATTACGGGACTGTTTTACTTCTTGAAGGTACGAACTCCGTGAACTCAATTCCTTTCACTTCCCTTGTCTTTCTTCATAACAGTGCACTCTCTTAGGCATCCTTGCAAACTTGAGCAAGACCAAATCAAATTTGAATGCAAATTGAGTTGGAAACACGTATAGATATAAAGTTTGTGATAAAAGCTGTCACCATCTACATCCTGTCACACTTGGTCCAGCATATCTTGTATCCTCTCCGGATTGTGACCCCGCAACTATGCTCAAAACAATCCAACGTTTCAGGAGATCGACTGGAAGTGAAGATTTGTGACCCCTCAAGATCCGCCTCTTGGTTGGGGATCGGTCAAAAGAATCAACGAAATGCGGTCTGTACAAAAGTAAGGGTCATTAGCCCATTAAATTAAGGTACCTTGATGCAATTCTGTCCAGCAACACAGAGGTTAAAGGTTCTCTGTTCCATGATGAAGTTGTGCAATTACATTCAAAAATTACACATTACTTATTTTTTTTTTATTAAGAGATAGAACAACCTTAATTACAAGAAAAGATCAATCACATACTATAACTTGAGCCGATTTACAGCAAGTTAATCGAAAGATACTTCCTGGGAAAGGGTTCTTAATAACAAAAAAAGTCCCATCAACTGTAATATCGTGACATGATTGACAACAGGCTAATCCATTGGTACTCCCAGGGAAAGAAATCTTATTTACGTAAATCATCATGCCACGGTTCATTTCAGGGTTAGTGCGAATACTCAATTAATGTGTCAATATTTTCATTTTATGAAAACTCCATTGTCCTCTTATTTTTGGATTTCAGCGTAATTTTCCAAAACAGCAGTACAAGTTCACAGGGTTCAATCACTATTCTCAGACATGTTGTTGTATTGTTTTAAACTGAAAAGCCATTTTGTGGTTAGTAAAAATCTACATATACTTGTTGCTTCAAAATTCAAATTTTAGATCCTCAGAAGGTGTGGAGAGGCTCCTTAATGGGATGCAAGATCCTCCACGCTGGACCAATATGCCGGAACAGGCTGGAGGTAAGGTAAGTAGATTATGTGCTGCTCACTAAGCTGTTGCGTCGGGTTGACTGAATCCATGAGAGAGATTTTAATTTGATTTCGTATATTTTATTGCTACATACAATGTAATGCATTGAAAAGTATTGATTTGATTGCTGTCCAGTGAAATAATTGTTTGTATAACTAAATTAGGGTAAGACAGCCCTGGATCGGCTCAGTGGTCAGTACTGCTGCCTGAATTCAGGGGCTGAATTCGATTCCATTCCTGGGTGACTGTCAGAGCGGTGTTTGCACGTTCTCGCCAAGTCTGCATTGATTTATTCTGGGTGTTCTAATTTCTTCCCATAGTCCAAAGATATGTAGTGGAGTCGTTTTAACACGGTTACTATCAGTTTATGGGGTCTGGGAGGGATGTTTATCAGAGGGTCAGTCTGGACCTAATGGGCCAAATTGCCTCTTGCCCTCTATTAATATTGTATGAATTCAGAATACAGCGCTACAAGGTTCTATTTTAAAATCCCACCTAATTCCTGAATGTATCCATTTCAACAATGGATCATAAATATTGACTCTTGTGACTCTGAACATTAAATTTTACAATTTGAGTGAAGGAGTAGCTCATTGCGGACTGTTTGCAGCCACGCTTGTGATTCAGTCCAGTTGATGCATTCATTTGGGAATGTTAACATTTATGCAATGGAAAGTATGTGCGGTGTGACACGGAGTGGCAGTAGATTGGCATTGGTGAGATTATGTTCACAGAATGAACGCGGGCACAATGTACCAAAAGGTCCCACTCAAGTTGTAAGAATTCTGAAAATCTCTGAATTTGCTTAGGATGTTGGTCTCAAAATAACATGTCCTGTTTTTTGGGGGGAGTGTTTCTGAATGGCATACTAGCTGTGAAATATGAAAACGTTGCATCATAACATTGCATAAGATGGACAGTTACAGTTTCAAAAGGGCCTGTGAACCCTGGCATGCTGATTTGAAGCAATTATTGTTATTTCTTGACCTGGAGTGACAGTTGCGCCGGTCTGTATACTAGGCATTTAAACTGTCCTATTCTACACCTTTCAACACAATCTCGATAGGCAGGATATTAGAACCTGTTCCGACAGATCTCTCTTCTCTTGCACTTGCACATTGGACGTGTTCTCGATTTGCACCTAGGATGTAGAAGAAACAATGCACTTACTGAATCTGGGATGTATTCCTTGCTTTCCATTCTGAAGCAGGAGGAAATTTGTCACAATGTCGATCAGACCAAACCAAAACTATTAATTAACTGTAATCTAACCCACGTCACATGTAAGTGACGGAATTTTATGCATTCCGTCCTATCGAGTCGAACGTTGTAATGTTCTTAGATTAGATTAAGTATAGTGTGGAAACAGGCCCTTTCACCCAACAAGTCCACACCGACGTGGAACTGACCCAGACCCATTCCCCTACATTTACCCCTTCAACGAACACTATGGTAATTTAGCATGGCCAATTCACCTAACCTACACATTTTGGACTGTGGGAGGAAACCCGGAGAAAACCCATGTACACACAGGGAGAATGTGCAAACTCCACAAAGTCAGTCGTCTGAGGTGGAAATTGAACCTGGGTCTCTGCCGCTGTGAGGCAGCAGTGCTAACCACTGTGCCACCGTGCCGCCCTCTTCCTTTACACTTTCCCACCTTCACTTAGTGCAATTTTGTCCGTCAAATGGTGTGCTGAAGTGGAACAACATCCAACAATTGTTGTTAACAATTATTGCTGTATAAGCCTGAACTCTTTGTGTTAACATTCAAAACGCAAAACGAGCGTCAAATACCCTTGAAAAGAGATACACCTGGTTGATTCCTTTGATGGACTGTTTGACATATTAGATAGGTTTTCAGTACAGCCAAATAAGGGGTGACGCTATTGAAACACAAAATATTCCGAGGTTACATGAGAGTGCAGATATTGGCATCATGGTTCTATATGCGTGGAAATTTCATGCCAAGTTACAAAATAATTAAAGAATAGTTGTAGGGCGAGGGTCATTCATTTCAGGCAGTGATGCAAAACAATTTATTCTTTCACAGGTTATCAATACTCTATTTTTTTTATTCCAGTCACTTGTGGAACCTATATCACTGAAGGCATTTTTAGAGTTTGTAAAGCATTAAAACATTGATGGATGTGAGCAGTTGGCACTAACGATGATTTCAGACCTGGGACAGGTAATACGTCATTTTAGAGAATGTTGAAGCAGTTTGAAGGGCTGAACGGCTGACTTCTGTTTAAATATCCCACGTTCACAAACACCCGCACTTCTGCCCCACATTGAAAATTCACGATCCCACAGTTTATGACTCTTAATTATCAGGAACATTGTTTGCATCTTCACCTTTCAGGTATTACACTTTCCATACATTAAAATCTATTTTCTGTAATTTGTGTTCAATACCTTTGTATGGATTATTCTGCAGTCACTCCTTTGAATGCTGCATTCGAGTCACTATTTTGTTTCACTCTCGGCAGGAGCAAAGAATCGTGGTTCTCCAAGATGACTCTTGTGATGTGCTCTAAAGTCTCCTATTTGGATTATATTTTTGGCTTTGCAAATATGGGAAACTTTTCCAGTTCACGTTCAACAGAAAGTAATAATGATTTCTATATGGATTTGTGTTGCATTGAGTGTGGAATTTACAGTCAAGTTGAAGACTGCCAGTGCAATTTTCAAATCATGATAGATGATTGCCACTTGCAGTGCAGCTAACTTTGGGAACGTAGAAATTGTGATGCTGCATTCAGGGATATTGTTGTAAGCAATGACTGAATGACTAAGCCACGTTTGTCTGTTGGTTGACTTATGCATGTATAGATCCCACTGTGCACACACCACTTTTGTGATATTAACAACGATATAGGTAGTGGATTGGCAGTAAATTTTCCAGCCTCCTTCACGAGCAAATGTCCATCCAGTTGCTGGATGTTTTAGCAGGAGTGCAATTCTGGGAATGTAGCAAAGATGATTTGCAGTGTCTAAACGAGGGAGTCAGAACTGCTACCATGCACCTTGGAATCTACATGGGAGGCCTGTGACGTGTACACATTAAGACAGGTTACAAGCCATCAAAATCATCATCAAGAATGAAAGTAGAGATTGTCAACTAAATGTCTGTAAATTGATGATCCCAACAGATATTATAATTGGACATGGCAATCTTTTGACTGAAATCGGACTTGCCAGCTTTTCTTTGTTTGTTTCGTGACAGTGCAAGCTTCAGAACTTTAACAACAGGTCAAGGATTGAAAGAAGCAGAAATAACTTTGCTTACAATAAACTGTCAAAGGACAAGTTCAACGTGTTTTGCTGGAATTGAAACCAGCTAGTCATGTCTGAGACAAGAAGCAGTCGAAGATACACGAACAAAACTGCTTTGACAGCTGCTTGATAAATGGTTGCCTTGTGCCACAAGGACAAATGGCTTCGCTTCAGGAGAATTTAAGACGTTAATCACAGGAACACTGTGTCTTCAAACAGACAGCAAATTCTAAATGGAACAAGGCAAAAAAGAAAGAAAATTCTAGAACATAGAACATAGAAGAATACAGCGCAGTACAGGCCCTTTAGCCCTCGATGTTGCGCCGATCCAAGCCCACCTAACCTGCGCTAGCCCACTATCCTCCATATGCCTATCCAATGCCCGCTTAAATGCCCATAATGAGGGAGAGTCCAGCACTGCTACTGGCAGGGCATTCCATGAACTCACGACTCGCTGAGTAAAGAATCTACCCCTAACATCTGTCCTATACCTACCACCCCTTAATTTAAAGCTATGCCCCCTCATAATAGCTGACTCCATACGTGGAAAAAGATTCTCACTGTCGACCCTATCTAAACCCCTAATCATCTTATACACCTCTATCAAGTCACCCCTAAACCTTCTTTACACCATTGAAAACAACCCCAAGTGCCTCAGCCTTTCCTCATACAATCTTCCTACCATACCAGGCAACATCCTGGTAAACCTCCTCTGCACCCGTCCCAGTGCCTCCACATCCTTCCTATAGTATGGCGACCAAAACTGCACACAATACTCCAGATGCGGCCGCACCAGAGTCTTATACAACTGCAACATGACCTCAGTACTCCAGAACTCAATTCCTCGACCAATAAAAGCCAATACGCCATATGCCATCTTCACCGCACTATTTACCTGGGTGGCAACTTTCAAAGATAAATAGTAAGGCAAGCTGCCGGCTTGCAATATATCGGAACGTCACAAATTTGAAGCATGGAAAATTGTATAAGAATTAAACTCCGTGATTTCTGAGGAGCAGAACTCCAGAGAACAGCATTGAATAACCTTGGAGCCCTGGACACATCCAGAGACAAAAATGTTGATTGTAATCCTGTCTAAATTCCTAAATGAATTGGTCATACCTAAGTTGTGTTTTGACGCTTCACTTACATATGAAGCATCATTTTAATTCCAAAATGCAGTGAAGTTCAAATTATTGTTTCAGTATTTGATTTATTATTGAGATGTGGTAATTATGTCGAATTAATGACAGCATGTAGTCATTTAAACACACATGTTTGTTTTGGTTCTAAAGCATTGTGCCTGTTCGATATACACGCATTTGTTCATGTGTGTTTGAGCGTAACAGCACAACAAAACTGTGGCATGCAACATAAATGAAGGTAAAACTTACTAAACCAAGTTATTTATATATAACACAAATATGTTGGGTTACAAACACATGATTAAAACGACTTCGAACTATATAAAAATTACACCTTTTCAGACGTCACACGGAGAGAACGTCCTTCATTACCACCTGCTTAAAGTTTGCCTTGATTTACGATTAATTCCTAATCTTGACAGGTGCATGCAAAGTGGTATTGAGCTAAAATTTTCTATTTTCAAGGAACACCCAAACACGGATTCAAACAAACATTTCAGTTTGATAAACGTTTGAAAACACATTTCGGTGAGGTCATGCAACAGTTATAAAATGCAAAACTAACTCCCATTCCTCACGTGCAAATGATTTTCAATTGCAGCATTATCCAATGTTCCTGCAGAACCTTTAACTTCATGCTAAGCTGGTATTTTTCATTTGAAGCTGCAGTTGTTTCCTCGGTTCCAAAATAAAACATGTTTTAGAGTCTGCCATCTTCATGTCTAAGACATACATGTTCACTCTGTTTATTCATCAATTTCGAACAAAAATATAGTTTCCTGCTGAAAGTGTTCATCTGAGCAGTCTTTCAATAATAATGTTGGCTACCAACTACTTAGTTATCATAGAAAGCCTAGACTGCAAAGTAGGCCAATTGAGACAACACCAACGGTCTGAAGAGCATCCTGTCCAAAGCCACGCCCTCACTATAACTCTGCATTTTGCATGACTAAGCCACATCACCTCCACATTACTGGATACTACGTGCAATTTGCTATGGCTAGACCACATTTTTGGACACTGGAAGGAAACCATAGCACCCGGAGAAAACAGACGCAGAAATGGAGAGAAAAGCAAATTGCAAACAGAGATTCAAGTGCAAGTCAGATAGAACCTGGCTCTCTGGCAGTGTGAAACAGTGGCCCTAACCAATGAGCCAGCGTGCCCACCCGAAACGTTAGTCATTATTTTGTTTTAATAGAAACACAGAACCTATATGCCACTAATTCAAATGGAAAAACAAAATTCAAATGTTACGACTTGACCTTCAAAACAGCAGAACCATAAATAACAGTTAAAAACCTGTAAATTGTACACCTTATGTCACAGCACAGCTGTAATAAATTAAAATGGCTTTCCACATAATGGTTGATAGTGGGCCCTGTCGAATGCCATCAGCAAAGCCATTTCTCCAGCTTCGTTAAGAAAGTGCTGTTTTTCCGTGAAACATTCCATTCAAAACCGTAATCTTCAAAGAAAACATCAAGATTGTTTGGCTAGAACACGACATGGAAGATCGCAATTTGTGGGTCAACAATATTTAATCGAATTTATTGTGAAACTTGGAACATATGTGAAGACTGCTGTCTGTTGAAATTCGGTGTTCCTATGAGGATGCAAAATTGAGAACATGCCAGAAACGGCTTTGGATGTGGCATGATCATAGAGTTGACATTCTGTAATCTGAGCTATGGTTCATGTTAAGTTATCACTTTTTCAATTTTTTGATTATTTTACTGTAGAAATTCATTGTATATTTGAACACCTTGTTCAACTCAACTCTGAATTTAGCCTGGGTGCCAGCATAAATAAACGGATTAATGCACGAACTCAATAATTGAAGCATAAATCCCGTTTCTTGGAGAATAAAAATGGAATTGGCAAAATCAGAAGCAGAAGGATATGTCAGATTTGCAATTCGTACATAGCAAATTGTTACGAAGTATAGCAAATATAACAGGACGAAACTACCCGAGACCGTGAAAAGTAAAACAATGGACTTTCTCCTTCTTTCCACCTCTGGGTCGCTCTGATTTTCTCTCGTGCTGTGGGACCGGAGTTTCCTACGGCTTCTATTAGCTGTAAGAATGTGTCTGATGGTCAGCACATTGAGCAGTAATATCAGAAGAAAAGGGAGACAAGGTGTTAAAATAATTCGAATCCAGTCGTATGCAGCCCATGCAAGGGATGTATAAACAATCGCCTTTATTCCGCAGAGCCAAGGTGTATTGTCAATTACATAGATAGGTTCATACGCAAAATATGAGACAGTGTTTTTGAGACAGCTCATAATAGACAGAATTCCTATGACCCACGCAGCTATCTTCTTAGTACAATATTTCAGTTTCAGTGTCTTGCAAGAAATTGCCACAAATCGATCAACAGTGAAAAAAACGGTTAACCAGGCAGAACTGTCAAGGGCTGCATAATTTAGAGCAGAACGAAGACTACATATTGGTGTGATGAACAAGAAACTAAATGGAAAATAAATTCCAGCAACACGGTTTAGTATTACAGCCGTCAGCATCACCAGGAGATCCGTTACAGCCATGGACACCAAGTAATACGTGACGCATTGACACAGACCACATCTTCCTCGAGACAGGACAACAATCACTATACAGTTAGCTTCCAGAGAGAGAGAAAGAGAAATTACGTAAGAACATACATTCATTAAGAGAGGGCAATGGCTTAGTGGCACTGAAATTGATAAGTAATCAAGAGACTGACATAACATCATTGATTCTGAAATGTCAATTATGCAATTCACTTATTTTCATGGAATTAGGAGTCTGGTGATTACCATGAAACGATGGTCATAAAATCCTACCTGATTCCTTAATGCTCTTCACGGAAGGAATGCTACAATTGTAAATTAATCAGACATATATGTGAGCCAAGATGCACGACAATGTTTCAATAATGAAAACTAAATCTGCAGAAGTAATCATCGCCCCGAAAATAAAACCGAGCTAGATTGTGTCAAGTATACCAAGAAAGACGAAAAACAAAGGAAGCAGCTCGATATAATACATTAAGGCAATGATGAAAAAAAATGATCCCATTGGAGGGAAAGAAGAGTACTTGTCATGTGCAGAAGCATCACTGTAAATATTGGAGTCTTTATGTAGATAAAGAATGGCTCATTTAAGAGCTGAGTAGAATTTTTTACCTGGAATCCCGACAGCAGCTAGTACTGGATAGTAAATAGCAAACAGCAGCCCTGTCAACATTTCATGCATTTTTAAGCACGTGTGCATATCATTGCAAAGTAGCCTCACTTATACCTGATGCTTGACTCAAGGGGACTAATTAGTTTGTTCATTCTTTTGTCATTAGTACAGTCAAATTAACACGTTATATACAGCAGATGCGATTTTCTGATTTGATGGAAAGAAATTGTTTTGCTTTTCATGTAAGGTTGCTCTGACGGAACTTCACATAAAATTCAGAATGAATCTAGTAGCATCCTCAGAGCATGAATGTCAGTTAAAAGTACAGGTATTTTTCAATTAAAAGTTCGCATTTCTGGAGAATACGCAGCTCAGGTCAGATTTTCAGCATAATTCCGTCTGCGATCTAGCTTATCAGGCATAGCACGTTTTCGAATTTCCTTGGGACTGTGCTTTAGAAAATCTGTGCATCTGAAGTGTTCCGTTTTCTAGGATCAGTCAAGTCCTGTCAGATTTGATATGCATTGCCTCAATTGTATGTTTTCACATGTTCGCTGTGCTTTCACAGGACATTTTCTTTCTATCATTCTGGACAAGATCACTGCAACATGACCAGTTCCACTGCAACAATCCTACTCAGTATGGTAAGGTGCAGATTCTGATCAGATGTATTCAGTAGCGACATGTTAAGATCAAGGTTTATAAACTGAATGAAAACTGCCCTATTCCAGCATCGTGTCTTTAGGCCACATTTTCTGTGCAAGTGCTGATCTCACTCAGATTATTATTCCACTCTTACTTTATATGAAAGGACTGAGTTCTGCAGTTCAGAAAGAAGAATACAATCAGGGCTCCATCAACAATGTGGAGCAGCAAGTCAATTCTGACAGTTATATTATAGGAAAGAGGCAGAAAGAAAAAAGGAAATTATCACAGTGGCCATCTGTAATAAATAGTTCAGAATGGCAATGCTGTAGTTATTAAATGACTAAACAGAGCCTGGTAACCTTAACGTAAAACAAAGGTTTCTTGTGGTTAACTGGCAAACGCTCAACTAGAGAGATGAACGGTCTCTGAGCAGAGTATTACAAATGCACACCTATTATCCTAATCGAGTAAACCTTAGGCTCTTACCACTAGGCATATGATGGCCTAATTGACTGGCAGATCTAATTGCCCACTACCTACATTCGGACTTCCCCTAACTTATTCCACTCACGTCATTGATCCCTTTGACTCGAACACGCTGTAATCGAATTATATTTTGATAGTATGTGCTTTTTTCAGTTTATCTCTCCGGAGTTATGTATTCGTCATTATGTTCCAGGACTCTTCTTATAATTTATGGGGGCGCCAGGTGGGACGTAACACAATTCTAATCAGTACTCCCATTTTCAAATTAGAGCCTTGGTTTATGCGTTAAAGTTAAAATTGCTGATAATTGTGCCGTGGGCTAGTTACACTCCTGGATACCCTGAGACCATATTGGTCTGACATCAAATACCTCTTCCATTCCCAAGCTGATGTCCCAACAAACGGACTACATTATTGTGATTAGCTGCATCTTGAGCGGTATGAGTGCTAGAACAACATGTTTCATTAGTTATCTATAATTACTACAATATCTGCATCTATGTATAATCTAAATTAGTACATTTATATAACTATGCAATTAAAACAAAACTTAAATACGTCATGACAAAATTCATTCTGACATGAAGGTTACGTATAACCAAGTATAATTAGCCAAATTCAAGGTCATAGCAGTGCTCATGATTCTTCGATAAATGCAATAACAAGGAGGGTCTTACTGAAACTAGAGTACATAAATCTGGAAATAAACGAGAGCCACTTGGCATTGAAACTGTAATCTAAAATATTAGTTCGTTGCTTACATACTGTACAGAATTCCCTGAATTATTTCTTTGTCAAATGAAGCTTAAGTAATACCACAGGACGCTGGAATATTAATATCTGCATTGCCGACATAATCAGACTACCGTGATATCAGATTAATTGAGAAACATACAGATAACTGATCAGAACTAAACTAAATCAATTATGAAATCTATGTTTACTTATTAAACTCTCAGGTAAAAAAAATGATCTTATCTAGCTTTACTTCGCATTACTGTTTCCCAAAACGTATTTCATCTTTTTGCATGCTATGTGATATTTTAAAATAGAAAATTAGCTCAACCAAGTGAAACTGACCTTGCTATATTTAAGTTACATATTGTGACTTGTCAGAAACTAGTTATCTACCTGACTATAAAGGTAGCTTACTTTTCTTTACGTTTTCACCTCTTAATTCGTGGCATATTCAAATCGTCGAAGGATGACTCAAATACCAACTTATCTCGGATTCAGTGTGCGACACCGATCAGGGGAGCAAATGCAAACGATCATTCTGAAATTAGATGTTTTTCATTAAATACTACTTCCAGACATATTGTTTCGATTCACTAAATAAGATAAACCAATATATATCATTCCACCCGTGTCAGTATAGCAGTTATACAATTCGCTAAGTATGTATTCATTAATAAAGTACAGAATTCAAACTTTTGGAAAGTCATATATGTTCTTGACAGATGTGAAAAGAAACCATTTCGTGGAATGTGTAGGAGTTTTTTTCAAGACCTTACTCTGTATTGCATTTTGTTGTTGTGTATTACTCTGCATCCATCTTTTTTGTATTAGAGAGCAATATAGCATGGAAACACATACTTCCGTCCGACCAGTCTGTGCCAAACATGATCGTCTAGATACATCTGCCAGCTCTTGGTCCTTATCCCTTCAGAACTCTTCTGTTCATCTACCTCTCCAAAAGTCTCATAATCATTGTGGCTGAAAGATTTACTGTTTCTTCCTGAGAGCAGGAATATGGGAAGACATACAAGAGGATCAGAGGATTAGATAGGGTAGTCAGTGAAAGTCTTTTTACTAGGATGATGACGTCAGCTTGTACGAGGGCGCATAGTTCCAAATTGAGGAGTTATAGATTCAAAACATGTGTCAGAGGAAGGTCAGAAAGTAGTAAGTGCGTGGAATGCCCTGCCTGCCAGTGAGGTTAACTAAGCCACATTAGGGGCATTTATAAATCCTTGGATAAGAACATGGATGATGATGGGATACTGTAGGAGAATTGGCAGTGATTAGTTTACTGTCGGGCATAACGGTATTCAGTTCAGCAGAGAAAGACCTTGTCGGTGTTGTATTGTTCTATGTTCTATTCACTGCAGGACAAGTGGAAAAAGGCAGGGGGCAGTGACACTCTTTGAGCTGTGGCTACTGTGTCGAGTTATCACCGACGGTGTTGCAATTTTACTTGAACAATGTTCACAGCCTTGTCTATTGTGTAATCATGGTCGGTTGATTTGAAATCTACTGGGGTATCAGGAAGTTCAAGCCTTCCTAAATATGATACTCATTTTCTCTGATTTTAAACCAGTGTTTGCATGCATACCTGTTCAAAAGCATGACATGAAGCAAGTCGCTGATGTTCGTGTGAGGAGAATATTAAGTCAATCCACTCATATCTGGCCATGTGAACCGGCTTTCTGTGAAATTTCAGAACAAAACCTTTCCGATAAGCAATAAGGGCTAAAATGAACCGACACACAAAAGCGGAGAATTGTTTGATAGCATTGCAGACAGATTAACTGTTCATTCAGTAAGAAACACAAACTAACATGTTTGTTAATGCAGATTAACAATTACTGTCGCAAAGAGCGGGTAACAGAAAGGTGCGAAAGAGGGGAAATAGCACCAGATTTGACTCGAAGACAGAGACAAAACAATGGGGATAGGAGGCAAAAAATAAGAAGAGAAACCTTGCTTTACGTTGAAAGACAGGGTATATCCTTAAACAAAATACAAAACGTTGAAAGGCAATGAATGTGGATGGAGTGTAGTAACAAAGAGTTGGAAAACGATTCTGGTTAAATCATTAATCTCTGCTCTGGGAATATTCTACTTTTTCGTGACGTCATGAAGCACGCTGGATTGTAGATATGAGGAATCTGCAAGAGAATATAAGTGCATTATGCATGAAATACACAAAGATGTCGTTCAAGTGCAGCAAGTATTGAAGAAAGCAGAACCATTAAAAGAAATTCTGAAATTTGGAGTTTAAATATATGGAAGTTATTTTACAATATTACCGAGTTTTCGTGAATTCATTCTGTGAATAATGTTTACTGTTATAATTCTTGTCATCATGACCTGGCATACTGACATTGAATTCCGTTTAAAAATAATTCATCAGCATGAATCTTGGGATAAATAGCTGAGAAGTCAAAAACATCGAGACAGGTTCAACATCATTCAGTAGAATTTAAAATAATCACGGTTGGTTCTATTGAAGCAAAACTAATTGACATCTTGCTGTGCTAATAAATCGTATCAGTAAATTCACGCTTTGGAGACATGAGTTTGACTCGCAATGAGGCTCAACCAAAAATAACGTGAGCAAACAGCAACTGTAGACCCAATGATGATTGCTCGAAAAACGAACACCTCGCCCACTGATGTGTCTAATTTCCTCTGCAGAACGATATCTCCCATTAATGTCTGGCCTGGCTGTTGCTCAAGTTTTGAACACTAACAAAAGAAGCTCACAGTTAATGAGAAATACAAAGAAAATGAGACTTTTTGAGGTAACTTTGCTAATCTATGCACGAAGATGTTCACAGCCACCGTACATGCTTTGTCAGTTATTTAATCTTATGATAAATCATCGTCTGCTCGGATAATGTTTCACAATCAAGCTCGACATCAATAAAAGAAACTGCCCCAGTACAATAACACTGCCCTACTTCAATTACTTGTGTAGTTTTCTCAGTTTTGTACTGTTCCTTGTGTCTCTTCTGACTCGTTTACACAGGGAATTTGTCCTGACTCAATCAAAATGCTAAGCCATCATCCACAACGACAGTTGAAATTGGAAAAATTTAAACAGTTCATGCTATGACTATCTCTCACTCTCACCCCCATTTGCTGTATCACCACCCGCCCATCTCTGTGTCTTTGTCTGTGTGTGCATAAGAGATCACTCTTCCTGAAAAAGGGAAAGCGATGTCAAAGGATGAACGTAAAACACCCACGACTAAAATTAGCGAGAATACTTTTAATTTTGTCAACAGTAATATAAACTGTCAACAGTTGATGGTGCAAGCTTTAAAAGCGCAGAGGCAGTAAAGTCATATCATAACCTGAGCAGTGTGGGGAATCCCAAGCAATATGATTTTGATATTTCGGTCATGACTTTGGAGTCATCGAAGGGCCGTATCAGAAAATGTTGCAGTGGGGTGTGAGTGAGTATCAGGAGCTGTTTCAAACAGTTGTGTCTCATGATGGAAGACGTCTGAGGAGTCAATTCTGGCCATCAATGTAGGCGGAAGCAGGACTGTTAAGTGCAGTTGATCAGAGGTAGTTCCAGTTCAAGAAATACTTGTTTGTTCTGAAAGAAAATAAGGTTTTAAATAATTCTTCTTCGATTTTCAAATTTCAAAATTGTTTTATATTAAGCAGTAGGCTCAGCGGATATTTTACACCTTCTCTAATTCAGTTCTGAATTTACTCTGAGTACAGCATAAATAAATGGATTGATGCAGGAACTCAATAATTGAAGCACATATCCACATCAATGTCGAAACGATTCCAGAGACTGAGTAGTAAAGAGCATTTGAAATTCCAACATTCTGTATCGTGACAAAAAACTACTAAATTCAACAGAAGAAAACTGCCTGAGATTGCGAAGAGGTAAACAATAGATTCCTTTCCCTTTTCCATTTCCAGGTCACTTTGATTCTCTCTATTCCTCTGGATATGGAGGCTCCAGCAGGATTTTTAACTGCTACAATGTGTCTGACAGTCAGAGCATTGAGCAGTAAAATGAGAATAAATAGGCGCATAGGGTTTAAAATGCCACGAAAGCATTCGTAGGCGGCCCATGCAGCTGGCAAATAATATACCTTTTAAGATGGAGACAGTGAGGTCTTCAATTGCTGGAGATCAGTGTTGAGTGTGTGTTTTTGATTCAGATTCCTTATGAAGGGCTCTGGCCCGAAACATCGATTTTCCTGTTCCTCGGTTGCTGCCTGACCTGCTGTGCTTTTCCAGCAACACACTGTCATACGTTTTAAGATGCAGAGCCAGGGTATCTTGTTCTCTATGTCGATAGGTTCGAAAGCAAAATAAATGCAGGTATTTTTAGGGAGCACAGCGTAGACACAATACCTAGAACTCCAATAGCCACATTCTCTGTACAGGACTTTATTTTTTGCTTCTGGCCATAAATGGCCACAAATGAAGCAAACGTGACACTGACATTAAACAGATAGAAATGTTGACAACTGCAAAATTTATTGCAGTGCACACACTGCATACGGGTGTGACAGATAGGAAACTATAAGTTGAAAGTCCAATTTTTTAATCCAATGTACTATCACAGCCGTGACTATGCCTAGAAGATCGGCTATTTCCATGGACAACAAGTAATAAATGATGCATCCAGGGAGACTGCACCTTCGGGAGAAGATCACGATTACTGTCAGGTTAGCGGCTGGAGAAAAAGACAAGACAATCGAAACGGATTCGACTCGAATAAAATCATTCATTGCATTGCACTCTGTGCCATTCGAAGAGTTGAGGCACGAACAAAGGTGGAAAGTGGCCTCTCATGCCGGGTCACTTATTTGGTAAGTTTGACACAGTCACCTTGATTAAAATATGCGACATCAATGACTCAAAGATGAAGGAAATGTCATGAGCTCTGACAAAATTCAAGAAGAAATGGAAACGTACATCTAACCAATCACAGCAACATCAAGAAAATGATAAGCCAGCAAAGAAACATAGATATACTGAAGTAAGCAAATAATAGAAGAAGCAGCAATATGTCTAGAAAAGACATAAACTCAGGTTTTACCATAACCAGAATTTAATACGGCTTCCTTTCAACGAAATATCTGAAAAAAGTTCACCTTTGAAAACATTGAAAGATCATTTATTCAAACACGATCGGACACAAAAAGACGTGAGCAGGAAATCTGTGTTTCTTCAATTTTGTTGCAGAAATTTTGACCCATCATTACAACATGCTATATCAGTGTCTATGGTGTGAAGCAGACAGTATTAAAGATTGAGAGCAGAAAAAAGTAACTGTTCTATGTTGCAGCCAACTACAAATCATCCATTAACAGGAAACACTTTACAGTAGTGCGAAAATCGTGGAGCTGAATATACTTTACTTCATAAGGGCATTCACCGAATTTCGCCTTAAATTGTTCAATATTTAAATTCTCTGAACAGAGCAACCATCGTGAGTATTCCCCCCATTCTAAATTAACCTTAACATCATACATCCCAACTGTTACAATGTCATAATTAAAGCACTGAAAGAATCGACATGAAGAAAAGAGAATTTCAATTACACTGAGATGATATTGTGGATATTCAATTGCATGAGCATCGCCAATGATACAACAGAACTCCTTCCAACCATAATAACTGTTGGCGATTCAAAAACAATGGTCTGCCACTAATACAGTGACATGATTTTCATTTGTGATGAAATTACAGTAAGTTTGGAAGGTTATGTGTTTAAACTTGTGGGATGTTTTTGAGGTAAACAGGCAGTGTAACTTTACAGAAAACACATGTTATGGTTCAATGGAGATGGGACTTCTATGCCAATAATAGAATAACAACGGAATTAAATTCAGTGAAGGAAAGCACTGAAATCGTGAAACTCGGCCAATAAATAGGAAAAATCGTAACTTGAACATGAAGTGTTTAGGAACACGCAACTGAAGGTAAAGACATTGCAGCTGAGACCAGATTAATGCAGGCTCATTAAAGCATATTCATACTATGTAGAATAGTAACCGTAAAAATGGGAAGGACTCATTATGAATTACGTAGTTTTATAGAGTGAATGATGTAGATTGTGAAATTTAACAAATATTTTACCTGGAAGTCCAATTGCTGCAAAGAAGGGATGGTAAATGGCAAACTGCAGACCTTTTACTCATGCATGCATGTCTATCAGAAGCTGCGAATGCATTTGCTAAACCCTTCAAAATGAATGGTATTGTGCACATGTCAGGTTCCAGGGAATTATATGAAATTGTATATTCATGAAAGTAGTTTCAATAAGCAAATGAGTTGTAAGTACAGGAACTCTGGCGTTGATACAATATTGCAGCAGATGGTTTTTCATAGAATGTGCCAAGGACCGAAGTTGGAATATCCAGCACTTATACAAAAGAGGCATTGCAAAGAGAAATTCTGAAAAAAATGGG
The DNA here is from genome assembly GCF_004010195.1 of Chiloscyllium plagiosum. NCBI lineage: Eukaryota > Metazoa > Chordata > Chondrichthyes > Orectolobiformes > Hemiscylliidae > Chiloscyllium > Chiloscyllium plagiosum. The sequence continues at coordinate 7,963,889 of NC_057753.1, forward strand.
TCTGTCCAAAGTCGTTGTGTATTTCGCTGACCAGACCAGACTTCTCTTACCATGTGTCATGCATCCATATCCGGTAGAGTTTAGCTCGATGAGGGAGAATCCCACTAAAATGTTATGAGAAGCCTGGATAGAGTGTTTCCGATTTCAGGAGAGATGAAGACGCGAGGGCACAGTCTCAGTGTGAAGAACACACTCTTTAGAAACTGAGATGAGGACGAATTTCTTTAATTAGGGAGTGGTGAAACTATGTAATTCATTGACATGGAAGACTATAGTGGCCATAACATTGTGTGTAGGTTTTATAGAGATAAATAGATTTTTGATTAATGAGGGGAGAGATGATTAGGGGCAGAAGAGAGGGGAAAGTTTGATTTTTAATTATTTATTCATTTCGTGTAATATTGGCCTCGCTGGCTGGCACGTGTAATGTTTTGGAATTCAGGTACAATTAGAGTCATAGAGTCACAGAGCATGTACAGCATGGAAACAGACCTTTCGGTCCAATCCGGCCATGCTGACCAGATATCCCAACCCAATCTAGTCCCACCTGCCAGCACAAGGCCACCAAACCCTTCCTATTCATATTCTCTTCCAAATGTCTCTTAAATTGTGCAATTATACCAGCCTCCACGAATTCCTCTGGCAGGGCATTCCATACCCGTACCACTTTCTGTATGAAAAAGTTGCCTCTTAGGTCTCTTTTATATCATTCCGCTCTCACCCTAAACCTATGCCCTCCAGTTCTGGACTCCCCGACCCCAGGGAAAAGAATTTGCCTATTTACCCTATCCATGCCCCTCATTATTTTGTAAACCTCGATAAGATCACCCCTCTCCCTACAGCTCAAATCCTCCAAACCTGGCAACATCCTTGTAAATATGTTCTGAACCATTTGAAGATTCACAACATTTTTCCGATAAGATGGAAACCAGAATTGCACGCAATATTCCAACAGTGGCCTAACCAATGTTTGTAGAGCCGCAAAATGACCTTCCAACTCTTGTACTCAATACTCTGACCAATAAAAGAAAGCATACCAAATGCCTTCTTCCCTATCCTATCTACCTGCGACTCCACTTTCAAGGTACTATGACTGGATTGGTAAAACTATTATGCTATAGCAAAACACACTTTATTTTTTCACCAGTTAAATACAGAGAGACGAAAACCAAATAGTTTAAATCTAACTCTATTGAGATGGTTAACAAAATGATATAAGATTTAACTTCTCTCCTAAACTGTTCCAATGATGCCGCATCCAGAAAGAAACTTAGCAAAGATCAACATAAAGGAGAACTCGAGAACACAAAACCAGCAATAAAGGGAGAACACAAGCTTCCACAACAGTAACGAAACCTGTGTCGTCTGAAAATCCAGCTTCACCAACTGATAGTAAAACTGGAAACTCTGGGTCGGTGTATGTCTGACTCCACCCATACATTCTTACTTAGTCGACTTTAAATAACACAAGGGGAAAGTGAGGACTGCAGATTCTGGAGATCAGAGCTAAAAATGTGTTGCTGGAAAAGCGCAGCAGGTCAGGCAGCATCCAAGGAGCAGGAGAATCGACGTTTCGGGCATGAGCCCTTCTTCAGGGTTCCTGAAGAAGGGCTCATGCCCGAAACGTCGGTTCTCCTGCTTCTTGGATGCTGCCTGACCTGCTACGCTTTTCCAGCAACACATTTTCAGCTCAGTTTAAATGACACAAACTAGTTTAATTGCTTTACAAGGGGCAGATGGCTCATCACCAGATTTACAATACTTACTATCAAGAGCAACAGGACCGCACAAATCGCGCTATAAAAGCAGATGTTTTCACAAGATACATAACTAGGAACACACTGACAAAGTTAGGAGCAAAAGAAGAATATTTGACTGCTCACATATATGCTTGCGTGAACTACGACCATGGCTGATCATTGTATGCAGCCCTTTGACCAGACTGGCTGCCCATACCATGAGCTTCTTTTAGCCCTAAGACTGCGATTAAACTTCTTCTTCAAGACATTCAATGCTTTGGCCTCAACTGTTTTTATTGCAACGAATTCCACAGGCTCACCATACACTGGATGAAACGGTTTCTTCTCATCTTCCTTGTAATTCCTTGTTCCAGTTCCTATCAACATCGGGAAATTAGTTCTTATTTCACCTTCTCCAGTCCTGATTAAATGTTATAGATTTCTATGAGATCCACCTCCTTTTTTAACTCCATTGAGTAAGCTCCTAATCATTCCACTCTCTCATTGCATGTCAACCCTAACAGCCCCAGAATTTTCCGACACTTCCAGAAGCCCTTCCTCAAATATAAGAGGCCCGAACTGGTCATTATACTCAAGATGTAGTCTGACCAAGGTCCTGTACAATTTTACCAAATCTTCCATGCTCTTTTATCTGAATCCTCGCGCCATGAAGTCCAACATACCGTTTGCCTTCTTCGCTCCTTGCTACTCCTGCCTACTATTTTCTGTAAAGAACGTAGGACAGCCAGGTCCGTCTGAAATAGGCTTTTGGTTTCAACATAGCATCATCCAGTCAATAAACTGCCTTTCTGATTTTGCTCTCAAAGTAGACAAAATGACATGTAAACCTTAAATTCCATTTGCTATGCTATGACCCACTGTCTGCGAGCCACTATCAATACTGACACAGTCCACTAGGAGTCACTGTATATACAGATAAAATTCTCATGGTTGCCCTGTAAATACTGAACTACTTCCTATGGACTATCATAAATGCTGACATACCTTCTACGCTGCCACTGTAAACGATGTTAAACAACACACATCAGGTAATAGTCTCATAGGTTTATTTGGAAGTACTAGCTTTCGGTGGTCTGAACCATGATCAGGTAGCTGTGGAGCAGGGTCATAATACATAGTGTTATAAATTCTGTGCATTATAATCCTACCTTACAGCTACCTTATGAAGCAGAAGTACTCCGAAAGCCAATAATTTGAAATTAGCCTGTCGGACTATAACCTGGTGTTGTGCGATTTCTAACTTGGTCCATTCCAGTCGAACACCGGCACTTCCACATCACTGTAAATAATGACGTTATAGTCCAGGACGTCCTACAAGTGCTGATACATTCCCAATGCACTCCTCTAAATACTGACCCTGTCCCTGAAGATTCCTATAAATACTATTCACTAATTGAGAATGTTCCATGATTACATAGTGACCCTATGTACGTGAAAACAAACTGCCTGGCACACCATTTGAAGAAGAAATCAGCTTTAAAAAATCTTCTTGCTACAGAAACGATAAGCCAGCATTAGAATCCGAGAGCGATAGTCTGGAACTGTTTTAACTTCTTGAAGGTACGAACTGCCTGACCTGAAATCCTTTCACTTTCCTTGACTTTCTCCACAACAGTGCACATTCCTGGGAATTTTCCAGCCCTGGACAAGACCAAATGGAATTTGGATGCAAGGACAATCAGAAACACTTATTAATAGAAAGTCTGCGATCTACACTGTAACCAAGTGCATCCTGTCAGAACTGATCCAGCATATCTACTATCCTCACCGGCCTGTGACCCTGTAACTATGCTCAGAGAAATCCGACATTTTGGCTGATCTGCTGGAAGAAGGGTTGGAGAACTTCCTTACAGGGATGCAGGATCTTCCATGCTGGGTCAACCTCCCAGCAGCAGGCTGGTTGAAATCTAAGGAGATTATATGCCACTCATTTAGCTGTCGAGTAGAATTCATTGAATAGATGCATGAGAGCATTTAATTTGGTTTGATATATCTTATTGTCACATATATTGTAATACAATGAAAAGTATTGTTTTGCATCCTATCCAGCAAAATCATTCCTTGTATAAGTACATCAAGCCAATTCAGCCCTGCAGCCGCTCTGTGGTTAGCACTGCTGCCTCACAGCACCAGGTTCTGAGATTCGATTTCAGTCCTGGGGAATGTCAGCGCAGTGTTTTCACATTCTCCCCATTTCTGTGTTGGTTTCCTTTTGCAGTCCAAAGATAAGCCGGGTAGTCGTATTCGCATGTTTAATATCAGGTTATGGCGTCTAGGTGGGACGTTTTTCAGAGAGTCAGTCTGGTTCTAATGGGCCAAATGGCCTCTTTCATTTTTGTAACGATTGTATGGTTTCAGAATATAGTGCTCCAAGGTCCAAATTAAAATCTCACCCAGTTCCTGAATGTTCTCAGTTCAACCATGTTTACTTCTATGAATTATTGACTGTAGGGGTCCTGAAAATTAAGTTACAGAACTTGAGTGAGGGATTGCTCTTTACGAACTGTTTGCCAGCCACGCTTGTGATTCAGTTCAATCGATGCATTTATTTGGGTATGTCAATCTTTATGGAATGTAAACAATGTGCAGTGTGAGGCAGAGAGGCAGCAGATTGGCATAAGGTGAGAATTTGGTTCAGGGAATTAATGTAGACACAACGTACTGAAATGTCCCAGTCATTATGTAATAATTTTGTAATTTTCTGAATTTGCTTAAGATCTTGTTCTCAAAAGAATATGTTCTAGTTTTTTTCTAGAGAGTGTTACTTAGTGGCATACTAGCATTGAAGTATGACAATGATGCGTCGTGAATCTTCACATGATGTGGGCAGTTACGGAGCCGGAGGCATGCTGATTTGAATCATTGTTTTTGATTTATTGAGCAGACGTGATAGTCGCACAGTCTAAATACTAGGTTGTAAACTTGTCTTATTCCCAGACAGATTACACCATTCAACATAATCAATTTCGTTAGGAATTCGCAGCCTCTCGCCACAGAGCTCTCTTCTCATGAACTTGCACACTAGACTTGTTCCGTTTGTACCTTTGTCATAAAAAATATGCACTTGCTGAATATGTGATGAATTTCATGCTTTCTGTTCTTAAGCAAGAAGAATTTCGACACATTTTCGATCAGAACAAACGAACGCCATTTCTAACTGATATCTATCCCGACACACACCGACAAAACCATGGCAGCGCGAGAATTCTATGCACTTCGTCCTATCGAGGTGACTGCTATCATGCAATTTTCTTTTTTAATTTTTCCCATGGTCACTTGGGACAATTATGATCTTCACAATGGCGCGCTGAAGTGGAACAACATCCAACAATTGTTCTTAACAATCATTGCTGTATAAGCCGGAACTCGTTGGCTTATCATTCAAAATTCAAAACCAGCGTCGAATACCCTTGAAAAGAGATACGCCTGGTTGATACGTTGGATGAATTGCTTAATATATCAGAGTAAGAGTTGATGCTTTTGAAACACAAAATATCACGAGAGGATTTCAGAGATCAGATATTGGCATCATGGTTCGACTTGTGAGGGAGTTCCATGCCAAGTTACAAAAACATTGTAGAATGGTTGTTGAATGACAGCCATTCATTTCAGGCTCCGATAGAATGTAATTTCTTCTTTAAGAGATGATCAATATCTCAATTTCTCTATCCCAGGCACTAGAGGAATCCATATCACTGAAAGCCTTTTTAGAATTTGTGAAGCATCAAAACATTGATGGATGTGAGGATTGGCACTTAAAGACCATAAGACCATAAGACCTAGGAGTGGAAGTAAGGCCATTCGGCCCATCGAGTCCACTCCGCCATTCAATCATGGCTGATGCGCATTTCAGTTCCACTTATCAGCGTTCTCCCCGTAGCCCTTAATTCCTCTAGACAACAAGAATCTATCAATCTCGGCCTTGAAGACATTTAGCGTCCCGGCTTCCACTGCACTCCGTGGCAATGAATTCCACAGGCCCATCACTCTCTGGCTGAAGAAATGTTTCCGCATTTCTGTCCTGAAATGGCCCCCTCTAATTCTAAGGCTGTGTCCACGGGTCCTAGTCTCCTCGTCTAACCGAAACAATTTCCTAGCATCCACCTTTTCCAAGCCATGTATTATTTTGTACGTCTCTATTAAGTCTCCACTTAATCTTCTAAACTCCAACGAATACAATCCCAGTATCCCCAGTCGTTCCTCATATGTTAGACCTGTCATTCCAGGGATCATCAGTGTGAATCTCCGCTGGACACGTTCCAGTGCCAGTATGTCCTTCCTGAGGTAAGGGGACCAAAACTGGACACAGTACTCCAAATGGGGCCTAACCAGAGCTTTATAAAGTCTTAGTAGTACATCTCTGCTTTTATATTCCAACCCTCTTGAGATAAGAGACAACATTGCATTCGCTTTCTTAATCACGGACTCAACCTGCATGTTTACCTTTAGAGAATCCTCGACTAGCACTCCCAGATCCCTTTGTGCATTGGCTTTATTAATTTTCTCACCATTTAGAAAGTAGTCTATGCTTTTATTATTTTTGCCAAAGTGCAAGACCTCGCACCTGCTCACGTTAAATTCCATCAGC
>NC_057753.1:7970768-7988549 GCF_004010195.1 Chiloscyllium plagiosum
TGACCTCCCTTTACTAAATTCATGTTGACTTGTTCTAATCAGACTCTGCTCTTCCAAGAATTTAGAAACCTCATCCTTAATGATGGATTCTAGAATTTTACCAACAACCGAGGTTAAGCTGATTGGCCTATAATTTTCCATCTTTTGCCTTGATTCTTTCTTGAACAAGGGGGTTACAACAGCCATCTTCCAATCATCCGGGACCTTTCCTGACTCCAGTGGCTCTTGAAAGATCTCAACCAATGCCTCTGCTATTTCCTCAGCCACCTCTCTCAGAACTCTAGGGTGTATCCCATCGGGGCCAGGAGATTTATCAATTTTAAGACTTTTTAATTTTTCTAGCACTATCTCTTTCGTAATGGCAGCCATACTCAACTCAGCCCCGTGACACCCTTTAATTTTTGGGATATTACTCATGTCTTCCACTGTGAAAATTGACGCAAAGTACTTGTTAAGTTCTCCTGCTATTTCCTTATCTCCCATCACTAGGCTTCCTGCATCAGTTTGAAGTGGCCCAATGTCTACTTTTGCCTGTCGTTTGTTTCTTATGTACTGAAAGAAACTTTTACTATTATTTCTAATATTACTGGCTAGCCTACCTTCATATTTGATCCTCTCATTTCTTATTACACTCTTTGTTATCCTCTGTTTGCTTTTGTATCCTTCCCAATCTTCTGATTTCCCACTGTTCTTAGCCACTTTATAGGATCTCTCTTTTTCTTTAATACATTTCCTGACTTCCTTTGTCAGCCAAGGTTGTCTAATCCCTCCCCGGTTAATCTTTCTTTTCTTGGGAGTGATCCTCTGTACAGTGTCCTCAATTATACCTACAAACTCCTGCCATTTTTGCTCTGCTGTCTTCCCGGTTAGCCTCTGCTTCCAGTCTATTTTAGTCAGTTCCTCTCTCATGCCCTCATAATTACCTTTATTCAACTGTAACACCATTACATCCGATTTTGCCTTCTCCCTTTCAAACTCCAGACTGTACTCTACCATATTATGGTCGCTACTTCCTAAGGGTTCCCTTATTTTAAGATCTTTTATAGAGTCTGGTTCATTGCAAAGCACTAGGTTCAGAATAGCCTGCTCTCTTGTGGGCTCCATGACAAGCTGTTCCAAAAATCCATCCTGTAAGCATTCCATGAATTCCCTTTCTTTAGATCCACTAACAACATTATTTACCCAGTCCACCTGCATATTGAAGTCTCCCATGATCAATGTAACCTTGCCTTTCTGACATGCCTTCTCTATTTCCCGGTACATGTTATGTCCCTGGTCCTGACCACTGTTAGGGGGTCTATACACAACTCCAATTATGTTTTTTTTTGCCTTTGTGGTTCCTCAATTCCACCCACACAGACTCCACATCATCCGACGCTATGTCATTCAATATCATAGATTTAATTTTGTTCTTAACTAACAAGGCAACCCCACCCCCTCTGCCCACCTCTCTGTCTGTTCGATAAGTTGAAAGACCATGGAGGTTTAACTGCCAGTCCTGACCCCCCTGTAACCAAGTCTCTGTGGTGCCTACTACATCATAATCATTCACTATTATCTGTGCCATTAGTTCATCGGCTTTGTTATAATTGTTACGAGCATTCAGGTAAAGTGCCTTAATGCTAACTTCCTTATCATTAGAGATGTTGGAAGTCATATGTCCTAAGTTATCCTTGCTTTTTACTGCATTCTCAGTCTGCCTCAATTTTAAATCCGCCTGGAAACATGCTATCCTGCTGCTTATCTTGCCATTTACCTCCATACTCCCTGTGGCTTTCACTTTCCCTTCCCCCCAACTCAGAAAGTTTAAAGTCTTACTGACCACCCTATTTATCCTCTTCGCTAGAACATTGGTACCTGATCGGTTCAGGTGGAGACCGTCCCAACCGTTCAGATTCCCCCTGTTCCAAAACTGATGCCAATGCCCCATGAAGTGGAATCCCTCTTTCCCACACCAATCCCTTAGCCACGTGTTTACTTGCCTAATTTTCTTGTCCCTATGTCAATTGGCACGTGGCTCGGGCAGTAATCCGGAGATTATGACCCTTGAGGACCTGTGCTTCAATTTCCTGCCTAGTGCTTCGTAATGCCCAAACAGGTCCTCCACCCTAGTCTTGCCTATGTTGTTGGTACCAACGTAGACCGCAACAATTGGATCCTCCCCCTCCCGCTCCAATATCGTTTCAAGCCGGTCGGAGATGTCTCGCACCCTGTCACCGGGCAGGCAACACACCATGCGAGACTCCTGATCCGGCTTGCAAAGGATACTATCTGCCCCCCTAATTATAGAATCCCCTATAACCACTACTTGTCTATTAGCTCCCCCCTCTTGAATGGCCTTCTGCACCATGGTGCTTTGGTCACTTGGCTCATCCTGTCCAGAGCCCTTTTCCTCATCCGAACAGGGAGCAAGAATCTCGTACCTGTTGAACAAGGTCAAGGGCTGAGGCTCCTCCACTCCTGAACTCCGGTTCTCCCTACCTGCTTCACTTACAGTCACACTCTTTTGTGCCTGATCACTAGCTGAATGTGAATTACTTACTCTGGTATCAGACTGGCACAGGCCATATGTCATCTTAGAGAATGGCAGAGCAGTTTCAAGGGCTGAATAGCCGACTCCTATTTATATTTCCCACATTCCCATATTTCCGCACTTCTGTTCCACATTGAAAATTCGTGACACCATATGTTTATTCCTCTCAATCACCAAGAAAATTGTTCGCATTTTCCACTTCTCAAGTATGACACTTTCCTGGAATTTAAATACATTTTCAGCCCTTGTTCTGGATTATTCTGTAGTCACTCCTTCCGATGCTACATTCTAGTGACTTTTTTTATCACTCTCAGCAGGAGCAGAGAATCGTGATTCACCAAACTGACTATTGTGATGTATTGGAAAGTCTTCTATTTGGATTACAGTCTTGGCTTTGCAAATGTGCGAAACACTTCCAGTTGACATTCAACTGAATGTAGTACTGATTTCTATTGGGATTTGTGTTGCATTAGGTGTAGTATTTGCATTCAAAGTTGAGGACTTCCAGAACAAGTTTCTCATCATGATCGTCAAGAGGTGTTTGCCACTTGCAGGGCAGCTGAAATTTTGAAGCAACATCGCAAACATAGAAATTGTGATGCTACTTTCAGGGATATTGCTGTAAGGAATGATTGGTTGACTTATACTGGGACAGCTCCATCTGTGTATGTCTCATTTGTGCGATATCATTAAAGGTCTGCAAAGTGGAATGGCAGTAAATGTTCCATCTATCTTCACGAGCAAATATCCATCAGGTTGGTGGATGTTTTTAACAGTAACGCAATTCTGTTTATAACAGGAAGTCTGCAAAGATGATTCGGAGCAGTTAATTCGGGAGTCCAAGCTGCTGCCAAGTACCTGGGTAACACCGTGGGAGGCCTGTGACTGGCATATGCTAAGATAGGTTACAAGGCATCATTTTCATCATCAAGAATGGAAGTACAAATGGACAAAAAAGTCTTTAAATTGATGATCGCAACAGATGTAATAATTGGACATGGCAATTCGTTGTCTGAAACCTGATATCGAACTCTTTATTTTTATTTGTTTTGTGATAGTGCAAATGTCAGAATTTTAACAACGTCTCAACGAGTGAAAGAAGCAGCAATAACTTTGCTTGGAATAAACTGTCAAGCGACAAGTTCAAGGTGTTCTGCTTGAAATGAAAGCAGTTAGTAATGTCTGAGAAAATAATCTGTTGAAGATACATGAACAAAGCTGCTTTGACATCTGCTTGAATACTGTGTGCTTTGTCTCACAAGGACAACTGATTTCCCATCAGTAGAATTTAAAGAGTTAACCACAGGAAAACTGACTTCGAACTCACAGCCAATTCCAAAAGTAACAAGGGAAGAGGAAGATAAATCTGGCCGTGAGGCAAGCTGCAGGCTTCCAATATTTAGGAACATGTCACAAATTTGAAGGACGGAGAATGTGTAAGTAATAAACTCCATGGTTTCTGAGGAGAAGAACTCCAGAGAACTACACTGCATAAGGCCCGAGCCCTGGACACACCCAGAGACAGAAACTGTTGGTTGGAATCCTATCTAAATCCTACCTTAACCGGGTAATAGTCAAGCTGAGTTCTGATGCTTCACTTACTTACGTGAGGAGTATCATTATATTTCCAAAATGTAGTGAAATTTAAATTATTGCTTCAGTACTCGAATATCGGTGAGATGTCCTAATTATGTCGAATTAATGTTAGCATGTAGTAATGTAAACACAACTCTTTATTTTGTTTTTAAAAAATTGTGCCTGTTTGATATACACGCATATATTCATTCGTTTTTTTTTACCGTAACCGCAGAACAGAGGTGTGGCATGCAACATAAATGAAGGCAAAATACGTTAAAGCAATTTACTTATATATGATACAAATGTAACGGGCTTCAAACACATGATCAAAGGGATTTCCAATTATATAGGAATCACATCTATTCTGGCTTCACACGGAGGGAAAGTTCATCCTTATCACCTGCTTAGAGTTTGCCTTTATTTACAGTCAATTCCTAACTTGGCAAATGGATGTAATGTCGCATTTAGCTAAAACCTCCCTAGCTTCTAAAAAAACCCATATGCGGTTTCAAACAAACATATCAGGCTGATAAAATTTTGAAAATTCCCTTCGATGAGGTCATGTAAATTATATAAAATGCAAAACTAACTCCCAATCTTATGAGCAACTGCTTTTCAATTGCAGAATTATCAAACATTCATGCAGAATTTTTAACTTTAACCGGCAGCTGTTTCCCCCGATTCCAAACGACACCAATTTCTATCGTATCATGTCTAAAGCATAAATGCTTATCTTGTTTATTCATCAATTTCGAATAATGTACAGAGAAATTTATTACCTCCAGGAGGTAATAAATTTGGCCTTGATTTTTATTTGGCCTTGATTTTTATGTCCTCTTTGTCTACAGGAGTAGTGCCAGAAGACTGGAGGATAGCAAATGTGGTTCCCTTGTCAACAATAAATAATTTTGGCTGCTGAACTACTCGGATCTCACACAATGCCAAGACTTAAATAGTAGGCACGTTGAGTCTGGAGTCATTCCATCCAAAACTCTGCCAATTCTATAAGTCAGCATTTCCCATGAATAAACCACGTCACTTCCACATTCTTGGATACTATGTACAATTTGCTATGGATAAACCCCATTTTTCGACTGTGAAGTGAAACCAAAGCAACCGGAGAAAACACACGCGCACACAGAAAGAATGGGCAAATTGCACACAGAGAGTCTAATGGAAGTCGGATAGAACCTGAGTATCTGGCGCTGTGAAGCAGCAGGACAAACCAAAGAGCGACCCTGCTCACGCTAAATGTTGTCGTTAAATTCTTGAATAGAAACACTGAAACCAATGTGCCACTAGTTCAAATGGAAACACAAAACTTATATGCCACTGCTGTGCCTTCAAAACCCAAAACTCATAAATAAATGTTATCAATCTGTGAATTGTGCACCTCATGTCACACGACCGCTGTTACAGATTGAAATGGCTATGCACATCCATGGTTGTTATCCAACCTTATCAATGGCATCAGTGTTGCCAGTTCTCTGGCTTCTTTGAGAAAGTGCTGTTTTTTCAAGAAATATCACACCCAAAATCATATTTTTCAAAGGCAATTTTCAGTAGGTCTGACTGGCACATCACATGGAAGCTCACAAGGTATGGGTCAGCAATACATAATAGAACTAAGTGAAATTGAGAAAACATGCGAAGACTGCTGTCTGCTATAATTTGATATTCTTCACATGTCCTTGATTTGAAATTTAATTAGGATGCAAACGTGAGAACAGAAGCGGGCTTGGATGTGGCATGACCGTGGAATTCACATTCTGTAATCTAAACTATGGTACATGTTACATTATCCTATTTCAAATGTTTGAGTATTTTACTGAAGAAACTTATCGGATATATGAGCCCCTTCTTTAATTGAACTCTGAATTTAGCCTGGGTGCCCGCATAAATAAACGGATTAATGCACGAACTCAATAACTGAAGCATAAATCCCATTTCTTGGAGAATAAATATGGAATTCGTAAAATCAGAAGCAGATGGATATGTCAGCTTTGCAATTCGTACATAGCAAATCGTTAGAAAGCATAACAAATATAACAGGATGAAACTACCCGACACAGTGAAAAGTAAGACAATGGATTTTCTCCTCTTTTCCACCTCTGGATCGCTCTGATTTTCCCCAGTGCTCTGGGCCCGGAGTTTCCTGCGGGTTCTATTTGCTGTCAGAATGTGTCTGACGGTCAGTGCATTGAGCAGCACTATCAGAATAAAGGGCAGACAAGGTGTTAAAATAATTCGAATCCAGTCGTATGCAGCCCATGCAAGTGATGTATAAACAATGGCCTTTATTCCGCAGAGCCAGGGTGTATTGTCAATTACGTAGACAGGTTCATATGCAAAATATGAAACCGTGTTTATGAGAAAGCTCGTAACAGACACTATTCCTGTGATCCACGCAGCCATCTTTTTCGTACAAAATTTCATTTTCAGTGTCTTACAAGAAATTGCTACAAATCGATCAAAAGTGAAAAAAACGGTTAACCAGGCAGAACTGTCAAGGGCTGCATAATTTAAAACAGAACGAAGGCTACATATTGGTGTGATGAACAAGAAACTATAAGGAAAATAAATTCCAGCAACACGGTTTAGTATTACAGCCGTCAACATCACCAGGAGATCCGTCATGCCCATAGACACCAAATAAAACGTGATGCATTGAGATAGCCCGCATCTTCCTCGAGAAAGTATAACGACCACTGCACAGTTCGCTTCCAGAGAGAGAGAGAAAGAGAAAGCAAGTAAGAACACACATTTATTAATAAGAGGAAATGGCTCAGTGGCATTGTAATTGATAAGTAATCAAGAGATTAGCTTAAGGTTGATGGTTCCGAAATTTCCATTATGCCATTCAGTTTTTATTACCATTAAACAATATTCATAAAATCCCACCTGATTCTCTAACGGTCTTTATGGAAAGATTGCTACTTCTGTAAATTGATCGGCCGTACATGTGACACCAAAGGCACGGCAATGTTTCAATAATGAAAACTCTATCTGCAGAAGTAAGAAATCACTTACTCTGAAATAAGCCGAGCTAGATTGTGTCGACTATACCAAGAACAACGAGAAAAAAAGAAAGAAAACAGTTCGATGATATACATTACAGTAAGGTTGAGTAAAATTGGTCTCATTGAATAGAAAGAATGATTCTTGTCATGTGCAAAATCATCACTGTTAATATTCAGTCTTTATGCAGATAACCAATGGCTCATTGAGCAGCTAACTGAGTACAATTCTTTACCTGGAATCCCGATTGTTGCGAGTACTGGGTAGTAAATAGCAAACAGCAGACCTCTCAGTATTTCATGCATTTTTGAACACGTCTGTAAATCATTGCAAATTAGCTTCACTTATACCTGATACTTCACTCAAGGGGACTAATTAGTTTGTTCATTCCTTTACCATTGGTACAGTCAAACTAACATGTTATTTACTGCTGATGCGATTTTCTGACTTGATGGAAAGGAATCGGTTTGCTTTTCATGGGACGTGGCTCTGAAAAGCTTTGCAGAGAATTCAGAATAGGACTAGTAACATCTATGCAGCTTGGATGTCAGTTAAATGTACTGACATTTCTCGATTAGAAATTCATATTTCTGGGGAATACACACCTCAGGTCAAACTTTCAGCATAATTCTGGCTGTGATCTTGCTTATCAGGCATGGCACGTTTTCGAATATCCTTGGGAATGTGCACTCACTTGAGAAAATCTGTGCATCTCAGCGTGTTTTGTTTTCTAGGTCAGTTAAGTCCTGTTAGATTCGATATGCATTGCCTCAATAGTATGTTTTAACATTCTCGCTGTACTTGCACTGGACATTTTAATTTCTGCAAATCAGGACAAGATCACTGCAATGTGATGAGGTCCACTGCAACAATCACATTCAGTATGGCCAGGTGCAGATTCTGATCAGATATATTCAGTCGCGATATGTAAAGTTCAAGATTTATAAGTTTGTTGAAAACCGACGCGTTTCAGCATCTTGTCATTGGGCCACATTTTCTGAACAAGTGCTGATCCCACTCAGATTATTATGCCACTCTTCCTTTGTATGAAAGGACTGAGTTCTGTATTTCAATAAGAAGACTCCAATCAGGGCTTCGTCAGCAATGCGGAGCAGCAAATCAATTTTGGCAGTTACATTATAGAGAAAAAGTCGAATGAAAAGGCAAACACAGCGGCCATCTATAATTAATACTGCAAAATGTAGTTATCAAATGACTAAGCAGATTCTGGTTACCTTAAAGTAAAACGAACGTTGATTACAGTTAACTGGGAAACTCTCATCTAGAGAGTTGAATAGTTTCTGAGCAGAGTCTTACAAATACCCACATATTATCTTAAACAATTTATTTTGTAGCTCGGTGTTTTGTTAAAATAAGAGAAAATAAAATCTTTTTCGCACTTACCACTAGGCATATGACTCCCTAATTTTCTGGTAGGTATAATTGACCACTATCTACTTCAGGATTTCCCAATCTTAACCCATACGTGTGTCATGACTCCCTTTGCCCCGAACATACTACAATCAAGTAATATTTTGACAATATGTGTATTTTCCGATTTATCTCAACGAAGTTATGTACTCCTCATCATATTCTAGGATTCTACTTATAATTTATATGGTCACCAGGCGAGACATGATGCAATTCTATTTGGTGCTCTCGTTTTCAGCTGAGACACTTCTTTTCTGCATTAATTACCATAAGATAAAGTTGCTGACAATTGTGTAGTGCGCTAGTTACACACCAGGACATCCTGAGACCATATTTATTTGAAATCAAATTCCTCTTTTATTCCCATGTTGACGTCCCAGCATGGGTTTTGACAACATTATTCCGATTAGCTATGTCTTGAGGGGTAAGAGTGCTAGATCAACATATTGCGTTAGTTGTACATATTTACTACGATATCTGCATCCATATGTAATTCAAAATTGTATACATTATAAAATTAAAAACAAAACTTAAATACGTCATGACAAAATTCATTATGACATGAAGGTGACATTTAACCAACTATAATTAGCCAGATTCAACTTCATACAAGAATGCCTTCCTTGAAGAAGCTCTTTTCCTCCCTCGACAAGGATTTCAGTGAGTCCCTCTCTCACTGCACACCCCAGGTCATCTCCTCTGCACAGAAGCTCAAATCCCTCGAACTCAGCACGGCCTTCCTTACCTGCAATCATCTTCCTGACCTCTCCGCCCCCATCCCACTCCGGCCTATCACCCTCACCTTGACCTCCCTCCACCTATCGCATTTCCAAAGCCCCTCCCCCAAAGTCCCTCCTCCCTACCTTTTATCTTAGCCTGCTGGACACACTTTCCTTTTTCCTGAAGAAGGGCTTATGCCCGAAACGTCGATTCTCCTGTTCCTTGGATGCTGCCTGACCTGCTGCGGATCGTTAGCTGTCTTTCTGTTTGTCCTATGTAGTGTTTTGTGCAGTCCTTGCATGGGACTTTGTACACTACGTTGGTTTTGCTCATGCTGTGTATTGGTTCCTGTGTCCTGGTGAGTTGTTGTCTGAGGTTGGATGTTGGTTTGTGTGCTGTTATGAGTCCTAGTGGTCGTAGTAGCCTGGCTGTCAGTTCAGAAATGTTCTTGATGTACGGTAACGTGGCCAGTCCTTTGGGCTATGGCATGTCCTAATTCCGTTGTCTTTCTCTTAGGCATCTGTTGATGAAATTGCGGGGTTATTCCGTTGCTTACATACTGTTCAGAATTCCCTGATACATTTCTTTGTTAAATGAAGCTAAGTAATGCCACATGATACTAGAATATCAAGATCTGCATTGCCTATATCATAGTCAGGATCCTGTGATATCAGATTAATCGATAAACATGCATATAACTGATCAGAGGTAAACTAAACCAGTTATGAAATGCCCGTTTCCTTATTAATCTCTCAAATAATGTTCTTACCTAATAGAAGTTTTAGCTTGCATTATGATTTCCCAAACTTATTTCTTCTTTTTGCATGCTATATGTTAGTTTAAAATAGAAAATTAGCTCGATCATGGGATAAGTGACCTTGTTATACTTAAGTTACATATTGAGAAATGTCACAAACTAGATACCTATCTGAATATACCTTTTTTAAATATGTTATCACCTCTTAATTCCATGGAATATTCAAATTGTCGAAGGATGACTCAAGTACCAACTTATGTCGGATTCAGTGCCGACACCGATTCGGGGAGCAAATGCAAAAGATCATTCTAAAATTAGTTACTTTACATTAAATATAACTTCCCCACGTATTGTTTCGATTCGCTAAATAAGATAAGTCAATATATATCATTCCACTCGTGTCAGTTAAATGAGTCGCTATTCATGCTATCGTTGATAAACTACAGAATCCAAACTTTTGAAAAGTCATATATTTTCTTGACAGATGTGAAAAAAAAAAAATTTGTGGAATATATATCTCCTTGGGCGGACTGTAAGTTATGTTCCAGGTAGTGAGACTATGGTTTTGAGGTGGGGGTAGGGGGCTCCTGGTTTGTTAATGTTGGGTAATCCGTAGAAACGTGGTGTGTTGTCTCCATCTGGTTTCATGTTTTGGAATTCGGTCTTATTTATTTGTTAAGATTACTGATGTTTTTTGAGTCGGGTTGTGATTCGGTTCTCTAGTTGTGGGGTCAGGTCTATCGCCACCTGTTGGTAAGTGTTGGTATCTGTAAGTAGTGAGTTCGCTCTTTCAATGCCGTGTCTTCGATTTAGAATGACTGTCAAGCGTCATTTGCCTGCCTGAAGGATAACAATGTTTTTTTATCTTTTTTTAGTCTGTCTGGTGCTTTCCTTTCTTGTGTATTGAGTGTGCTTGCTTCCTTTTTTCTGCTTAATGTTCGGGGCAACTACCTGATTGATGGTTTGTTGGGTTTCTTCTGTAAGTTGGTTGTCTTTTAGTGTTGTTTCTAATGCTGCTAAGAAATCTTTCTTGTCCGCATCCTGGTAGTTGTAATTTAATCCTCTCACTTAGACGGCCTTCTCAGCGTCTGTTATGGGGCGGTCAGGTAGCTTTTTTTAAATCCATACTTCTGTGTAGTCAGTGTTGTTAATTTGTGTAAGTTTGTCTAGTTTTCTGCAGGACTACTTTTTCCATTATCTGTGTTTGTCGCTGTCTAACATGAGAATGATGAAAACGAGGGTATGTCCGATCAAGGACAGCAGTGGGAGACTGTGTATTGAGTCAGAAGAGATAGGAGAGGTCTCGAATGAGTACTTTTCTTCAGTATTTACAAATGAGAGGGACCATATTATTGAAGAGGAGAATATGAAACGGACTGGTAAGCGAGAGGAGATACTTGTTAGGAAGGAAGATGCGTTGGGCATTTTGAAAAACTTGAGGATAGACAAGTCCCCCGGGCCTGACGGGATATATCCTCGGATTATGTGGGAAGCAAGAGAGGAAATTGCAGAAGGGTTGGCAATGATCTTTTCGTCTTCACTGTCAATGGGGGTGGTGCCAGGGGACTGGAGAGTGGCGAATGTTGTGCCCCTGTTCCAAAAAGGAAATAGGGATAACCCCGGGAATTACAGCCAGTTGGTCTTATTTCAGTGGGAGGCAAACTGACGTATAGGATTTATGAGTATCTGGAAAGCCACTGCTTGATTAGGGACAGCCAGCACGGATTTGTGAGGGGTAGGTTAGATTAGATTAGATTAGATTAGATTACAGTGTGGAAACAGGCCCTTCGGCCCAACAAGTCTACACCGACCCGCCGAAGCGAAACCCACCCATACCCCTTACTTAACACTACGGGCAATTTAGTATGGCCAATTCACCTGACCCTGCACATCTTTGGACTGTGGGAGGAAACCGGAGCACCCGGAGGAAACCCACGCAGACACGGAGAGAACGTGCAAACTCCACACAGTCAGTCGCCTGAGTCGGGAATTGAACCCGGGTCTCTGGCGCTGTGAGGCAGCAGTGCTAACCACTGTGCCACCGTGCCGCCCACTTAGGTCTTGCCTCACAAGTCTTATTGAATTCCTTGAGGAGGTGACCAAGCATGTGGATGAGGGTAGAGCAGTGGACGTAGTATACATGGATTTTAGAAAGGCATTTGATAAGGTTCCCCATGGTAGGCTTATGCAGAAGGTCAGGAGGCAGGGGATAGTGGGGAGTTTGGCCAGTTGGATAGAGAACTGGCTAACCGGTCGAAGTCAGTGAGTGGTGGTAGATGGTAAATATTCAGCCTGGAGCCCAGTTACAAGTGTATTTCCGCAGGGATCAGATCTGGGTCCTCTGCTGTTTGTAATTTTTATTAATGACTTGGAAGAGGGAGTCGAAGGGTGGGTCAGTAAATTTGCAGATGATACGAAGATTGGTGGAGTTGTGAATAGTGAGGAGGGTTGTTGTTGGCTGCAAAGGAACTTAGAAATGATGCAGAGCTGGGCTGAGGAGTGGCAGATGGAGTTCAACCCTGTCAAGTGTGAAGTTGTCCATTTTGGAAGGACAAATAAAAATGCGGAATACAGGGTTAACGGTAGGGTTCTTAGTAAGGTGGAGGAGCAGAGGGATCTTGGGATCTATGTTCATAGATCTTTGAAAGTTGCCACTCAAGTGGATTGAGCTTGTAAGAAGGCCTATGGTGTATTAGCGTTCATTAGCAGAGGGATTGAATTCAAGAGTCGTGAAGTGATGTTGCAACTGTACAGGACTTTGGTTAGGCCACATTTGGAGTACTGTGTGCAGTTCTGGTCGCCTCACTTTAGGAAAGATGTGGAAACTTTGGAGAGGGTGCAGAGAATATTTACCAGGATATTGCCTGGAATGGAGAATAGGTCGTACGAGGATAGGTTGAGAGTGCTAGGCCTTTTCTCGTTGGAACGGCGAAGGATGAGGGGTGACTTGATAGAGGTTTATAAGATGATCAGAGGAATAGATAGAGTAGACAATCAGAAATTTTTCCCCCGGGTACAACAGAGTGTTACAAGGGGACATAAATTTAAAGTGAAGGGTGGAAGGTGTAGGGGAGATGTCAGGGGTAGGTTCTTTACTCAGAGAGTGGTGGGGGCATGGAATGCTCTCCCTGTGGGAGTGGCAGAGTCAGAATCATTGGTGACCTTTAAGCGGCAATTGGATAGTTACATGGATAAGTCTTAAGCTAGGATAAATGTTCGGCACAACATCGTGGGCCGAAGGGCTTGTTCTGTGCTGTATTGTTCTATGTTCTATGTTCTAACATCTATGGTTTGTTGCCCTGTGTCTATCCATTCATGGTCCGTTGGATGACAGAGTAAAGAGTTTTGATGCAAAATGTCCCGGTTGTATTTACGGAGTCTGTTTTGGGCATCTTTAATAATTTCTCTAAGCATTCTGCGTACATTTTGCTCTGCTATTCTTATGTCTATTTCATTGACTTAGATCCCTTTATGTAACCATACTTCCCAAGCTCTCCGTATTTAAATAATATTCTTCTTCTCTATTTTTAACAAACAAGTTATAACTTCACATTTAGCACCGTCCGCTGCATCTGTCATTTGTTTTTTTTCTCATTCAATTTCTCTAACTTAGGTAGAAATGTCAAATATTGGTTCTGATATTTTCGAGAGAAACGTATCGATTAAAACAGTAGGACGAAACACAGAGTGAATTGCAGATGATTGAAATCAGAAACTCAAATTGAATTTTCTGTACAAAAGTAACCCTCGGAAGGGTTATTCAGGCTGCATCTGGTGAGAGGAGGGAAAGTGAATGCTTGCAGTCCAGGGAGCTTTCAGTGACCAATCAGTCTTGAAGAAGGGCCTTCCTGGAAGCGCAATGATAACTTTGCTTTCCCTCCACAGACGCTGCCAGAAATGTTGATTTTTTTTCCAGAAATGCGTGCTTTGAATGTGTAAAAATAGTGATACTGGTATCCCGGATTAAGATGATGAAACGTCAAACAAAGCATTACACATAAAGTGGATTTTGAAATACCCAAATAAAACTACCAAGGAAGAACGAGAAATGCATTTGAAATAATTTTAAAAATTCTATATTGTTGACGATTTCTGAGTGTTTAATCAAGACGAGAGCCACCGTTATGTGATTCATACAAATAGAAGTTCTGCAATAAAAAGGAAACATGTCGCAAATATGCTTCACACTCAAACAACATCCACCCCGTCTCATTATGTTCTGTAAAATAAAGCACGACATGAGAAGATTAAATGTGAATGTAAAACAGAACGTAGGCTGCAGGGGATCATACGCACACATGTAACCTAACGACTATATGAAAAGTACACTGTTAAACTTGCCCATACGAAATGTAAATATGCATTTTACAGTTTATTGAGCATAGTCAGCAATCAAATGGTTCTTCTTTGCTTTGCAAATGAAAAGACAACTCTCACTGGGTAAATACAGCTGCATGTAGTTATGGATATAAGTCTAAAATTTACCTCTGGCAGTAAAAGAATCAATAATACTATGCATTAAGAAACATACTCGAAAGACGTATGATCACTCCTCGATAGGACAAGAATCAGTGGGGCACATAATGTACAATGACATGAGAAGGACCGCGTCATAGCGTGTTTTCGTCAAAAAGAAAACCTTCTTTGCATGATACTGATGATGCAGCATTAGTAGCGCTTTGGAAATTCTCGTCAGCCTGACAATAAGACTAAATTCTTGAAGTACTCATCATCGTGAGGAGGAGGCAAATCGATACTTGTCTGTTAGGAAGAAAATGCAGAATTCTGAGTACGTTTTCGTGAAGGAATGGCCAACAGATTCCATGTTAGTGTGACGTGTGGTGTTCATATGCATCTGCTTTTCTTGTCTTTTTAGAAAGCTTGAGATTTTGGAGAAGATTTAAATTCCTTTAAATTCATCAGGACCTGTTTCAACGTGGTGGCATGTTTGTGGCTACCATGATGCCTAGTTTCTGGAATAGTCTTTTTTTCATCTCCGAATTGTCATTGATGTATGGCAGGATGGCTAGTGTCTCTGGGTGTGTTGTGTCTTCTTATTTATGTCTATTGTGCAGTAATGGGAGAACTGCACTTATCAGTAACCCGTTGTTCCTTGACTTTAGGAGGTAGATTTCCAGTTAAGAAGAAGCTGGCGGGAGAAAACTCATGATTTGTTGCTAAGCGCCTTGTGGAATGTAAACATATCTTCCACGGTTCATTATTGTAGAAGACAGGAAATGTCAAATTTGGTAAATGCGGTGCAAAGCATACTTCCACGGATCAAAATCATTTCACGAATTCAACAGTGTGAACATTATCTCGTGATCACATATCGATTATTCATGGAACATAACAGTGTGAATAAAGAAGTTACATTTACACAACGTTTCATCCCAATTTAGAGATGTAGTGTATTTTTTGACGGTTCTGCAGAACTCCACGCTTTGGGAGACCTAGAATATTGAACCAGTCTCTATCTTGAGGAAACAACACTTTGGCAAATCACAGTTTTTAGAATGAGAAATGGGCAGTAATATTTGCAACATATCTGTGTCAGAAAACAACTATTTGCACGAAAAGAGGATCTAATCATCTATTGATGTTCACTATCATTTCCATGATATGATTGAAAAATGATGTAAGAGACAAGGAATTATGCAGAAAATAACTCACTTCCTCTCTCCCTCATATCTTGCCAACAGCCCCAAGGTTGAATTCACGAGTGGGATAGAATAACCTTCACTTACCTGAAATATACAATTGGAGCAATATGTACCCTTAATTAAAAATAAAGTAGTGACTGGCTAAATCTAATTCTATAGCATCTTTCAAGCTCCCGACTTTTAACAAGAAGATGATGACTAAGGCCACAGTTGAAAATAAAAATTGGTTCATGCATGTTCTCCTACAGGACATCCACTGTACGGACTGGGAACGATAGTACTATTCCTTCACTGCCACCGCATGAGCCAATTTAGTCTCCTTTCTGAGAATATCCTTCCAAGCTTTCGGTCCTCCAACCACATATTTTCAGCAGCAGTTCCGTAGATCTTCTCAATCACAATTCAACCTGAGCATAAACAATGAGTGATGACCATATAACTAAAATGCACAGAATATCGATATGACTGTACTATATTCCTTACTCTTCATTTTTTGCATGTGGGCCTTGCTGACAGTATAGTATGTAATCCTGGTCCGTATTTGTCCCTCAGAAATTGATGGTGTGCTGTTTTCTAGAATTACTGCTGTAGTTTCACAAAAGGTGACATGGAACATAGAACAATACAGCGCAGAACATGCCCTTCGGCCCTCGATGTTGCGCCAACCTGTAACTATTCTCAGCTCGCCCCCCTAAATTATCCCAAAATCATCCATGTGCTTAACTAAGGATTGTTTAAATCTCCCTAGTTGACTACCTTAACAGGTAGGGTATTCCCACGACTTTACTACTCTCTGCGGAAAGAACATGCCTCTGACATCTGTCTTAAATCTGTCACCCCTCAATGTGTTGCTGTGCCCTCTCGTACAAGCTGACGTCATCATCCCACGAAAAAGACTTTGTCTGTCTATCCTACCTAATCATCTGATCACAGAACATAGAAGAATACAGCGCAGTACAGACCCTTTGGCCCTCGATATTGCGCCGATTCGAGCCCACCTAACCTACACTAGCACACTATCCTCCATATGCCTATCTAATGCCCGCTTAAATGCCCATAAAGAGGGAGAGTCCACCACTGCTACTGGCAGGGCATTCCATGAACTCACGACTCGCTGAGTAAAGAACCTACCCCTAACATCTGTCCTATACCTACCACCCCTTAATTTAAAGCTGTGCCCCCATCGTAATAGCTGACTCCATACGTGGAAAAAGGTTCTAACGGTCAACCCTATCTAAACCCCTAATCATCTTGTACACCTCTATCAAGTCATCCCTAAACCTACTTTTCTCCAATGAAAACAACCCCAAGTGCCTCAGCCGTTCCACATACGATCTTCTTACCATACCAGGCAACATCCTGGTAAACCTCCTCTGCACCCGTTCCAGTGCCTCCACATCTTTCCTATAGTGTGGCGACCAAAACTGCACACAATACTCCAGATGCGGCCGCACCAGAGTCTTATACAACTGCAACATGACCTCAGGACTCCGGAACTCAATTCCTCTCCCAATAAAAGCCAGTACGCCATATGCCTTCCCATATGCCTTTTTCACCGCACTATTTACCTGGGTGGCAACTTTCAAAGATCTGTGTACATGGACACTATTTTCCCTCTGCTTATCCACACTACCAAGTATCCGACCGTTAGCCCAGTACCCCATCTTTTTGTTACTCTTACCAAAGTGAATCACCTCACACTTAGCTACATTGAACTCCATTTGCCACCTTTCTGCCCAGATTTGCAGCTTATCTATATCCCGCTGTAACCTGCCAAGTCCTTCCTCACTGTCTACAACTCCTCCAACTTTCGTATCATCCGCAAACTTGCTCACCCAACCTTCTAACCCCTCTTCCAGGTCATTTATAAAAATGACAAACAACAATGGTCCCAAAACAGATCCTTGCGGAACACCGCTAGTGACGGCACTCCATGAAGAAACTTTGCCATCAACTACTACCCTCTGTCTTCTTCCATCCAGCCAATTCAAATCCAAACCTCCAACTCACCCTCAATGCCATATCTCCGTATTTTCTGCAGTAACCTACCATGGGGAACCTTATCAAACGCCATACTAAAA
>NC_057753.1:7989732-7996422 GCF_004010195.1 Chiloscyllium plagiosum
CTCCCCCTCTTTTACCCTCACCTCTGACCCTACTAAAACATTTAAACCCTGGAACCTGCAACAGCCAATCCTGTCCCTGTTCTACCCATGTCTCCGTAACAGCCACAACATCGAAGTCCCAGGTACCAATCCGTGCTGCAAGTTCACCTACCTTATTTCGTATACTTCTTGCATTGAAGTATACACACTTCAAGCCACTTTCCTCTTTACAGGCACCCTCCTTTGAGATTGATGCCATGTTCCAAACCTCCCTACAGTCCAGGTCCTGGACACTAAAGCTACAGTCTAGGTTCCCATGCCCCTGCAGAGTTAGTTTAAACTCTGCAGGTTTCATCTTGTATGTCTCCATCAAATTCTTCTTTCCAATGAGAACAGACCCAAGTCACTTAGACTTTCATCATAAGACGTGCCCTCCAGACCAGACAACATCCTGGCAAAGCTTCTCTGCACCTTTTCCAATGCTTCCACATCCTTTCTGTAATGGAGTCACCAGAACTGTATACAATATTTCAAGTGTGGCCGTACCAGCGTTTTGTATAGTTGCAGCATGATATTGCAGCTCCGGAACTCAATCCCTCTACCAATGAAACCTAACACATCACACTTAGCAGGACTATCCACCTGGGTGGAAACTTTCAGGGATCTATGCACATGGACTCCAAGATCCCTCTGCACATCCACATTACCAAGAATTTTTCCAGTGACCAAGTACTGTGACATCCTGTTATTCTTCCTAAAGTGCATCACCTCACATTTAGCTGCATTGAACTCCATTTTCCACCTCCCAGCCTAATTCTGCAGTTTATCCAATTCCCCTGCAACCTGTAACATTCTTCCAAACTGTCCACTACTCCACCCACTTTCGTGTCATCTGCAAATTTACTAATTCATCCACCTATGCCTGCATCTAAGTCATTTATAAAAATAACAAACAGCAGTGGTCCCAAAACTGATTCTTGTGCACACCACTAGTAACTGGACTCCAGACTGAATATATTCCATCAACCATCACTCGCTGCCTTGTTCCAGAAAGCCAGTTTCTAATCCAACCCGCTAAATCACCCTCAATTCCATGCCTCTGCAGTTTCCCCATCAGCCTACCATGTGGAACCTTATCAAAGACTTTACTGAAGTCCATGTATACCACATCAACTGCCCTACCCTCATCTACATGCTTGGTCACCTTCTAAAAAAATCAATGAGGTTTGCGAGACACGACCTGCCCTTGACAAAACCCTGTTCACTACCCGAAATTAAATTGATGCTTGCTAGGTGATTATAAATCTCATCTCTCATAATCCTTTCCAAAACCGTTCCGACAACAGAAATAAGGCTCACTGTTCTATAATTACCTGGGTCATCTCTGCTGCCATTCTTGAACATGGGCACAACATTTACAATCCTCCAGTCCTCAGGTATTAAACCTGTAGACAATGACGACTCAAATATCAAAGCCAAAGGCTCTGCTATTTCCTCCCTAGCTTCCCAGAGCTTCCTCGGATAAATCTCATCCAGTCAAGGGAACTTGTCTACTTTCACTCCTTCTTGAATCGATAATATCTGTGTGTAACTAACCACAATCATTTCTAGTCTAATGTCTCATACCTCATTCTTCTCCTCCACAATAACTTCCTTTTCCTGAGTGAACACCGATGAGAAATGTTCATTTAACACCTATCTGATCTCGACAAGGTCCACACTCAACTTCCCAATTCTGTCTTTGACTGGCCCTATTCCTACCCTAATCATCCTTTTATTCCTCACATACCTATAGAAAGCTTCATGGTTCTCCTTTATTCTATTTGCTAAAGGCTGCTCGTGTCCTCTCTTTGCTCTTCTTAACTCTCTCTTTAAATCCTTCCTGACAGATCTGTAAATCTCCATCGCCACATCTGAACCATCTTGCCTCATCAGCACATAAGCGTCCTTCTTCTTCTTAACAAGAGTTGAAATTTCTGTAGTAAACCACGGTTTCCCTTACCATATCACTTCCTCCCTGCCTGACAGGGACATACCTATCAAGGACATGCAATATCTGTTCCTTAAGCCAATTCCACATTTCGATTGCCTGCATCCTTTGCATTTTGCTACTCCATTCTATGCATCCTAATTCGTGCCTAATCGCATTGTAATTGCCCTTGCCCCATCGATAACTCTTGACCTTGGCATGTAACTATCCCTTTCCATCGCTAAACTAAACGTAACTGAATTATGGTCACTCTCTCCAAGGTACTCACCTACAACTAAATCAAACACCTTGCCTGCTTCTTAACCAAGCACCAGATCCAGTGTGACCTCCCCTCTTGTCGGCCCTTCGACATACTGTGTCAGGAAACACGTGGGCGGCACGGTGGCACAGTGGTTAGCACTGCTGCCTCGCAGCGCCAGAGACCCGGGTTCAATTCCCGACTCAGGCGACTGACTGTGTGGAGTTTGCACGTTCTCCCCGTGTCTGCGTGGGTTTCCTCCGGGTGTTCCGGTTTCTTCCCACAGTCCAAAGATGTGCAGGTTAGGTGAATTGGCCATACTAAATTGCCCGTAGTGTTAGGTAAGGGGTAAATGTAGGGGTATGGGTGGGTTTCGCTTCGGCGGGTCGGTGTGGACTTGTTGGGCCGAAGGGCCTGTTTCCACACTGTAATCTAATCTAATCTGAAACCCTCCTGTACAGATTGGACGAAAACTGATCCATTCGACATACTCGAGCTATAACATTTCTAATCAATTATGGGGAAGTTAAAGTATCCCATAATGACCACGCGCTTCCTTTCAAACCTACCGAGAATAATGTTGCTAATTCTCTCTTCCACCTCCCTGAAAATCTGCGGAGGCCTATAGAAAACTCCAAGAAGTGTGACCTCTCCTCTCCTGTTTCTAACCTCAGCCCACACTACCTCAGCAGACGAGTCCTCATTAAAAGTTCTCTCAACCACCATTATAATATCTTTGACTAGCAAGCCTACACCTCCCCCTCCTTTACCGCCTGGCCGGTTTTTACTGAAAGATCTGAACCCTGGAACCTACAACATCTATTCCTCACCTTGCCCTATCCATGTCTCCGAAATGGCCACAACATTGAAGTCTCAGGTACCGATCCATGCTGCAAGCTCACCTACATTATTTCGGATATTTCTGGCGTTGAAGTAGACACACTTTAAACCACTTCGCTGCCTGCCAGTACATTCCTGTGACCCTGAAATCCTGTCCCTATCCTTCCTACTCTTATCCTCCTGTGCACTGCAGCTACACCTCGGTTCCCATCCCCCTCCTGAGCTAGTTTAAACCCACCCGAATAGCACCAGCAAATTTCCCACCCAGGATATTAATATGCTCTAGTTCAAGTGAAGACCCTCCTGTTTGTGCAAGTCCCACCTTCCCCAGAATGAGTCCTAATTATCCAAAAACGTGAAACCCTCACTCCTGCACCATCCTTGCAGCCACATGTTTAGTTGATATCTCTCCATATTCCTTTCCTCGCTATCACGTGGCACGGCTCAGAATCCAGGGATAACAACTCTGATTGTTCTAGTTCTCAGTTTCCACCTTAGCTCCCTGAAATCCTGCCTTACATCCCAATCCCTGTTTCTACCTATGTCGTTGGTACCTACATGGAAAACGACTTGAGGCTTGTCACCCTCTCCCTTCAGGATCCCAAAGATACAATCCGAGTCATCACGGACCCTGGCACCTGGGACGTAACACACCAACTGCGATTCTCGTTCGCTCCCAACAAACCTTCTATGTGAACCTCTAACTATTCAATCACCAATGACTGACACTCTCCTCCTTTCCCTCCTTCACTTCTGTGCAACAGGACAGGCTCTGTGCCAGAGACCTGGGTCCCACTGTTTGCCCCTGATAAGTCATCCCCCTCGACAATATCCAAAACTGCATACATGTTTTTCAGGGGAATGACCACAGGGGATCCCTCCATTGATTGTTTTTCCCATTTCGAACTACTTCCCTGGAACTCCTATCTATCACAACCTCTGCCTCCCGAATAATCCAAAGTTCATCCAGCTCCCTCTCCAGTTCTCTAACACGGTCTTGGGGAACTGAGAGTTGGGCGCACTTCCTGCAGATATACTTGGATGGAACACTATTGGTGTCCCTGATCTCAAACATCATGCAGGAGGAATATTGCTCTCCCTGCACTACCATCCCTGCTAGTCCCCTCGTCACAAAGTAAAAAAAGAGATGCTTACCTGATATGTCCCTTGTCTTTAAGGTTAGAGGAGGTGGTTGGGAGGGCAGCCCTACAAAGGTAGGGTCTCAGGTTGAGAAGACACTAACTTATATAGCAGGAGGGAAAAGAAAATAAGAAGTCCCTCCTTTCCCAGAAACCTCTGCTCTCTGACTTAAAATTTAAAAGCACAAATCAGTGACTCGCCGCTCCCGGCAGGCCCTTGGTGCAAGCTGCTGTCCTACAAATTGCTTCTGCTGTTGCCGCTGCCGCTGTAAAACAGAAATGGAGGACTCCCGCGCTCGTGGTAAGTTTTGAAAGTCTCAAATCACTCACTCGCTGCTCCCGGCAGGCCCCTGGTACAAGGTGCTGTCCTTCGCGTTGTTGCTGCCACCGCCGCTGAAAAACAGAAATGGAGTGTTGAGGGTATATACTGAGAAATATTTCAGGTAACAGAGAATATTAATAGCTTTATTTGAATGAATATATTATTGTGTAAGGATATAAAAATCATAATCCTTAATGGGCAGACATTCTACTAAGTTCAGCGAATAATTATACTTAAAATTGTGAATTCTTAAAGTTAGAAGAATAACATGCAGTTATGAAGTAATATTCATTATGTCACTCATGAAGACACAATATTCCACGAAGGGCCTGTGCTGGTTTTATAAAACAGACGTAGCACTTCTGCAGCAGATAAACATACTGCAAATTGTGTTAAAATACAGCAATTGAATTGAAGAGATCAAAGCTTTCAAGATAATCCAGTGGCTGGATAAAAATGCATTAGGAGTACGGAAGAATATTGGCAATAAAGAAGCACAATAATGTCAGAAAATGCAAAGTTTTATTAGGAATTCCAATACCCAGGGGAGCAGCATTTTAAATGCTAAACACCAAAAATTTTGATTGTAAGTGCATTTTTATGAGTAGCTCTTAGAATGGTATCCACGACGGAGAGGTTTGCCACATTTATACCTGGTGATAGGCTCCAGAGAGATTATATTTATTTACTTATTTTCTTAAGGTTTGAATCAAGTATGAGTCCAATTGCCATGGTAATGGTCTACATGCTTTAATTCAATAGAAGGTTCTAATCTGTGGGAAGGGGAAGCACTGCCTCGCGTTATAGTGTTATGTAGGCTATTTGGCATATCGAGCAGCATCCAAGGAGCAGGAGAATCGACGTTTCGGGCATGAGCCCTTCTTCAGGAGCAGATTCCTGAAGAAGGGCTCATGCCCGAAACATCGATTCTCCTGCTCCTTGGATGCTGCCTGACCTGCTGCGCTTTTCCAGGAACACATTTTCAGCTCTGATCTCCAGCATCTGCAGTCCTCACTTTCTCCTACTTGGCATATCGACTCAACATAGATTCTCCTAAGAGCATCTCACGTCCATCTCTGTCCTTGTAACAGAGCATTTCCAAGTGATAACCTCACCTCGCCCACATATCCCTGGAAAATATCAGCAATATAGCATGGCAAAACCATCTAACCTGCGCATCTTTGAATTGTGGGAGGGAACCGGAGCAGCTGGGGGTAAGCCATGCCGAAACGACGAGAATAAGTGAGCTCTTTCCAGAAAATCACCTGGAAGGGGAGTCTAACCCGCGTCCCTGGCGCTGCCAGGGTGCAGTACTAACCTTTGAGTGATAATGCCACCCTTAATACCGGAATGTTACAAGATGGTCCGATTGCATTTATTATGGCAGTGTCCAAAATGTCAACCAGTGTCACAAATCAAGTTTTCGTCACCCAGTGCAGCTGTACCAATGCTCAAGGAGCATGTCGTCATCCATCATCCAGAATAGAACAGCCACTTCATTGGGACAACATCCAAAAAACATGCACTGCATGCACTTGTGAAAGCTCTCGAGACAGCGAATTCGACCTCATGCCTACTTCCATCTCAAAGGACAAGCACAGCAGATATATGGGAAAGCATCTGCAAGTACTCTTCCAAGCCATTCACCATCCGACTTGTACATCGTTTAGTACTATTTCTGCTTCATTGTTGTGGTTCTGATCGCCGAGCTGAAACTTTTTGTTGCAAACGTTTCGTCCCCTGTCTAGGTGACATCCTCAGTGCTTGGGAGCCTCCTGTGAAGCGTTTCTGTGGTGTTTCCTCCGGAATTTATAGTGGCCTGTCCCTGCCGCTTCCGGCTGTCAGTTTCAGCTGTCCGCTGTAGTGGCCGGTATATTGGATCCAGGTCGATGTGTTTGTTGATGGAGTTTGTGGATGAGTGCCATGCTTCTAGGAATTCCCTGGCTGTTCTTTGTTTGGCTTGCCCTATAATGGTAGTGTTGTCCCAGTCAAATTCATGTTGCTTGTCGTCTGCGTGTGTGGCTACTAAGGATAGCTGGCCGTGGCGTTTCGTGGCTAGTTGATGTTCATGGATGCGGACCGGTAGCTGTCTTCCTGTTTGTCCTATATAGTGTTTAGTGTTTACAACACACCAAAACGAAGGACCCGATACCCAGCATGAGCAAAACTAATATAGTGTACA
>NC_057753.1:7996709-8031174 GCF_004010195.1 Chiloscyllium plagiosum
AGATCAGGGTCGCAGAGTGTGGTGCTGGAAAAACAAAGCTGGTCAAGCAGTATCCCAGGAGCAGGGGATGGAATGTTTCGAACATGAGCTCTTCAGCAGGAAGAAGTTATGATAGAAACGTGCATTCTCCTGCTCCTCGGATGCTGTCTGACAAGCTCTGCTTTTCCAGCACCATATTCTTCGACAACGAAGTGTTCAGTAACCATGTCAATTTTTGAAAAAATAGACTGGCAGTGAAGAATGATGGGGACGATTTGTAATTTCGAGCTGTGATGAATGCGATAGTCAGATTTAATATTGGATCGGGAGAGGAAAAATGCAATTGTGTGGCATTACGAAATAACAATGGAAAAGCCAACGTGCTATTATTTGTCAGTAACCACTGTGATTATGCTGCCACATTAACTTATTCTGTGCATTTTCTTTTCAAGAGTGATCCTAAGTGTGGAGATGACAATTTGTCTGGAAAAGCTTATTTTGAACAATGACACGGGAATGGTCAGTTCTGCCAATTCAGGTTTTGTTTTGTGCTCGAATTGTCTTAATATTTGCCTGCAGTCAAAATAAACTGCTGGCAACAGAGAATCAGCTGCACTGAGAAGGAAATCCATGCTTCCTGATTAGCTTTCTCCCTGAACTCTCTTTGGAAGTTGTTCTCTCGGAGCGGTAAGGACTTGTGTTCGAATTTACCTATTGCCACGGGTGTGTTTGTAGCATGTTGGGGGAAATGCAACAGCTTCATTAAGTTGAGATGGAGTCGTTTGGATTTTTCCAATCAGTTAAGCTATTCTAAATTCTGTGTTCTTTTGTTCGTGTTTTATTTATATTCGTTAAACATTTCTGGGTTTTCTTTTAGCCACGTGTTTGACCAACTGACTCACTCCTGGAGTATCCAGTTTATATCTGTTTAAACAAATAGAAAAAAAATTAAGGTCTGGGTTTCCTTCTCACAATGTTTTGAGGGGGTCTGGCCCGCTCCATAACAGATTGAAGGTTCTTCGTGGGATTTATTGTTCAGTTTCATTTTGGGATTAGGATTGTTGGACTCAAATGCAGCGAGTGATAAGTGTTGGAGTCCTTTATTCTGTGTGTTGAACTCACTTAGTTAAACAGTGCTTCGTGTAATAATGGCTCTTCAACTCCCTAAGAGTTATCTGGGTATGAAAGAAGGGACTATGGGGGTTATACTGAAGGTGAACAAAGCAAAGCTCCTGGGATTTGACAGAAAAGCTGAAGTTGGAGTTACATTTTTCTGTGAGAAACGGAAAGACAAATATAGCAATTAGTCGGCATTTAACCTCTCTAGAAATGCTTGAAATCTTTCGAGCTAAATGAAATACAATTGAAATGTAAGCAGCTTGAGTTCGAGGCAAATGAAACAGAAAACGATAAGAAACCGTTTGATGTACAATTAAATACATTAAATACACTGGCGAAAGACATGGATAGAACGAGTCGCATTAGTCTGACAAAAAATAAAGGACGAGAAGGGCATGGGCCAAGTACAGGCAACATGGTATTTCTGAAATCTTTTGCATAATCATATTTATATCCTATGGTTATATCATATGGTTTCATCCCTCTGTTGTTAAAGGCTCATCCGATGAGTTGGGTCTTTCGATAATTTTGTTTTTATCTTTGAATATCACACAAAAAACTTCTGTATGCATGACAGCCAATATTTTCAGATCTATTATTGATAATTATTTTAAATTCAAACAATAATAAAAGTAAACACCCTGACATAAGAAGGAAATGCACACAGACATAAATTCACACACAAAGATAATCACCATAAGTGAAGAATCACATGTGTACACGTGAACTCAAACATCGTTAGATGTAAATAGACACACTGATACAGATACATATCCACGGACACAGTCACATATACATCTTACTGACGCATAGCCATGCATTTTGGACACAGGCCTTCAGCTCAAATTGGCCATGCTGGCCAGGTTTTATAAACTGAACTAGTCCCGTTTGTCAGTGCTTTGCCAAAATCACTGCAGACCCTTCCTATCCATGTACATGCCTAAAGGTCTTTTTAATGTTGCATTTTCCCTCCACCTCCACTTATTTTTACAGCTGGCTTCATGCACACACCTCGCTCTGTGTTAAAACAGAAAATCGCCGCTCAAATTGTTTCAATTCTTGCCCCCCTTACCTTCAATGTATGTCCTCTAGTTTTGGTTTCCCTACCCTAGAGAGAACACTTTCGTCATTCACCTTATCTGTGCCACTCATAAATTTATAATCATGAAAAAAGTCAACCTTCAAAATCCTACCATCCAGGGAGAGAAAAATTCCAAACTATCTATGCTGTCCTTATCACACAATCCTTCCAATCTTAGTAACATCCTTGAAAATATTTTTGCACAATTGCCAGTATCGTAACATCCTTCCTACAGCATGGTGAGCAATAATCGCAGAACTCCAGGTTGACCCTACCGATATCTTTCATGACGTCCCAACTGGTTTATTTAATGATTTCAATGATGAAACGATGCATGCCAAACGCCTTATTCACCAGCCCGTCTTTCGACTTTAAATGCTCTGAACACTGGAACATCCAGCAACCATTCCATCCCCGAGACACCCATGTATCTGTTATGGCCAAACATCATAGCACCAGGTACAGATCCATGCTTTAAGTTCATCACTTTTATTCCAGGTACTCCTTGTGTTAAAGCAAACACTTTAACTGATCCCTTGGTTCCTTCCCAAGAAAATTCTTCCCCGTAGCTGGTCTACCTCTTGCTGTTGCCTCATCTGCATCAACTCTCGCCTCCTGTATACAGCTCAGGTTCCCACCCCTGCCATACTAATTTAAACCCTCTCCAACTACTCGAGCAAACCTTCCACGCAGGGCATTGGTCCCTTCCAGTTCAGATGCAATCGGTCCTTTTTGTACAGGTCCCACCTTCCCCAGAAGGCATCCCAATTATCTTCATATCTAAAGCCCTCCCTCCTCCACCAGCTGTGCAGCCACGTGTTAAGCTGCGCCCGCTCCCTGTTCCTCGCCTGGATATCTCGTGGCAACGGTAGGAAACGAGAGAACACTACTCTGTTCGTCCTGTTTTGCAGCTTCCATCCTAACTCCCTGAAATCACTTTTTATATCCTCAATCCTTTTTCTGGCTTTATCATTCGTTCCAATATCTAACACGATTTCTGGCTGTTCGCCCTCCCCTTTTAGAACCTGATACACCATATCGGAGACGTCCCAGACCATGGCACTGGGGAGGCAAAATACCTTCCGGGAATCCTGATCCTGAACACAAAATCTCCTGTCGATTCCCCTAACTATCGTGTTCGTAACGTCCTTCCTACAGCATGGCGAGCAGTAATCGCTGAACTCCAGGTTGACCCTACCGATATCTTTCATGACGTCCCAACTGGTTTATTTAATGATTTCAATGATGAAACGATGCATGCCAAACGCCTTATTCACCAGCCCGTCTTTCGACTTTAAATGCTCTGAACCCTGGAACATCCAGCAACCATTCCATCCCCGAGATACCCATGTATCTGTTATGGCCAAACATCATAGCACCAGGTACAGATCCATGCTTTAAGCTCATCACTTTTATTCCAGGTACTCCTTGTGTTAAATCAAACACTTTAACTGATCCCTTGGTTCCTTCCCAAGAAAATTCTGCCCAGTAGCTGCTCTACCTCTTGCTGTTGCGTCATCTGCATAAACTCTCGCCTTCTGTATACAGCTCAGGTTCCCACCCCTGCCATACTAATTTAAACTCTCTCCAACTACTCGAGCAAACCTTCCACTCAGGGCATTGGTCCCTTCCAGTTCAGATGCAATCCGTCCTTTTTGTACAGGTCCCACCTTCCCCAGAAGGCATCCCAATTATCTACATATCTGAAGCCCACCAGCTGCGCAGCCACTTGTTAAACTGCGCCCGCTCCCTGTTCCTCCCCTCGCTATCTCGTGGCAACGGTAGGAATCGAGAGAACACTACTCTGTTCGTCCTGTTTTGCAGCTTCCATCCTAACTCCCTGAAATCACTTTTTATATCCTCAATCCTTTTTCTGGCTTTATCATTCGTTCCAATATCTAACACGATTTCTGGCTGTTCGCCCTCCCCTTTTAGAACCTGATACACCATATTGGAGACGTCCCAGACCCTGGCACTGGGGAGGCAAAATACCTTCCGGGAATCCTGATCCTGAACACAAAATCTCCTGTCGATTCCCCTAACTATCGTGTACCGTACCATGAGTACTTTTCTATTCTGCCTCCTTCCCTTTTTTGCCACAGTGTCAGGATCAGTGCCAGAGAACTGACTGCTATGGCTTTCCTCTGGTAGATCATACCCCCAGCAGTATCCAAAATGGTATACTTATTGCTGAGGGGAATGTCCACAGGGCATCTCTGCACTGTCTGTCAGTCCCTTTCCTCCCCTTAACTGTAAACCATCTATCCTTGTCCTGAGCCTTAGGAGTGACCAACTACCGGTAACTCCTCTCAAGTACCCCCTCAGCCTCCTGAATGATCCGTAGTTCATCCAGCTCCAGCTCCAATTCCCTAACCCGTTTTTCAAGGAGCTGGAGTTGGGTGCACTTCCCACAGACGTAGCCAGCGGAGATGTGTGCCATGTCTCCCACCTGCTACATTCTGCAGGAGCAAACAACTGCCCTAGCATCCATAATCCACTTATCTGAACACCCACTCAGTACTAAAGTTGAAAGCTTAGTTCAAATTGCAATAAAATTAATAACAAGCTTATATGGAATAGCGGAAGTTTAGAATGAACCTTACTTTATTAACTAGGTTAGAGGAGGAGGGCGGGTGGGAGGCACGACAGTTGTAGTGTCTCGGGTTTAGCCGCCTTGCTGATATATATATATAAAAGAAAATGGAACATGTTATGAATGAGAACTTTGAGGAGCTTGGAAGCAGGCTTGAACAAATCAAGATTGATGAAGTTGATGTGCTGGAAATTTTGACGAACACTAAGATTGATAAGTCGCCAAGGCCAGACCAGATGTATCCTGCGTTGCTCCGGCAAGCAAGAAAGGAGGCTTCTAAGCCGTTGATGAAGATCTTTGTTTCCTCACTCTCCACGGTAGTCGTAGCAAAGGGTTGGAGGGAGGCAAATGTTGTTCCTCTTTTCAAGAATGGGAGGAGGGAAATCCCTGACAATTACAGACCATCAGTCTTACATCTGGAAAGAATTCTGAGGGATAGGACTTATGACTATTGGAAAATAATAGCGAGATGAAAGGCAGTGAGCATGGCTTTCTGTGGGGCAGGTCATGCCTAACAAATCTTATTGAGTTATTTGAGGAGATAACGAGAACGATCGATGAAGTTCGAGCAGTTAACAGAGATACATGGGTAGAACATGGACAGGATTGGCTGTTGCAGGTCCCAGGGTTTAAATGTTTTAGTAGGGTCAGAGGTGGGGGTAAAAGAGGAGGAGGTGTGGCATTGCTTGTCAAAGATAGTTTTACAGCTGTGGAAAGGACGATGGATGAAGACTCGCCATCTGAGGTAGTTTGGGCTGAGGTTAGGAATAGGAAATGTGAGCTCACCCTGTGAGGAGTTTTTTACAGGCCTCCTTATAGTCCTAGAAACGTAGAAGAAAGGATTGCGAGGATGATTAAAGAGAAGGGTGAAAGTAATAGGGTGGTTGTTATGGGGGACTTTAACTTTCCTGATATTGATTGGGAAAGCTATAGCTCAAGTTCGTTAGATGGGTCAGTGTTTGTCCAATGTGTGCAGGAGGGTTTCCTGACACAATATGTAGATAGGCCAACAAGACGTGAGGCCATACTGGATTTGGTTCTGGGTAATGAACCAGGCCAGGTGTTAGAATTAGAGGCAGGTGAGTACTTTGGGAACAGTGACCACAATTCGGCGACTTTTACACTAGTGATGGAGAGGGATAAGTGTGCACTACAGGACAAGAGTTATAGCTGGGGGCAGGGAAACTATGATGCCACACAATACTCAAGTTGAGGTCTTATACGGACTCATAAGTATCTTATATAGTTTCATCATCTCATCCCTACTTTTGCATTCTATACCTATGCCAATGAAGGACAGCATTCCAAATGCAATCTTTGCAACCTTATCTACCTGTACTGTTCCCTTTAGGGACCTGTGCACTTGCACACCAAGATCTCTCACTCCATCTACCCCTCTCAGTATATTCCTATTGATTGGGCATTCGCTTTTATTGTCTGACCTCCCCAAATGTATTACTTCACACTTGTACACAGATCTTTGAAAGTTGCCACCCAGGTAAATAGTGCGGTGTGGAAGGCATATGGCGTACTGGCTTTTATTGGTAGAGGAATTGAGTTCTGGAGTACTGAGGTCATGTTGCAGTTGTATAAGACTTTGGTGCGGCCACATCTGGAGTATTGTGTGCAGTTTTGGTCGCCATACTATAGGAAGGATGTGGAGGCACTGGAACTGGTGCAGAAGATGTTTACCAGGATGTTGCCTGGTATGGTAGGAAGATTGTATGAGGAAAGGCTGAGGCACTTGCGGTTGTTTTCATTGGGGAAAAGAAGGTTTAGGGGTGACTTGATAGAGGTGTATAAGATGATTAGGGGTTTAGATAGGGTCGACAGTGAGAATCTTTTTCCACTTATGGAGTCAGCTATTACAAGGGGGCATAGCTTTAGATTAAGGGTTGGTAGGTATAGGACAGATGTTAGGGGTAGGTTCTTTACTCAGCGTGTCGTGAGTTCATGGAATGCCCTGCCAGTAGCAGTGGTGGACTCTCCCTCATTATGGGCATTTAAGCGGGCATTGGATAGGCATATGGAGGATCGTGGGCTAGTGTAGGTTAGGTGGGCTTGGATCGGCGCAACATCGAGGGCCGAAGGGCCTGTACTGCGCTGTATTCTTCTATGTTCTATGTTCTATGTTCTATGTTCTATGTTAACATGGTGTATATCAGCTTCAGCAAGGCATTTGATAAGATTTTCAATGGTAGGCTCATTCTTAAGTCAGGAGGTATGTGATACTGGGAGATTTGGCTGTCTGGATTCAGGACTGGTTGGCTGACAGAAGGAAGACAGTAGTTGTAGATGGAAAGTATTCTGCCGGGAGCTCAGTGGTGAGTGTTGTCCCACAGAGGTCTGTTCTTGGGCCTCTGCTCTTTGTAGTTTTTATAAATGACTTGGATGAGGAGTTTGAAGGGTGTGTTAGTATATTTGCTGATGACACAAAGATTGAAGGTACCGTTGACAGTATGGAGGGCTATTGCAGGCTGCAGCACGACATAGACAGCAGGCAGAACTGGGCTGAGAAACGGCAGACGGAGTTCAAACTG
The DNA here is from genome assembly GCF_004010195.1 of Chiloscyllium plagiosum. NCBI lineage: Eukaryota > Metazoa > Chordata > Chondrichthyes > Orectolobiformes > Hemiscylliidae > Chiloscyllium > Chiloscyllium plagiosum. Next base: position 8,004,022 of record NC_057753.1, read on the forward strand.
GATAAATGCGAAGTGATGCATTTTGGAAGGTCAATCTCGAATGCTGAATATAGGATCAGAGACAGAATTCTTGGCACTGTGGAGGAACAGAGGGATTTGGGTGTGCAAGTACATAGGTCCCTCAAAGTTGCCACCCAAGTGGATCGGGTTGTTCAGAAAGCATATGGTGTTTTGGCTTTCATCAACAGGGGGATCGAGTTTAACAGCCGCAAGGTTTCGCTGCAGCTCCACAAGACCTTGATGAGATCACACTTATAATATTGTGCCCAGTTCTGATAGCCCCATTACAGGAAAGATACGGAGGCTTTGGAGAGGTTGCAAATAAAGGTTAATGGGATGCTGCCTGGACTGGAGGGCTTGTCCTACGACCAGAGGTTGGCTAAGGTTGACTGAGATTGAGGAGAAAATCCTTCACCCAGAGAGTGGTGGGCGTTTGGAATGCTCTGCCCCAGAGGGCTGTGGAGGCCAAGCCTCTGGATACTTTCAAGAAAGAGTTGGATAGAGCTCTTAAGGATAGTGGAATCAACGGTTATGGGAATAAGGCAGGGACAAGATACTGATTGACGGTGATCAGCCATGATCATAATGAATGGTGCTGCTGGCTCGAAAGGCAGAATGGCCTACTCCTGCACCTATTGTCTATTGGCTATTGTCTATAAGCTCAGATTTTTCTCTCTGGAAAGAAGGAGGAACAGACGTGACCTGATCGAGGTAGACAAGCTAATGAGAAGCATGGATAGAATAATAGTCACAGACTTTTCCCCAGGGAAGTATTGACTGGCACAAGTGATTGTCGTTTTAAGATAGTAGGAGATGGGTATAGTGGAGACGTCAGAGGAATGTGCTTTACGCAGAGAGTTGAAAATTCATGGAATGCTTTGCTAGCAATTGTGGTGGAAGCAGAGTCATGAGGAAATTTAAGCTACTGCTGGACATGCAGATGGACAGCGGTTAGTTAAGGGTTGTGTACGTTTATTTTAGATGAGGAATAATCATCGGTACAACATCGTGGGCCAAAAGGCCTGTTCTAACTTGTATTCTGTATTTTCATGTTCTATGTACTCATTATGCGGTACATTGTCAAATGGCGAACTGAAGCCCATGTGTGAAGTGTCTATCGCTCTGCCTTCATTAATCTTTTCGACCACTTTTAATAAAAATCAGTTTATGAGTAGCACATAACAGCCCTGATAATCCCCAACCAGTCATTTTCTTTCCAATTGCACCTGTCTGTTGGAATCCCCTCCTACAACTTCCTCAACAATGTCTTGTGGCTCACTGATCTTTGAATGAGTTAAGATTGGAATACTGACAGCGTGGAAACAGGCCCTTCAGCCCAAGTCCACTCAGATCATCCGAAGAACAACCCACCCAGACCCATTCCCCTGTTCACTGGATACTACAGGAAATTTAGCGTGTCCAATTCACCGAGCTTGCACAGTGGGAGGAAACCCACACAGACACGGAGAGAATTTGCAAAAACCACGCAGATAGTTGTCTGAGTCAGGAATTGAACCCAGGAGTCCAGCGCTGTGAGGCAGCAGTGCTAACCTCTGTGCCCACTGCAGTTCAGGGGCTTTCCTTGCAAAATGTCTTAAATAATTGCACATTACTAAATCTTCAGTCTTCTGGCACTTTACACATAGCAGTTGATAATAGAAATATCAGTTGATATTACATACACTCCTTCCAACAAGCCGAAGTCCTCATCTTCTTATAGAAGACCATCATTATCCAGGACCTAATAAATCACCTGAAACGTGCATTAATGACGATCGCTCAGTGGTTTGGACGCTCATAATCATGACGTGTATCTCGAGGCTGGTTAAAGGCCCACATCAACTCTGGTCTCCCAACTTACCTCGATCCCCTACACTTTATCTACCAACGCAAAAGTACTCTGCAACATTAAACTTCGCAACGAGAGGGAATTTCTGATCAGCAAACGCGTTGTCTTGGTTTTGAAAACCCCTCGCTGGCTACGGGATATTTTACCTGCGAGTGGCTTCTTCCAATCATCTTTTGGAAGTTCCTGCCGAATACCATTAAAATTCAACCTGCCACAATTTAGAACATCAACTTGTGGACGAGGCATATCCTTTTCCCTCTTTATTTTTAAACTGATATAATTATTGTCACTTGTCCCAAAGTATTGACGATTTATTCGTCTCTTCCTGCCTTATCTCCCAAGAAAACGTTGAGTTTCTTTTTCTTGTAGTGTCATCTACATATTGATTCAGAAGGTTTTCCAGTACACACTGAAACAACCTAACCCTATCTAAGCCATTAACTCTGCCACCGTCTGAGTCCATGTTTGAAAGTTAAATTCCCGACTCTTTCATGCTACTTCTGTTAAAACTGTGTGCAATCTCCCTAAATATTTGTTTTTCAATTTCCCACTAACTATTAGGAGAGCGTTGAGGAGCAATATATAATTCCATGACTTAGATTAACTTCTTTTTTCTTCGTAGTTCCCCCAATATATGTTCACACGATGATCCCCCAAAAGTTTATTCTCGAAGCACTGCGGCTCATATTTGCCCAAATAAAAACATCACTTCGCCTGTTCTATTGCATTGGCTTTTCTACTTCCATAGCATCTGCACCCTGAAAAATAAAGCTGACAGCCCTGATCTTCCCTCAGTCGTGTTTCTGTAATATCTATGATATCCCAGTTCCATGTTCCCAACCATTCTCCGAGGTCATTTGCTTTGCACCTCAAGTCCGAACAAGGGCAGTTTAATTCATGCTACGTCTCTCATTCCCAGTTGTGCTCTTGCCTGTCTTCTCGATTTAAATTGCTCTCTTTAACTTCTTCAAAAGAAACTGCACAAGTCAATACGTTTACATTTTCTTGGGTCTTCACTGTGAATATATTCCACAACCCCGTTAAGAAGCAAAATAGCATGGCAGCACACATTTCAATAGTTGTAGATTTATGAACATTCACACATCTATTAATAATTAAACTTAGGCACTAAACATGATGGAATTCATTCAAGGATTCGTCCACACGCAGGCGTGACCATGTGGAGGAAACACAGATGTTCGTGGCACAAGGATGCCCCTATTAATGCAGAAATACTTATATGGATAGCGAGAAAACGGGATGGCTCAGGTTTTGTGACACGTGGCTCTAAGAACCTGTACTGTAATAGTGAAATGTCTTTAAAGTTGTATAATTTTTAACCAATTAACTCAAATGACAGATGAGATTATAATGTCCAATAGACTATAAATAAAAGCTGTGTATTTTGCAACTGAGAAAATATGTGCTGTCCAAAGGAAGCGCATGTATCGAAGTAATAAAACAGAAATCTTTACACAGAAATAACAATAAAAAAACTATACTTCCGCTAGGAAAGCAGCTAACAAAGTACTAGTTCAAGGAAATGGAATAGGGTGTAAATATATAATGATACATTTTATTTTCACAGATTCCACGGTTTTGGCTGAATTGGCGACAATGAGGATGATAATAGAAATATCTGGACACATAATTCCTCAAGCATCACGCTTTTCCAATTTTACATTTTCAAAGGATCTCCCATCGCTCTGTTAAACGTGTGAATATTCAAAATATTCGTGCTTTAAAGTGAAAAAAATAAGTTTGATTGTCTCTTCTGTTTAATAAAATGCAAATTCACACATTAGTACTGCTGATCTCAAACGTTCACTTTATTGCTTTCTCCCTGGTTGTCAGCTCAAGCAATTCGATTTATTTCGGACGAATGCAAATGTTCATCTGTTGTTTCCGATTGTCTCTGAATTCTGAAGGAAAGTCCTGTCGTTTTGGGGGCAGTACCAATAAACTAACGTTCAGTTATGATTCCAAATCTGAAACTGAGATAACATAGAAATACAGATATTGAAATCATTTTGGCAATTATAGCTGTAACGTATTTCTGTCAAGTAACTTTGCAGTAATTTCAATTCATTATAATGTTTTCTCCTGTTTGTTATGATTTAATATTATTGTCTTCCTTTAAATTGAAAGCTTGGTTTCTCTTTCTGGTGGTTGTTCCAGGTCGATGCATTGAAGATCTTCGAGTATATGTGACGTTGTGGCAGCTATAATCTCAATTCTACTAATATAAAAAGAACAATTCTATACAAAATTTCCCTCTGAAAATATTAAGGTATGTTGGGTAAAATAGCACTAATGCCGAATTTGCTGATTTCCTTTCTCCAAATTCCACTGATGGCATGCTTCTGACGCCCATGCCCCTCACCCCACCGCCACCCCGCTACCGCCCCCTGCCCCCGCCAAACACACACACACACGCACACATATTGAACATATCCCCGTTTGCCAGCCAGTGCTAGCTGGTTCTGACAATGACGGATGCAAAACAAAACGTTGAGTGCCTCAAGTGTGCTATGGGGGAACTTTACGATTCCCTTCCGCCGCACAAAATGCTACGTAGCAAAATCACAATTCCATCAGATTTCGAGCTTCTCACACAGGAACCAGAGTGGACCATTCATGCCCTCGAGAAAATAATGCGTGAAAACGAGAAGGACATCCAGTCAATCCAGCGTGGGCAGCACGGTGGCACAGTGGTTATTACTGCTGCCTCACAGCACCAGAGACCCGGTTTCAGATCCTGCCTCAGGCGACTGTATATGTGGAGTTTGCACATTCTCCACGTGTCTGCTTGGGTTTTCTCCGAGTTCTCCGGTTTCCTCCCACAGTCCCAAGGTGTGCAAGTCAGGTGAATTGGCCATGCTAAATTGCCCATAGTGTTAGGTGTAGGGGTGTGTGTTGTTAGCGGGTCGGTGTGGACTTGTTGGGCCAAAGGGCCTGTTTCCACACTGTAAGTAACCTCTTCTAATCAATCGATTTTCTGTTAAACGAACACAATGTGGCGTTTAGCCACTGAAATCTCTTCCAGATCAGATCCTTACTTCCCCTTTGTCGCCAATATATAGGATCTAGAATGGAGCAGAGACCGACAGAAGAGCAGGATCTTAGAATATCTTATACCACCAGGGAATAACTGGCATTAAACAAGCTATTAGGACTGAAGGCAAATCATCAGAATTCATTACTAATGAGTTCATAACAGGACATTTGCAAGTGCAAAACAGCCACCCATCACAGTCAGCATAATTTTATGAAAGGTAAATCGTGCTTGAATAATTTTCGTGAGTTCGTTAAATTTGTTGTAAGCAAGTTGTGCCAACGATATTGTGCAGATATTGTGAAACTGGACTTCCGAAAATCATTGGGTAAGTTATCCACAAAAGATTCATACGCATGCTAAAACATCACATAGCGTTAAGGCAATTTATTAGCTTGGATGGACGATTGGCTCAACCACAAAATACAGACACGCATAATTTTTATTCTGGTTGGCGAGATTGGTGTACTACATTGTTCAATGTTGAGGCCCCCACCAGTAGTAACCTATTTTAATGACTTGGAAAAGAGCATAGAAAGTACTATTGCCAAAGTTTCATGTGACACTAAAATAGGAGTAGATGCAAGTTTTGAAGAATAAGTAAGTGGATCTAATAAGGGCAATAAATTGATTAGGTGCATTGGTCGGCGTTTCATAGTGAAATTGTGTGTTATGAATCAGGTGATCCATTTTGCTTGGAGAAATAGAAAAGCAAATTATTACGAAATAGACAGAACTTTCAGATTCCTTTGGTGTGGAGGTGTCTGGTTGCCCCTTGAATGAATTGCCGAAAAAAAACCTGTATGCCGGCAGGGACGGTAATAAGGACGGCAAGTGAAATGTTTGTACTTATTTCAAAGCTATGGAACATATATGTAGGTAGGGGCTGCTGTATATTTACAAAGTAGGAGTGAGCCCGGAATAGAAATACTGTGAACAGGTTTCGTGTCCTTACTTCAGGGGGGATGCAGATGCAGATGCAGTGGAGACAATTCAGATAGCATTCTCTATATGGATTCTAAATATATCCAGTTTGTCCAGGGAAGAGAAATTGAGCAGTTTGGAGCTGTACCGTCCGGAATTCAGAAGAACGGGGGCGGGTTTGCAATCGAGGTATATGAGATCCTGATGCGGTTGAAAATCTCGATGTCAAGTGAATGGTATCTCTTGTGGGTGAAGTAGGGCAAGAGTTCATAGTTTTAGAATGGAGTGCAGAAGATTTAAAACAGCTGTAGAAGTCACTACTCTAACGTCCAGAGCATTGTGTGGATGAATGATTATGCAGAATTGACAGTGAAAAGGAGCTGAGGCCAGGATAAGACGAGCCATGACCGTAACAAATGGGGGAGGAGGCTTGAGTACTTGAATTGCTCAGTGTTGTTCCACCTTATTATGTTATGATTTTACGTAATATTCAGTCTTTCATAATTCTACAAAGTGTAAGGTTAGGACAGATTATCAAACAGAACACAGACATTGTGAATAAAGCAATCTTTATGAGTTCGACAAAGCATAACGGTAGCGATTGCAACTAGTCAGACAGTTGGGCTCATGGAATATTTGTTCCCTGATTGGGGCAGTTAATCATGTCCAATTAAGGAGCCCTGGATGACAGATGAAAGGAGAAATGTCATACGTTCTGTCAGTTTGAAACCTGACTTTGAATAAGGCAGTACTGGCGGCATGAATTCTCCATCCATAAAGAAAGGGTGTCTTGCTGTTGAGTTTCCCGTCTTTGTGGAGTTGTTGAAGGGGATGGCCATAGGGGATGCCTGCACTATTTGTCCACTGACGATAATCTACTTACCCTCTTTAAGCTGAGGTGGGTCTAACGCCCGGGAAATCCTCTCAATAACCCCCTCTGCCTCCCGAATGATCCGAAGTTCATCCAGCTCCATATCCCTAACGCAGTTTTCGAGGAGTTGGAGTTTGGTGTGTTTTCCACAGATGCAGTCAGCAGGGACAGTACTGATAAATCTTACCTCCCACATTCTACAGAATGAACATACAACTTCCCTAACCTCCATTCTCACTATTCCAAATTTCCAACATGTATCCTGAAAATCTAATAAAATCTAGTCACCTTACCAACCAGTGCACGGAACCTTTTTTTGGTTCGAGGAGGAGGATGGGTGGGAGACGCTATCCAAGTTGTCTGGGCAAAGAGTTTTGTGCTCTCTCCGTGTTAAGGAAATCATTCCTTATAAAGGATCTGGACAGTACCATGGCTCAGTGGTTAGCACTGCTGCTTCACAGTGTCAAAACCCCGGTTTGATTCCAACCTGAGGCGACTTCTGTGTGGAGTTTACATATTCTCCCCGTGTCTGTAGGTTTCCTCCATGTGCTCCGGTTTACCAACACAGTCTAAAATGTGCAGGTTGGGTGAATTGGCCATGCTAAATTTCCCATTGTGTTTAGCGAGGTGCAGGTCGGGGGAATTAGTTGGAGAAACGTAGACTCATCGGGTAGGGGTGCGAGTACGGGTGGGATACAATTGGGATTGTCAGTGTGGACTTCCTGATGGCCTGTTTCCACACCGTTGGGTTCTGATTCTATGCAGAATTGGGTGGCACGGTGGCTCAGTGGTTAGCATTGCTGCCTCACAGCACCAGCGCCCCACGCTCGATTCGAGCCTCGGGCCACTGTCTGTATGGAGTTTGCACATTCTCCCCGTGTCTGCGTGGGTTTCCTCCGGGTGCTCAGGTTTTCTCCCATCGTCCAAAGATGTGCAGTTTAGGTGAATTGGCTATGCTAAATTGCCCGTAGTGTTAGGTGCATTGTTCAGAGAGAAATGGGTCTGAGTGGGTTACTATTCGAAGGGTCGCTGTGGAATTGTTGTGCCGAAGGCCCTGTTTCCAAGCTGTGAGGAATCTAATATCATCTAATACTTGCACAGCAGTGATCAGAATGGTCCTTTCCCCTCATTTCCCAGCCTTCAGGTCTTTACTTTCTCTTAAAAAAGATCATTGCATTTCTCTGCACTGGAATGTAAAAGGTTCTCAAGCCATTTTCTGTAACTCAGCATCAAACACAACAAAGTTAAAAATCACACAACACCAGGCTATAGTCCAACAGGTTTACTTGGAAGCACTAGCTTTTGGAGAGCTAGTCCTTCATTAGGTGGTTGTGGAGTATAAGATGTAAGGACTCAGAATACATGGCAAAAGTTTACAATGTGATATAACTCAAATTATATGCCTCATACCCTGCAGGCAAAAATATCCTAAGGCATGGTACATTGATGAGACCGAGCAAAGCCTCTGGCAACGGACGAATGCACACTGCACAGCAATCAACAGACAGGAGTCTTCCTGACAATCGGAGAATACGTCAGCGGAGTGATTTTTAACTTTGTACACCGCAGACCAACAGCTCCAAATCAATAAACGCAGCACCAGATGTGAGCTATAAAGATTTCATGCTCAGGGGAGAGACATACATGGAAAGGAAATCACCTGAGATAGGAATCTGCGGTATACGTGATCTTAAATGCTTTATAAGAAAGCAGGAAGCAGGCAGAATTAGGCCAGTATCTTCAATTTTGTTATTTTTTCATACGATGTGGGCATCATCTTTGAGGTTATTTATGCTCATTCTGATTTTTCCTTCTATTGAGTGTCTTAGTCAGCTATTCCCGTGGGCAGTAATGGTTAAAACACATTGTTGTGGGTCAACAGTCACACAGGGACCTGAACAGGAAAGACTAACACATTGCATTCACTAAACGACATGAGCAAAGTGTACAAATTTGTTTTGAAAAAATAATGACGGCTTCATTGCCGCCGTGTAAACTTCACTAATTCCCTTCAATACGAATGATTTCGTACTCTAACTCAAAGAGAGAGCAGTATGATTGACTGTGTTTGAAATAAGTTGGACGTATAACTGTCACTCTAAAAGGGATTGTCTTTGTTGGTCAGAATTGAAATCTGCTGCATATAGTTGTGTCCAGTTACTATACGGAGGGAGTCCAAAATGAGAAAGTACTGGATACATTCTGGGACATTTAACACACACGGTTCCTGTCTCTGACATTGGTGACATGAAGACATCTGAAGGACGCATTGAAATGTGCACTTTTGTCTAACCACTGAATTCTTTCTCACAAATCAAGGGCTGCACTAAAGATGCGAAATCAGCCGAGACGTGACATCGAAGGGGACGCTCTAATTTCAGATACACAGTCATGTTTATTCGCAGCCTCACTCAATGAGCAAAAAGATCGCAAATGGAAGACCTATGCAGAAAAGTTTAAGAAGCTGACAGAGCTGATGTATGTGCTTATTAATGTCTTTATTTTAGTGTGTCTTTACTACCGCGTGCGTCTGTGTATCAGTATTTGTGTGTCGGTATTCTAGTATCGATACTGGTATGTGTGTTAACGAGTTTTGAGAAAATTTGTCTCTCAGGTTAAGGTTTTGGATGTAGGTTTGCTCGCTGAGAGGAAGGTTCATATCCAGACGTTTCTTTACTCTACTAGGGAACATCTTCAGTAGGCCTCAGACGAAGCAAAATGCTGAAAATTTCTGCTTTCTATTTCTATGTTTGGGTTTCTTTGAGTCGGTGATGTCATTTCCTGTGGTTAGCACTGCCCGCTGATTTCTAAGCAACGAACTCAAACAAGCAGACAAAATACGTCCAGAAACCCTAGCCACTCTCCCCTACAACAAAGACATCTCGGAAATGTCTGCCAGACTACTCAGACCCCTTGGCATCATGGTAGCCCACAAACCCACCAACACACTAAAACTGCAGCTAATGAACTTGAAAGACACGATGCAGAAAATGTCATTTACAAAATACCGTGAAAGGACTGTAACAAACATTGGACAAACAGGCAGAAAAATACCTACCAGGATACATAAACACCAACTAACCACAAAAATACATGACCCTCTCTCACTGGTATCCTCACATATGGAGGATGATGGACATCACTTCGACTGGTTCAACACATTCATCCTAGGACAAGCCAAACAAAGACATGCACGAGAATTTCGAGAAACATGGCATTCTAACTGGAACTCTGTCAACAAACAAATTAATTTAGACCCACCTACCATCCTCTGAGAAAAGGAACAGGAAGTGACTTCACCACAGGAAATAACATCACCACAGGAAATGACATCACCAATCCAAAGAATCCAAACATATAAATAGAAAGCAGGAATATTCAGCATTGCGTTGCCTGAGGCCCACTGAAGATATTAACAAGTAGGGTAACAAAACGTCTGGTAGATGTATGCATGTGTGTGGCATTCTGAAAATATCTCCGCTGTTAAGAGTGATGCAATGCCACTTTCTGAAGGCCTCCGCGCGCTACTGCAAAGTCGACGGATACTGAAAATCATCAGCGATTCAATCAGAGAGGGAGAAAGGTAGGGCAGCAACTCACACCATCATCCAGTCTGACAGCACCACCCAAACTAACAGCACCTTCAACATAAGCAGACACACACATCTAATGGTAAACATTGGCACACAAAGGCAAGTACCGAGAAACACACGTGCAGACACAAACACAGAGACAAACGAAAAGACACCCACAGACACAAGCACAAACAGACTATACATATACACAAAGACTGAAGCACAGACAGAGACACATACGCAGAAACCAGAGATACACATACGTGAAACATAGATGCTGATATGTGAAACACAGTCATGCATGCAGACTCAAAGAAGTACATATATATGCACAGAGACTCGCGAGACTGATCCGTAAAGGCATCCATACAATCACACAGATACACGCATATGGACACACAGAAGCACTTGCATATGCACACACAGATAAACAAAGAGTCCCAAACACTCACATACATAACAACACATACACACAGTGAGAGAAAAACGAACAGCAGAACCAGTGCAATATGGATAATTGTGAGATTAACAACTTTGATTAAAACAATTGTAAGGAATTATTTAACTAGTTACAAAGTTGGAAAAGGCAATGGGCAATGAGACTTTGATGTCCTCGTATGCAGTCGCTGCAATTAAGCAATTTTCATCAGGTCTGAAAAACGTTAAACTACACGTGGGCATTCACAGCGAAAGAATTCGAGTCCAGGAGCAACAATGTCTTGCTGCAATGGTACAGAGCATTGGCGACACTTCAACTGGAACATTGTGGGTAATTTGGTCTCCTTTTCTTTGGAAAGATCTATGGATTTCCATGACGTGCAGCAAACTTTCAGCAAATTGAATCATGGGATGATAATGCTGACTTATGGTGAGAAGTTGATTCGGTTAGAGTTGTGTTCATGTGAGTTTAGAAACTGAGCGGCAATCGGACAGCAACCTGTAAAATTCTACAGTGGTCGACAATCAGATCCATGAAGGATGTTCCTGATTGAGAAGACTTTCTGTAGCATAGGTCATGGTTGAATGATAATGTCTGAAGCTTTTACTAAGAAGAAGAGGAGAAATTTATTCTTCGAAACAGTGGCAAGCTTATGGAATTCAGTGTCACAAAAACTGGTTGAGGAAAAAATGTGATTTCATCAAAGAAGGACACGTATCTCATGTGGCTGAAGGGATCAAGAGATATGGAGACAGAGTGTGATTAGGGCATTGAACTTGATGATCAGCAATGATCATAAAGAATGGTTCAGCAAGCTCGAGGAGTTAAATGGTCTGCTGCTGTTCCTTCTATGCTTCCGTAGCGATGGCCTCAGTTCGCTATTTAAGATACCACCCTAAGGTCTTACAAAGTCTCCGAACTGATCTGCCTAACCTTCCCATTTGGCCCACCAAAGTTGCTATTTACATCACAAAACGGCTCTCTCCTGATAACTAAAACACTCGTCCGGCTCGCCACCATCTCCTTTCTGCTCAGACGAAGGATCCCGTCCTGTCTGTAACATCCAACAACAATCCAGACTATGGCTTCTGTTCAAATGGACATATAAACGGCATATCCCGTTGGCCAGGATGTATAAACAGGTTCAGAGAGTGTGTTGTACATGGTTCAGAGTTAATGAGCGAGTCGACCGGAATACAAGGCTCTCTTTGACCCAATCAGGAGATGGTATCCTTCAGTTACTCAATCGAGATAGCAGAACGGATTCAAAGAACAAATAAAAAAAGAACAATACTGCTAAAATCCTAATAAACCTTTCCCGTACCTATCCAAAGTATTGACATCATTTTGGAATGTGTGGGTAAGAATGGAACACATTATGAGAATTGTGGCCGAAATTCGTTTCTATAAAAAAGAAACCGGGTGCTCCGGTTTCCTCCCACAGTCCAAAGATGTGCAGGGTCAGGTGAATTGGCCATGCTAAATTGCCCGTAGTGTTAGGTAAGGGGTAAATGTAGGGGTATGGGTGAGTTGCGCTTCGGCGGGTCGGTGTGGACTTGTTGGGCCGAAGGGCCTGTTTCCACATTGTAATGTAATCTAATCTAATCTAAAGTTGGAGCATAAATTGTCTGAACAATAATTCCATGACTTCTACTGAAGCCAACAATGACATGGGTCTTTTTACCTAATTTGCCAATCTGTGCTGCCACCTTCAGTGATCCGTGTACCTGCACGCCAAGATTCTTCTTCATGTTAGTATTCCTAAGGTTTCTGACATTCAATGTATAATTTCCACCTGCACTTGCCCTTCCAAAATGCATCACATCATGCTTGAATTTTCAGATGAAACTCCATCTGCTATTTTCCTGCCATTGCCTCCAACTGATCTATACCCCTCTCTATCCTTTGGCAATCCTTCTCACTATCCTGCAACTCCACCAATTTTGTATTGTCTGCAAGCTTACTAATTATACCAGTTATGTTTTCCTCCAAAACATTTATTTAGACCACGAATAGTAGAGGTAGCTGCACTCGATTTGCAAAACATTCGTCTACTGCCAATTTCTGTCTCTTAAGACTAAGCCAGTTCTGTGTCCATCTTGCTAAGTCACTCCGATATCACATGAATTCACCTTCTGTACTAGTCTGCCTTGAGGGACTTTAAGAAAGGATTTACTGAAATCAATGTGGATAACGTGAACCGCTTTTTCCTCATTAATCATCTTGATCACCTCCTCAAAACAAAACTCGATCAACTTAACTTAATGAAGCACGACCAACTGGCACAAAAACATTACTCTGTGTCGCTTATAAGTCCATTTGCATCTTAGAGAACCTGCTCCCTGAGAACCTGTTCTAATAATTTCCAAACCTCCGATTTGAGGCTTGCAGGCCTGCAGCTTCCTGGGTTCTCCCGACTACGCTTCTTAAACAATGGACAACACTGGACATTTTCCTGTCCTATGCGACAGCACCTGTGGCTTAACAGGACAAAAAGATATCTGCCAAGTTTCCAACTCTCGCTTCCCTTCCCTCACTCAATATTGTGTTATCCACCCAATCAGGTGTCTGGAACTTATGTAACTTAATTAACAGATTTACATGGCGGTCAGAGCGTGTTCCTTTGTGGCTGAGTGTAAAAAAGATTGATGGAGAGAGTGCAGACGAGAGAGGGCGAGTTGTGGGGGGTAGAGATCAGGAGATACGGAAGGAGAGAACGTGATAGAGAGATAAAGTCAGAAGGAGAGGCAGGATAGAGGAACAGAAAGAGAAATGAAATGCGGAAAAGGTGGGCGTGGGAGGGTGAGCGTGCGGGGAATGGAGGGAGGGAGAAAGAGAAGAATAATGATGGAGAGAATGGAGTGGAAGGAATCAGAGAGAGGGTATCAGAAGAGGAGGAGTATGCAGAGAGCGATTTAAACTGAATTGAGGAAGACCAGATGTCAGGAAGTGCAGAATGGAGAGAATGTGATGAAGACCAACAGAGTAAGAATCACTGAATGAATAGAAAAAAATGAGAGAGCGAAATAGAGAGTAAGATTTTGAGTGTGAGGGTGAGAAGAGGTGGATGGGAGATAGGAAAGGAGAATTTTCAGTTTGGTCACCAGAGTGAAAGGAAGGACAGCGTGACTTAAACACATCTCCTTCGTTCAGCCTGGTCCCCTCCCCTTTCCCAAGGAACAGGATTATTGTCAAATATCTCTCTCTTCAGTTCAGAATCTTCAGAAAAATGACGAACGATAAAACAGCCAATACTGCTGTTTGGCACTTATAACGACCATTTTTATCAGTAACAAACTGAAGTTACACGTACAGTGAGTGAAATAGTACCTTTTCTCATGGGACGCTGAGATGAGAGGAGCACGTGTAACAAGTGGACAAGGTGGAACTACACACATCCTGTTAGCAAAGGGACAGGCTGAATTATTCTTGAGAAAAAAATCGAAATGACAGAATTCTGAATAGACTGCTTAATTAATGATTGCGACTTATTGGTGAATTTGAGCATTTCAGTACATTCTTCAGCTGTTGCCTGAACTTCTTCTGTGTCACGGCATAAATTGCAGTGTTTGTGCTGCAACTGAGAAGCTGTAGCATGAAGCCCAATTCCAGTACAAACCAATGTAGATACAAAAACTTATATCCCAAATACCACATCCGGTACCATATAGTGTACATCATTAACAATGACCAAAATATGATGAAATTGGCCGAGATCACAAATAACAATCTGATAGATTTTTTTCGATTTTGCATTTCTGTGTCACGTTGAATGTCCCCATTGGTGTGAGTCCGGAGTCTTCTGCGGGCTCTGCTGGTCACTAAAATGTGCCTGACCGTGAAAACATTGAACAACAGAATCAGGAGAAACGGGAGAGACGGGGTGAGAATGTAATGGAGGAACTCGATTGTGAGCCAGACCCGAGACTCATAAACATCGCTGGGTACGTCACAAAACCAGGGGAGGTTCACAAGCTGATACTTGTCTGAGAGCATAAAATACCAGAAAATGTTCTTCAAAAAGCTCAGCACGGTCACCGCTCCCAGAATCTTAGCTGTTGTTTCGTCACTGCAATATTTACGCTTCAGCTTCTGGCAACAAATCGCCAGAAATCGATCGAAGGTGAAACTGACGATGAACCACACAGAACAGTCAGTGGCGGCATAAAGCAGGACAGCGTGGATATTGCACACGTGAATGGATGTCAGGAAATAAAACTGTTCCCAAAAAACAATTGGAATTTGTCTCGATATCAGGTCAATGATAATTACCAGTAGATCCGCCACTGCCATGGCCACCAGGAAATGACTGATGCATAGAGACAATCCACAATCTTTATAAACCAGGACGTAGATCGTCAAAACGTTAACTATGAGGAAATCAAGCAAACAAATTATATCTCGGTTTGGAGGCAAAATTAGCTGTTTGATTAAGATGTGAAATATTAACATAAGATACTGCATTCAGAGATTTATGGAATAAATTGGAGCTGAAATAAGAAGTCATAAGTTCTGAATTACTTACAAAAATGTGAGGTAAAACACAAGAAACACTCCCTCTCCAAACAAACAGACATACATCTGTATGAACCGACAGTTTCCATAAAGTTCTTGTGCCCCTGATCAGTGGAAAACAGCCACACTTTAGAGTGCATGATACAGTGGGTGAAAATGTTGTCCATTCACTGATCTTACCTATGTCTATTTTGACTCACTTACAAGGATAAATTGTCCTCATCACGCTGCTTTCAACAAGATTTGAAACAAATGTTGCAATTCAGATACCTCGTCTTGTTTAATCAATCATGGGAGACTTACACATGTTGTTGAACACATGATCAACTGAGATTGACTCCATTCTTCCATTCTCCAGAACTTCCACTTTTGTTCAAAACTATCACGTTCCAATCAGAAGCCTCTGACATAACCTCCTTGTTCTGCAAAAGAGAAATTTCCCGCAACTGTGGTGGGCAGGAACTTCAGCTGTGATTGACCAATCTCCTACACTTCGGAAGTCATCTCTTCACTTTTTTTTCAAAACAATAGTAAAGATACAGTTGTTGACGTATCGTCTGCCCGAGTTTCCGCATTCAAAGAATGATCCGTTGCTTCTTCTACCACCTCCAGCAGGAGAACACCATCAAATACACATTCCCATCCCGTCCAGTTAAACGGGCCGTTTCCTGTGAGAAAACCTTCATCATCACTAACACTCCTTCAGTGTCCCGTCGCACCTTTCGCTACACTTGCAGAAGTTGCAATAATTGCCCATTCCCCTCTTCCTTTCTCACTGGCCAAGGCCCCAAAGCAGAATTTACAGGTTAAGCAGCTTTTCACTTGTTCTTTTTCAACCCAATCTGCTATCATTTCAGCTCATAAGGCAATCTCTTTACATTAGCGAGACATAAAGGGGACTCAAATAATGCGGTTGTGAACATTTCCATTTCTATTGGAGTAACAAACTTTCCAATCGATGCCATTTTAGTAAATCAACTTAAACCCTGAGCCTGCTGCATTGTTCTCATGTGTCACAGAGCGAGCTTGAATATCTCTTCGCTTTCTGCTTTGTCACTTTACAACATGTAGGAGTCAACATTTGATTCCATACATCTTAATTTACACCCTTTGTACATTCTACTTCTCTTTCATCACACCAAACTCAACTTTGCATTCATTCCACAGTTGCTGCCAAACTTCACCAGAAGTTTCTGTTTCTGAACAAAGACGTGTGTCAAAGATAATCAAATGCTGTGACCAACATGCAGCACAATCCGAGTCACACCAGGAAGTGAAAAAAACCACAAGCTGCAACAAATCATTCTTTCTGAACTGCACAACGCTGCGACCAACCAAACTCCAGATTTCAAAATCATATTCAGAGAGAGAAACAGAGGGAAATAGATTCATTTTGGAAACAGAACAGGATAACTGTAAAAAGAAACATGATTAGATGGTGAAGTGAAAGCGTTTTGGTGGCATGTGACAAATTCTAGGAGTAACACCACGCAGAGCCCCTCAGACGAATGAGAATATGAAAATGGAAGGCTTACTCCACTACGGTCAGAAGCGGTCACTTGGTAAATGGCGGATGAGTCAATAGAACACTGTCTGATTAGGCAACAGGCTCCAAAATTGCATTGCAGATGCTATTCATCAAACCTTGGCTGTAGGCCAGAACAACAGCAGACCTTTCTTCAAATCTCGAACGTTTTGCTCTGTATTGTCCCTCAGTCTCTATTCCGGTCACCCCAAGGTGTGGTTATATGATGAGTGCAGGTGAACATGCCAAGGTTCGCACCATGTGAAACTGAACGATGACACCCATTTAATATGGCGCATCTGACGACTTCCATTCTAAATAGCTGATGGGCATGAGATATAGAAGAGACGAAATAATCACAAGAGCAACAAAGATCTAGGCTCTGCAGTTCTGACACATCCAGTTGTGAATGGAGATGAACTATTGAATAACTCACTGGAGTAGGAATTTACAAAAATGCTCCCATTCGCAACGATGGAAAAGCCCAGCCCAACAGTGCAAAAATCAAGGATGAAATATTTGGACCTTCCTCACGCAGAGGTATCCAGTGGATGATGTCAGTCTTTAACCAATTAGATTCACAACACAGACATCAAAGTACGACAGAGATCAGTGGACATAACCATGGTGATGGACCCTGGTACATTCCTGAAATCGGACTGAGGGCTTGTGCTTCACAACGAGACGTGTCCCGAGAAAGCTGTTTCATTGCAGATCCAATCTGATATCGACCTGACAATGTGAAAAATTGTTCAACTCCACACAGTCTCCGACAAGCAGAATACTGACTATTAGATGGCTTACCATTCCCTCAGTCCCATCAGGGCAGTAAAGTTGGCGGAATTCCGTTTCCATAGAATTGTCAAGCAACACAGAAATAATCTGCTCAGCGTGGCTTGAAGTAAGTTAATATTTGGAGGTGGGGCTGTTTTGGAAATGTTACGAGATTACGTGTCCACATCAAGGTCCTGCTCCTGCGGCTGTTGTAAAATAAAGACCATAAATAATATATCGAGATCAAATATTTGGCGTCAGCAACAATGACATTGAAGCCAATTTCAATTCTAAAGAAAAGAATTGCTTCCCCAACGAAGTTTATGAAGCAAAGGTAAGGTCCTGGCCTGAAAGTGACTCCGTATACATAAATATGCTGCCTGAACAGTCGAGCAGGACAATCAGTTATATAATCAAAAGAGAAAATGCTGGAAAGTCTCAACAGTTCGGGCATTATCTGGAAGGAGAGAAAAGAGCTGCCAGACCTGCTGAGACTTTCCAGCATTTTCTCTTTTGGTTTCAGATTCCAGCATCCGCAGTGATTTGCTTTTACTCAGTTACCGTCCAATGCCTTAAAGGATAAAAAACAGACAGAACACCAGGCACCAGTCGAGACATCCAAACATAAACACGAACCCTACCAAAGGCCTTCCATCCAAAAATCAGAGGTTTGGGAAAACATTTCCAGCGTTCCTCCAAAGACTGCACTGAAATATAAGGAATAGATGATGCGCACCGTTGAGTCTCTCCATTATATTGCATGTCTGAATATCTCTTCAATGCTCCCCCCCCCCGTACAATATACAGATTTCCTTTTTAATTAGTCATAGAAAAATCTATCACATGAACCGTACCTGTCCCTTTAGTGCACTGAGCTTCTTCCTTTATTCAAAATAATAATGGCTGATTCTCAATCTCCACGCCATACTCCTGCTCCATCTTTACCCTTTCCTAACGAGAAATGATAATATATGTTCAGTACCTTAGCCTGCATAACCTTACGTTTTACAGCATGCACCATTCTTTGAGTGCAGACATTCTTACGCATCACAGTGGCCTCTCTAGATCGAATATTGTAGTCACATGGCTTAGACGTCACAGACCAAAGTATAAGATCATTCTCTGAGTTTTCACTTGTGCTATCCTTCATTGAGTGCTACCCTGTCATGTTCCTTCTTCCAAACCGCATTACCTCAGATTTAACAAATTTAAGTTGCATCTACCATTGATCTGCCGATCTGACTCTGCCATTTACCATAACATCAGACATAACCTACTCAGTACTTCAAATCTTCGAGTCCAACACAAACTTACTCATCACTCTCCCACACTACCCTCCACAATCACATCCACGTCATTTCTGAAAAAGGCAAATAAAAAGGGACACAGCACTGGTCCATGTAGTAAGCCACTGGTCTCCAGTTACACAATCATCTTTCTACCACTATCCTCTAAATCCTGCTATTCAATCGATTTTGGATGCAAGTTGCCAAGTCACGCTCGATACGCTGAGATTTTAATTCATCAGCTTCCCATGTCAGCCTTTGCAAACGTCTCCCTGAAAAAAATGTTTCGCTCTCATAAAGACACACTGACTGTACCTGATCAAGTCTTGACTCTCCAAATAGTTTTCACTTTTCTCCTTCCATATTTTCTCCTTTAGTTTCCTTAACATTGATGTGAGTGCTCCATATTTCTCAGCATTCTCTTCACTACCCGTCCTGTAAAGTGAGACAATTTTAGGTGATCTCCAGTCCTCTGGCCAAAGTTGATTTAAAACTTGGTAACAGCACTTTTTCTTTCTCGTCTCCTACAACAGCTTGGGATAGAACTCATGCAAACATTGATATCTCCAATTTCAAACCACCCAGAAATCTCCAACACCTGCTCGCACTCCATATCATTATGCTGAAGAGCTTCCTAGTCTACCTTCTCGAATTCTGTATCAAGTCAAACAGAGAAGAATTAATTGCACAATCCAACAACCTTCTGCTTCATGCACAGACTACCCACTTAGTTTCTAATGGGCACCAATTGATTCCTGGCTATTTTATTCCTCTCAATACACTTGCAGTATATCTTGAGATTCTCCAAGATCTTACCTGCCAGCACATTTTCATGCCCCTGTGTTGGAGAATCCTCTCTGAGTGAAGCATTTCCTCCTTATGGAAGTCTTGAATATCCTGCCTCTTATGGTGACCTCATGTCCACTGAATGTGGAGTCGACAGCCTAAGGGACAAAATCTATTTACATCCACGTTATCATACGTTCTATAAATGTTCTGAGTTTCACTTTGCAGAAATCCATTTTGTTAGGTATTGCAGTATTTCTGTGTAATACAGGCTTTGCTTGTCTATTACGAAATTTTATATTGTACATTCGCATCTCATTGCACCCAACTTGATACTTTGGACTCATGCTTCCTGACTGAGATGTTTGACTGCAAAGCTAAAAAACGATTTGTATACGGAAGTTGTGGTAAATGCACGTCGTTATTATCACAATTTCTCAAAGCTCCTTCGGAGCAAAATACTTAACTAGTTCTTCTGACCACACAACACCAAATCAGAAAGAACACGGCCGAGAATTTGGTACATGACATGTTGTTCAACCAAGCTCATGCACTCTCATGAATTCTTTTTTCACAATTTACGAGCGTGTGTGTGCAAATCTGGCGCGAATTACACTATTATGTTTCAAACATGAGCATGATGCAGTAAGATTATCTGACCTTTGAAGTGCGCATCATCGAAGTCTTGCCCTCGTCTACCACAGGCCATGTACCTTGATTTCACAGCTCATAGTTCAGTAAGATCTTCCACTTCAAACCTAATCTAATCATTCAAGATGTAAAACAAATGTTTAAAAATTCCGCATAAGCCTATTATGAAATGATGCAGTGGGTGCAGTTTTTACTCATCAATGGGAACTGGGTACAACAGCCACAACGATGCACGTACATGTAGCAGGGAAATACGATGGAGTCATAAAAAACCGAGAATTTTCAAAGCCGCCTCGCATCGTCCATGTGTGTCAGATAACATCAATGTATATTTCAATGCAGAGTGGGAGAAAATGCAAACTATCTGAGAGGCAGAGGCCTATTGCTCCCTCTCTTTCTTCGTTACTTCTCACGATATTGTGAGAGCTGAAACCCTCCTGTCACCTTTGCCATTCGTGAAGGAATCCTGTCAACGTTTCTTTGGAATCTCCCCACAGCCTGTCGCAAATGGAATTCAGGTGTATCTAACTGATCCTGGCAGATACTCATTCGGATACTTGAATAGCAATTAGAGCAATCCCTTATTTTTATTTTGCCACTATTTACAAAGTTATTTTGTCAATGCACCTTCGAGTTGACATTCTGCAGAGTTTCCATTTGTTTTTGCTTGTCTTGAGAAGTATGTGTGTCTATCCGATTGTGTACATCTGTCTTGGTACCCATACACTTGATTTTGTGTCTGAGTAATATTTAGAAGGTAAATATTCAATTGTGTATTTGCAATGTACAAACTGGTTATTATTCATTTTTCCCGAGTTTTTGATTACCTTTGTTTTGGGAATAAACTAGCGACTTTTAAGGATTAAAATAAGTCGCCTGACTTTTTCTGAACAGGGGCTCTGACGCAACCTGAGATATGTATAAATTAACCATATCACCAATCTGTTTATGATTAGAATTTGTTGTTACCAGTGGAAAGGGTGGGCGATAAAAAGTAAGAATGGCCTGCCAACCCATTCAGAAGAGGGATTAGGAGAAATTCGAAAAAGGTCATTTGCTTCAGAATCCTCCTCCCCATAAGTTGGTGGTGCCTGGGTGTTTGCCTTCTGTCAATTAGGTATTTAACAGACAGGTGAGTCAGGCATAATCGGATACAGAATAGAAAATTGTTTGAGGCCACAGTCTTAGTATGCAGTGAAGCGGGGACAAAGTGTCTAATGACTCACTCCCAACCTAAGTATAATGTTGCCATGTTCACTCCGCCCCTCAAATCTCCTGCATAGGAGCAGGTAGAGGGTGCTTGCTCCGAGTGTGTTGCACACAGGAAGAGAGGAGACGAATCAATCTCTCAATGCTATCGTACATGGCATTTTACGAATTGGAACATATTCTTGGAAAATCCATTGTTGGGTATGAAAGAGCTCTCTCAATTCTCTTCACAGAGCTTCACTAGTGTGCAACTTGTATTTTCTTTTTAGTAATGTTGTACATCCAGACTCAATGTGGATGCATTCTTAAATACTGTTCGACTCCTCTTTCATGCCCAATGCATTTTAGCTTCTGGAGTATCAAAACTTCGTCTCCAACATTCTTAAGAGTGTCAAAGAATTAAAGAACTCCCATACCGATGTAAAATAGACAATTCTTCTCATCATTACCGACGTGAGGAAACAACATGACTCGCACAGACACCATTAATTATTGACATGAAGAAATGAGGTGAACACAAGGGCTCGAGGAAGAGCGACCAGCCCAGGTATCAAGGCGGTAGTTAATTGCTATAATATCATGCAACTCGAACAAAGGTGAACTGAATGGAAATGAAGTGCAATATCTCCTCTAATAATGAGTCATTACAGAAAATAAGATGTTTGTGTTCTAAAGACTTCCATAAACTCAATTCTGGGACATCACTGCAGGAGATCCTCAATGTAACTTCATCGGTGAAAGTATCTTCAACTGCTTCATTAATGTCTTTTACCACATCATAAAATAAAAATTTGGATAGTCATTGAAGATCCATGAGCATGCTGAGGGCTGCACGGTGGCTCAGAGGTTCGCACTGCTGCCTCATAACATCAGGGTCCCAGCTTCGTTTCCGGCCTCCGGTGACTGTCTGCATGAAGTTTGCATATTGTCTCTGTGTCTGAGTGGGTTTCATCCAGTTGCCCCGTTTTGCTCCCACAGTCCGTGAGGTGAGGTGGCCATGTTAAATTGCCCATAGTGTTAGGTACTTTCGTTAGAGGGACTTGGATCTGGTTGGGTTGCTCTTCAGAGGGATGGCGTGGACTGATTGGGCCGAAGGGCCTGTTTCCACGCTTTTGGGAATCTAATCAAGATTACACAATGTTTAGAACTATTTGCTATGCCTCAGGTATTGTGACAATTTGTGTCCATGTGCAGCCAAATCTGTACAACATTGAAGCTTGAGCTGTTAAAGTGTTGGTAAAATACATGCAACAGGAATTCTATACATTCAACATTTCCATAGTCAGAAGAAGAGCTCATTGTGCGCATTCAAACTGCTTTCTCAGGACCACGAGTAAGCCTTTCTTTTGAAGAAAACTATTTGTCAGGAAAATGGACAGCCTAGTCAGTCCCTCCTGCCTACTGGAAAGAGAAGGACTCTGGACAGCACATCGAGCTTTTCGACAGGAAATGGGAGGTCGCAGACTCCAGATAATTGAAACTGTCCCACAGGCCTGAAAGAAACCATAATGCACCACAGAAACTTTCTGATTATCCGTGAGGGTCAGGGGTTGAGAGGTGGCCGTGGGCATTCCGCACCTGGTGTCCCTTACACAGAATTAGCAGGAAGTAATTCAAAGACATTTACGTGAGAACAGGAGGAGGACATTCAATCCCCAACTCACTTGAACAGTGGCAAGTCTAGGTAATCGATGCTCCAACATGTCAAATACAGCAGAGCTTGGAAAGATAGAATGGTCCACATAGTTCCTCATGGCTCCACAGGAAATTATTATGTTGAGAGTACAGACAGAGCTTGTTCCTCTCTTTCAATCCACTTGGGACTGCTCAGCGGTACTTCGATCAGAAATCGCATAACTTTGGTAAAACATGGATATGTTGCGTTTTCAGGTCCGTTGAAAGCCTAAGTCTCATGTTTCCAAAACAATCAATTCTTATTCTTTCACAGAGCGAGAGATTAAATATCCAGTTTCTTCGCATTCTCCTCATGGTACGGTCATGCATAAGAGCCTTGGAGCAGAAATTAGGGCATTTGGACGCCCAACTCTGCTCCGCCACTCGGTCGTTTCTGATAGCGTTTTTCTTTCAAAACATTTTCCCGCTTTTTCCACAAAGTCTTTGATTTTCTTGGCTATCAAGAACTTATCTTAGTTTCGAACATACTCATCGGGCTGGCCCCCACAGCACTCTGTGGCAATGAATTTTGTAGATTCACCACTTCATGGCTGAACAAGTTTCTCTATATTTCGTTCTAAGTGGATTCCCCTTCAGTCTGAAGCTGTGCGCTCGGGTCCTTCTCCTTCATTCCATATCCACACTGTTCACGCCATATTCTGTAAGTTTCAGTCAGATCCCTCCCCCGATTCCTCTAAACGCCATTGAATCTCGTCCCACAGTCCACATTTTCGAAGCCTTTCATTCCTTGGATCATTCTCGTGAACATCCTCTGTTCCTGCCTCAGAGCCAGGACATGCTTCCTTCGGTATGGGGCCGAACATTGTACATAATACTTTACATGTTGTCTGACTAGCGCCGAATAAAGCATCAGAAATGCGTCTCTACTTTCATATTCTGGTACTCTCGAGATGAACGTTAACATTATATTTTCCTTCCTAATTATCAACTTAACATGCAAGTTTACCTGAACAGTATTTTGGACGAGGACTCCGATGTCCATTTGCACTCCAATTTATGAATTTTCTCCGCATTTAGAAAAATAGTCGAATCCTCTATTCTCCCTACCAAAGTACATAACATCCCAATTTACCACGTTGTGTTTCATCTGCAACTTCTTAGCCCACTCTCCTAACCTGTCTAAACATTGCTGCAGCCTCCCTGCCTAATCAATAATGCCTTCCCCTCCATCTATCGTTGTATCATTTGAAAACGCAGCCTGAATGCTATCAGATACTTCATCCAGGTAATTAATGCATAAAGTGAAAAATTGTGGTCATAACACCAATTCTTGTGGAACACCACTCGTCACGAGCTTCCTTTCTGAGAACGAACATTTTATCTCCAATCTCTATCTTCTGCCAGACAGCAAACCTTTCATCTATGTTAGTACCTTGCCTCTAACACCATCAGCCCTCATCTTGCAGCATTTTATCAAAGATCTTCTCGAAGTCCAGATAGATAACAACTGCTGGCTCTCCTTTGTCGAACTCGGACAAAGGCTGTCAAAACTTCTTTGCGTTCTCCATGTGGCAAGGACATGATTTCTTATAACGCAGACTAAATCTGTGCACAATTCCCTAAACACTCTACACAAAATATTTTCAGTTTTTAATCATGATGTTTCCCTTTTTCGGCAATTATTCCGTCTCCAGTTTCTTTAATTTGCTTCAAACTTCATGACATCTCTCGTGACTGAGACTGATCTGGAGTTGTGATGATACTATGGCCTTAAGAGATGGATTTTGAAGAAACAGAGATTGAAAGAGAGGAGATGAGTAATATTGAAGAAGGTGAGCAACTTGTGAAGGGTTGCGTTTTTTATTTTAATGTTGGAATAACAGAAGCAGCCTGAATGGTTGTTCACAACTTCCACACGATCATGTCTTATATATTTAGCCTTTCCTTTCAGAAGCAACAGTTGCTGTTGGAGTCTTGAAGGAGTTGTGGTTATGAAAAGGTGCCACATAGCTTTCGCTTTGCTTCTTCTGATAACTGAATTTCTCACTTCAGAATATTCTTTCGATGTTTCTTTGATGTTATTTCCTCCTCGAGTGGAGACCTGTATGTGACACAATTTGTTTTCCTGCAATTGCGGTTGCCAAGAGTGTATTTACAGGATGTCACCATGTTCTAACAGTTGGTTTTTAGTACTTAGATAATCCATTAGACTGCTAAATGTTCCTATGGAATCAATTTATTTCATTTCTCCATTATTTTGTTTTAATTTACTTATAATTTTCAAACAAAGTGTATTTGTTTCAACGTCTGGTAGTTTGACAAATCAAAATGCATCGCAATGCAACACTTGACAACTGGCTTCAAAATAAGAAAACGGTGCTGTCTGGCATACTTTCTTCATATCATTTCAGAGGGTTGGATCAGTTGCATAACGGAATGTAGAAGTTCATTTCACAATCTTCTGGATCTCAACGTCACTAAATCAAACACCAGAGTTGAGATCTGGAGATGACCCCAATTGTATGAGTGACACAGAGGGAAAGAAATCCTCATGAATTGTGGAATTGCTACTTAACTGGAATTTATTTGTAGGAAGAGGGAAACACGTAGAAGAAGGGAACAAGGTGTTTTTGTGATTCTTCCATGGGATGTGTGTATACCTGTTTAAGTCAGCCATTTAGACCATCCTGATTTTCTCTTAAACTGAGTGCATTGCTCGGCTGTTCCACAGGACAATAATGAGGGAGACCCATCTTGCTGTGGGTTTGCATTCACGAGGAGATATCAGCAGTGAAGGACAGTGCATAACAACCGCTAAGTGGTATCAGTAAGGCAGATGTCTATTTTACAAAAGTTGATGTCAGTTTCATGTGCTCTTTTTGGATTTCTCCAATTTCCTTATTCCCATGTGGACTAAAAATCCAGATTATTATCCTCGGAGTCCGTGTTATTAACACAGGTCTGACGACATTGATAGTGAATCCTTAATGATCTGGATGAAGGGACTGGGGGCATTCTAGCGAAGTTTGCCGATGATACAAACTTAGGTAGACAGGCAGGTAGTACTGAGGAAGTGGGGAGGCTGCAGAAGTATCTAGACAGTTTGGAGGAGTGGTCCAGGAAATGGCTGATGGAATTCAATATAAGCAAATGCGAGGTCTTGCACTTTGGAAAAAAGAATAGAAGCATGGAATACTTTCTAAACGGTGAGAAAATTCGTAAAGCCAATGCGCTGTATTCTTCTATGTTCTATGTTCTATGTTCTATAAGCAAATGCGAGGTCTTGCACTTTGGAAAAAAGAATAGAAGCATGGATTACTTTCCAAACGGTGAGAAAATTCGTAAAGCCCAAGTACAGAGGGATCTGGGAGTGCTAGTTGAGGATTCCCTAAAGGTAAACATGCAGGTTGAGTCCGTGATTAAGAAAGCGAATGCAATGTTGTCAATTATCTCAAGATGGTTGGAATATAAAAGCACTATTGTGCTCCTGAGACTTTATAAAGCTCTGGTTAGGCCCCATTTGGAGTACTGTGTCCAGTTTTGGTCCCCACACCTCAGGAAGGACATACTGGCATTGAAGCGTGTCCAGCGGAGATTCACACGGATAATCCCTGGAATGGTACGTCTAATATATGAGGAATGGCTGAGAATCCTGGGATTGTATTCATTGGAGTTTAGAAAATTAAGGGGAGATCTAATAGAAACTTACAAGATAATACATGGCTTGGAGAGGGTGGAAGCTAGGAATTTTTTTCCATTAGGCGAGGAGACTAGGACACGTGGACACAGCCTTAGAATTAGAGGGGGTAAATTCAGAACAGAAATGCGGAGACATTTCTTCAGCCAGAGAGTGGTGGGCCTGTGGAATTCATTGCCACAGAGTGCAGTGGAGGCTGGGACGCTAAATATCTTCAAGGCAGAAATTGATAAATTCTGGGAATTTAGGGCTACGGGGAGAATGCAGATAAGTGGAGTTGAAATGCCCATCAGCCATGATGGAATGGCGGAGTGAACTCGATGGGCCGAATGGCCTTACTTCCACTCCTATGTCTTATAGTC
>NC_057753.1:8031967-8040206 GCF_004010195.1 Chiloscyllium plagiosum
AGGACCCGTGGACACAGCCTTAGAATTAGAGGGGGTAAATTCAGAACAGAAATGCGGAGACATTTCTTCAGCCAGAGAGTGGTGGGCCTGTGGAATTCATTGCCACAGAGTGCAGTGGAGGCTGGGACGCTAAATGTCTTCAAGGCAGAAATTGATAAATTCTTGATGTCAGAAGGAATTAAGGGCTACGGGGAGAATGTGGGTTAGTGGAGTTGAAATGCATATCAGCCATGAATGAATGGCGGAGTGGACTCTATGGGCCGAATGGCCTTACTTCCGCTCCTATGTCTTATGATCTTATGGTCTTATTGGCAAGAAGAAAATTTCATATTTCAGGTATAATTGTTATGGACCAGGTCAGACACCCCAAAACATTTTAAGAAGGTAGCCCAAAGCCTAACTTCTCCAACTGTTTTAAATGTAAAGTGAATATTCCAGGTTTGATGCAACTGGTCAAACCACTCGATTTTAAACAAAACAGAATTTATTTACACACGAACAAAAGAAATCCGAATTTAGAAAACCATGACTAACACAACTTCACAAAGAGCTGTTACGATTGCATGCAATATCCAATAAACACACCTTTTCTGAATAAGATAAATTCAAAAACAGAGTCTTATGTGAAAGAAAATAACAGAAAGTGGGAGATGTTTAGCCTCAGGCTGTTTCTTTGGGTCCTAAGCAAAAGCTGGCACAAAACTTTTAAAAACCTCTGAACTGAGACAACTGGCCAGTTTCCATTCATTCTATAATTGTTAAAAAAAACTGTATGCATTTGCTAATTGTTCAGTTAGGAAGCACCTCTCAGCCATTATTACAGTAGCCAGTTCGGACATTTCAGCACCTCTGGAATTTCAACCCCTGTCGAAAAATAAACCAAAGGCAGAACTCACTTGTTCAACAAACAGTTTCGACACAGCACTTTCAATGTAAGTGGATAGGCAGCCAAAAGGGAGTTGAAACAGTTGAGTCGGTTTTGACAAAGCCACAGAACCTGCAATGAGACTGAGGTTGGGACTGCCATGTTATGCTAGCGATAGAAAAAAAAGAAAAAGAAAATGTTCAGCCCAAGAATAGGTACTTCGGCCCTCCAAGCATGAGCCAATTCAAATGTACTGTATAAACCTGTCGCTCAATTTCTAAACATCTATATCCCTCTGTTCCCCACCTACTAATGCACTTGTACAGACGCATCTTAAATGAATTATACAATGCGTGCCTCTACCATCTTTGCTGGCAACGCGTTCCAAACGCCCAAGAACCTCTGTGTGAAGTACTTACCACGTGTATCCCCCTTAAACTTTAAACCTCTTACCTTGAAAGCGTGACTGCTCGGTATTGAATCCTTCAGCCTGGTAAAAAGCTTGTCTTTATCCACTCTGTCTATTAACCTTCATAATTTTGTAATCCTCAATCAGGTCCACCCTCAATCTCCTTTTTTGCTAGTGAAAATAAACCTAACCTACTCAATCTTCCTTCATAGAACATAGAAAAATACAGCGCAGAACAGGCTCTTCGGCACTCGATGTTGTGCCGACCTTTGAAATATTCTTAATTCGTCGCCCTACACTATCCTTAAATCATCCATATGTTTATTTAAGGATTGTTAAGTCTCCCTAATGTGGCTGAGTTGACAAAATTAGCGGATAGGGCATTCCATGCCCTTGCCACTCTCTGCTTAAAGAACCTGCCTCTGACATCTGCATTAAATCTATAACCCCTCAATTTGTAGATATGCCACCTCGTACACGTTGAAGTCATCATTCTAGGAAAAAGAATAGGATAGCCAGCACCTTCCATACCAGGCAACAACCTTCTCTGCACCCTCTCCAAAGCGTCCACAGCCTTTTGGTAATGTGGCGACCCAGAAGTGCATACAGTATTCTAAATGGGGCCGAACCAACGTTGTGTACAATGTTAACATGACCTGCCAGCTCTTATACTCAATACCCCGTCCAATGAATGCAAATATACTATATGCCTTCTTGACCACTCTATTTACCTGTGCAGCAATCTTCAGGATACAATGGACTTTCACTTCCAGATCTCTCTGCCCATCAATCTTTCCCAAGGCTCTTCCGTTCTTTGTATAAGTCGCTCTAGAATTAGTCTTGCCTAAATGCGTCACCCCACATTTTTCTGGATTGAAAACCATCTGCCTCGTTCCTGCCCAACTCTCCAGTCTATCTATATCCTCGTGTATTCTTTGACAGTTCCTTATACTTTCTGCTACTCCACCAATCTTCGTGTCATCTGCAAACTGGCTGATCATACAAGTACCCTCTTCCTGATCATTTATGTATATTACAAACAACAGTGGCTCCAACACTGATCCCTGTGGAACACCACTGGTCACCTTTTTCCATTTCGAGAAACTCCCTTCAACTGTCTCTTGTTGCTCAACTAGTTCTTTTTCCACCTCGCTAGAAGACCCTGCACACCATGTGATTTCACTTTCACCATTAGACTACGTTGAGGAAATACAAAGTGATCGTGTCATAGAGTCATGCAACACAGAAACAAACCCTTCAGTTGTGATGCTAGAAAGAATCTAGAGACATAAGGCAAATAGAACGGTGCAAGCAGTCTGGTTCCGCAGATATTGACCATAGAAGGGATTATATTTGTATATTTGTAATTGGTAACAGCAACTATTTTATAATTTGGAAAGAATGACGTTTTAATCGGTCCTGACAATATTAATTCCCACTTTACAAAATATAAATGCCAAAAGCAGCAATACTTTTCAACCTGTTTTAATAGACCGACAATTGACTTACCAGGAACACCAACAATAGCAAGGATTGGGTAGTAACCACTTTGAATAACGAAAAGTAAATAATAGATCCGCCATGATAGTGATATCTGATCCTGAGAAAGCCAGTAAAGACCTATGGATAAACTGCGGTCCTTTGTCATAACATTCCAGCCAGCTGTTCTCAGATTCTGATCCATTGTTGTAACATTCCAGTCTATTATTCTGAGAATCAAATCTAGTTTTGTTCCATTCGGATCCATCGTTCCTCAATTCTGATCTTTCCTCCCCCTCTCTCTCGAGCTGCTGACCCCTGTGTGTGTCGGTAGTGATGCTGTCAATGAGACTGTCAGATAATACGTTGAAAGGGACCTTTATTAATGGAAAAGAGAAAACAGTTGGTGACATAATTAGGATCCCTCGTGGCCCGATATTAATCATGGTGCCAAACCAAACATGTTCAATTCAACACTTTTTTTTTCAATGTGAAATAATGCAGAGATTTTGGATGGAATATATGAGAATCACTGAGGGAAGAAACGTTGAAAATAGTGCAGAGATTGCGTGTAATCATTCATTGCAGCGATACCAAAAAATGTTGGGACATAGATATGCATCTCTGGCCATAACAGGAGATACACATTCTGTAAATTCTGAACAGTCATTATAATGATAATGTAATATTAAGGGAATGTTCAATGTCCATCCCAGAGGGAAAATGTGCTTGAGAAATCAAGGTTTAAAACAGACAAACGGTATGGTTGTTAATCGTGAAAGATACCTGACGAAAACAAGTCTGATCCTCAATGCAGGATCAGAGAAGGTGATGCTGTTGATGTTATTTATGTCAATAATTTGCAATCAAAGGCATTGACTGGACTGCAATGAAAGTGTGAATATGACACTAGTGAAAACACAGCAAACAGAGAGAAATGGCAGACATGGCTGTTCAGAGTTGACAGGAGGATAATGAAATTCTCCAGCTGTCAGGTTTGGAATACTACTCATACGAAAAGCAGATTCAAGCACGCATCTACTATGAAGAAATTAGAGAGACAATGTTAAGTAACTACGGCAATTCCACACAGAATGCAGGGAGAGAATGACATTCTGGGCAAACTAATACGACACTGATAATATAAAGCCATGATAGTGATATCTGATCCTGAGAAAGCCAGTAAAGACCTATGGATAAACTGCGGTCCTTTGTCATAACATTCCAGCCAGCTGTTCTCAGATTCTGATCCATTGTTGTAACATTCCAGTCTATTATTCTGAGAATCAAATCTAGTTTTGTTCCATTCGGATCCATCGTTCCTCAATTCTGATCTTTCCTCCCCCTCTCTCTCGAGCTGCTGACTCCTGTGTGTGTCGGTAGTGATGGTGCCAATGAGGCTGTCAGATAATACGTTGAAAGGGACCTTTATTAATGGAAAAAGAGAAAACAGTTGGTGACATAATTAGGATCCCTGGCGGCCCGATATTAATCATGGTGCCAAAACAAACATGTTCAGTCAACGCCTTTCAATTCAACACTTTTTATCAATGTGAAATAATGCAGAGATTTTGGATGGAATATATGAGAATCACTGAGGGTAGAAACGTTGAAAATAATGCAGTAATTGCGTGTAATCATTCATTGCAGCGATACCAAACAATGTTGGGACATAGATATGCATCTCTGGCCATAACAGGAGATGTACATTTTGCAAATTCTGAACAGTCATTGTAGTGATAATGTAATATTAAGGGAATTTTCCACGTCCATACTCGAGGGGAAATCTGCTTAAGAAATCAATGTTTAAAACAGACAAACGGTATGGTTGTTAATCGTGAAACATACCTGACGAAAACAAGTCTGATCCTCAATGCAGGATCAGAGAAGGTGATGCTGTTGATGTTATTTATGTCAATAATTTGCAATCAAAAGCATTGACTGGACTGCAATGAAAGTGTGAATATGACACTAGTGAAAACACAGGAAACAGAGAGAAATGGGAGACATGGATGTTCAGATTGGACAGGAGGATAATGAAATTCTCCAACTGTCAGGTTTGGAATACTACTCATACAAAAAGCACGCATTTATATGAAGAAATTAGAGAGACAATGTTAAGTAACTGGGGGAATTCCACACAGAATGCAGGGAGAGAATGACATTCTGGGCAAACTAATACGACACTGATAATATAAACAGAAGAGTCTCCTAAAATGTAATCATGGTATCGAGGTTCATAAATAGAAATGCTGATTAGAAAACCATGGATGTGATGGAAAACCTTTCTGAATCATTATTCGATTCTCGTCTCTTGCCCGTTCTCAGTGACACACACATCACTGCGAACGTAGGTGCATACGACTTAGGAGTAATTGTAAGCAATTAAGCCATTCAAGCCCGCCCCATCATTTCACACTATCATGGCTCATCTCATCCTGGTCTCAATTTCATTTTCCAGCTTGCTCCTCATCGCACGTTACCCCGCTTTATTTCTTTACTGAGTCTGTTCATTGATTTTGCCTCCAGACTACCCGAGGGGGCGACCTCCACAGATGTGCCTTGATGAATAATGTGTTCTGTGATCTTTCATCTGAACACAATTGTTGTATCCCTGTTACCAACTTGCCTGGTCAATGAAAACCACAGAAATAAGCTTTTTTTACATTTGGAATAAAGTAGCTTAGTGCTACAGTCAGGCTCACGCAGACCTTGGAAGTTTGCGTTTTCCTTTCCTTTGATGAAGCGAGGGTAATGGAGAAATTTCCAGCGCTTTGTCTGCTACTGGAAAAACTTGAGTTATCTTTTTTTTCGCTTGGTCTATGTTTTCGGGTTTCCTCTTTCTCCTTGAATGGAGATATCAAGGAAAGAAGCTCTACTTTGCTGAACTCGCCATGACTACGGATGCTGAAAGGACGCAGCTACATTGGAACAGTTAATGAGTAGCAGTCAAAAAACATACGTCATTTTGTGAAATGTTTGGATCGAATTACAGTCACGTTAGTTCATTTACCTTAGTGTTTCAACTGCAATGTAAGAATCAACTATTCAAACTTTGTGCGAAGATTTGTAGCTCGGGTGCTCGTTGTTGTGGTCCTGTTCGCCGAGCTGGAAGTTTTTGTTGCAAACGTTTCGTCCCCTGGCTAGGCGACATCATCAGTGCTTGGGAGCCTCCTGCGAAGCGCTTCTTTGATGTTTCCTCCGGTGTTTATAGGGGTCTGCCCCTGCCGCTTCCGGTTATCAGTTTCAGCTGTCCGCTATAGTGGTTGGTATATTGTGTCCAGGTCGATGTGATTGTTGATGGAGTTTGTGGATCAATGCCATGCCTCTAGGAATTCCCTGGCTGTCCTCTGTCTGGCTTGCCCTATGATAGTAGTGTTGTCCCAGTCGAATTCATGTTGCTTGTTGTCTGCGTGTGTGGCTACTAAGGATAGCTGGTCGTGTCGTTTCGTGGCAAGTTGATGTTCATGTATGCGGATTGGTAGCTGTCTTTCGTTCTGGTGAGTTGTTGTCTGAGCGTGGCTGTTGGTTTGTGTGCCGTTATGAGTCCTAGGGGTCGCAGTAGTCTGGCTGTCAGTTCCGAGATGCTCCTGATGTATGGTAGTGTGGCTAGTCCTTTTGGTTGTGGTATGTCCTCGTTCTGTGGTCTTTCTCTTCGGCATCTGTTGATGAAGTTGCGCGGGTATCCGTTTTTGGCGAAAGGTGGTATTGCGGAAAGGAGCAATAATTAATAGGTAGGAGATTATTTCGGGGTAAGGGAGTTTCAGGCCACAGTACAAAAGCGTTTTTTATTGGTCTGAACTGCGAAAGAATGTGTATGAAAATTGTCGTAAATGTGATGCCGGAAATGTATTCTGTCTCATGTAATTGTAAATCTGAGGGAGTGGTCTACACTGCAAACGAAATACACATTCCCACCTTCGTTATAAGTCTGTATCCTCTGACTAAGTAAGCTCTGCATCTGTCTTGCCAGCTTACCGACTGCCAACGTTCACGCCAGTGTGGGGGCATCATGGTTGCTCAGTTACTTCGCAGTGCCAGGAATCAGGGTTCAATTCCAGCCTCGGGTGACTGTCCGTGTGGAGTTTGCTCGTTCTCCCAGTGTCTGCGATGGTTTCGTCCCACACCACAAAATTGTGCCCGCCTGGTGTACTGTTCATGCTAAATTGCCCATAGTGTTGGGTGCATTTGTCAGGGGTAAATGTAGGGAGGTGGGTTTCTCTTTGGAGAGTCGGTGTGGACTTTTTGGGCTGCAAAGCCTTTTTCTGTATTGTAGGGAATCTAAGCTTATCTTACCCCAATTCCATATGACTTCACCATTTGTACCAGTCAGTCATGATGTACCTTGTGAAATGCTTTACTGAAGCCAATGGACACAATGTGAGTCACATTTTCTTTCATTATTCATCTTCATCAACGTCAAAAACCTAATTAAGTTAGGAAGGCACGACCACTCCGCACAAAACAATGTTGTCCATCACTAATAGGGACATTTGCTTTCATAAGCATTAAATTGTTGCCGCTTTCAATCTTTTCCAATGCTTTGCCTACCACCGACGTGAGGCTCACGGACTCATACGTTCCAGGATTATCACTTCATCTCTACTTCAACAATGGATAGCATTCATTATTCTCCTTCCTCTGCGACTGCACCTGTGGCCTGACAGAATTCAAATGTGTCTGCCAATGTACTAACAATGTGTTCGATTCACGTCCTCAATACATTGGAGTCGGTCCCGTCAGGACCAGGACTTTGTCTGACTTGATTCCCAAGCCACATGAAAGTGAGAGCCCGTGCCTTTGTGACTGAGGTTCAGAAAGAGTGAGGGAGAGGCTGGGTAGCGGGAAGAGAGATTGAGAGATAGAATTTAACACGGAGTTAAGGAGAGAGAGAGAACATGAGAGAGATAGAGAGAATGAAGAAAACTCAGGAGAGAAAATAAAGACAAATGAAATTTGGGGAAGGTGGATGAGCAAGTGGGGTATAGAGCAAGTGGGGGAAAGAGAGAGCAAGTGGGGGATAGAGGAAGGGAGAAGGCGAAAAGTATTTTGAAGAGCCAAGAAAGGAAAGAATTAGAGAGAGTGGGGGTCAGAGGAAGAGATTTATGGAGAGACTGTTGAAATTTTGCTTGAGGGAGTATGGTTGATCGGGAGTGCAGGATGGAAGAGTGTGAAGGAAACCGGCAGAGGGAGAAATATTAAAGGAGAATGAGAAAATGTAACGACGATCACAGCTGGAGAGACGAGCGAGAGTGGGAAGGTTCAAATCTGGGAGTGAGATGGGTTGGAAGGGAGATTTTAATGGAGAGTTCTCAATTTGCATAAATCAATCTTCTTAGCTCAGCCTCGTCCCCTCTCCTTTCCCCAAGGAGCTGGAATAGAACCGAATCGATCCTTCTCCAGTTCAGCTACTTCAGCAAAATGACAAACGACAACGTAGTTAGTTCTGCTGTTTGACACTTTTTAATGATCATTCTTATCATTGA
>NC_057753.1:8040706-8071276 GCF_004010195.1 Chiloscyllium plagiosum
CCCAGAAGTGGACGATATCAACCGAGACCAAAATGTTCACAACCATAGTGCAAGTTAATCGGACAGGAACATAAAAGAATCAGCAAGAGCATTCCTTGTATGTGTACGTATAAAAGTTCAAGATGGGTTTATGACGCTTGGAAGAAAAAAAATCAAGTATATGTAGGACACCTGGAAAATACTTCTGCAGAATTAGTTTCGGGAGTGGAGAAATTGCAAATAATGTAAACCGATATCTTACATCGATCCTCACAGTGGAAGGCACTATAAATATTTCAAAACTATAAACAAGATGTTAATAGGAGGGAGATTCTTGAACGTTCTCGAACATAAATAATTCCGCTTTTGACAAGTAAATGAGAGTAAATGTTGAGAAGTCAGGAGCAACTCTGAAATGGTTTTAGAAAATGCGATTGCAGAGTCACGAGTAACATTGCTTGAAATGTTCCAGAACAGTTGGGATATCCTGAATGTTTCAGTAAAACTGCAAAAACTCTTATGTGATTTCTGTCTTCAAGAAGATGTGCATACTGAAATCAGGAACCGGTTGGGCTAAAGGCCTAAGCTCTATTGTCATGACACTGCTAGATTTCAGTATTAAGAAAGGGATTGCATGATATTTTCAAAAGCTAAGCAATCAGATTCAACATGGTTCAGTGAAAAGGAAATCATATTCTGTCCTGTCAAGTGATGCAAATATAAATGGAGTTCCCTGAGAACATAACAAGCAGACTTGATAAAGGGGATCTATTAGACAGTGCAATTGGGTTTCCAGAGATGTTCTACAAATAAAGTTTATGAGACAAGATAGGAATTCACTGCATGGCCGATATTGTTTAAACATGGAATGAGGATTGGTTAACACAGAAGATTGGCAGTCAGTACTAACTAGTTTTATCTGATTTTAAAAAATCCACTGAAACAACAGAAATATCAACTATTGATTATCGATACTGATGGTTTCAAGGAAGGTGAATAATGCCTGATATATTCGATTTTGTGGATGACACAAGATAGGTGAGGGGGCCTGTTACAATAAGTAATCTGCAAGAGGAGAGAGATTAAGTCAGTGAATGGGCAGTAATTGAGAAATGTCGTTTATTGTGAGAAGTTGTGAATTCATGCATTTCGGCAGGAAGAATCATGTAGGAAGTGGAGACCACTATTATTTGGAGCAAAACCCCGAAAGTAATGCAGCTAAAAGGGATCGAGGTGTTTTAGTTTCTGCAATGCAAAGTTAGCATGCTGATGCAGCAAACAATTAGTGTGATTTATTCGGTTGATGAATGATAATGTTAACTTATCAATATCGTCAAGGTGGCTAGGTATTGGAATATAAATAAATAAGGATTTATAATATTGAAACAAGATTAAGAGGAAACTTGACAAATCAAATTGTGAGAAGGTGTTTCCACTTCTGGGTGGGGTTTCGATCAAGGGAACATCATTACAGAAGAAGGGACATGCAGTTAAAACTCATATAAAAAGCAATACTTTCTCTTCATGGTTAATGAGTGTCTAGATTTTCCTAACGCAGAGAGCCGACACGTGTGGATCAATGAAGGAATTAATTGAATTGAATTTGTCAATATTATTGAACTGTGGGATTCAAGGATTTGGTGTAAATCTGGATTTGAGCACTGGAGCAGATCAGCCATGATCTCATTGAATGATAGGGCAGACTTGAGGGGGAGAACATTTACTTGAGTTCTTATTTGTTGTGTTTCATTTTGTAAAGCAATGGTTATTTCCTGGAAGTTGTGTTGCACAATGTTGCATTCAGGAAAGTCAGTCGAACTGGTTGAGCCAACTATGTGCGATAAATGCCATTGATTCATGAGTCTGATTCTGCGGCCTGTCCAACATCTGGAGCAGAAGTTGCAGAAACATAAATCCTGCAAAGTGGCGTGAGGGTGCCCTTCCCGACACAACCTAATTTTTACAAGTGCATTTTCCCATCTACACCGAACAATTGGAATGGCCTTGTACTGCTCCTGTGGGAGCAAACTTAATAGGTTAATGAGGGAATCAGAACGTACGAATGTGGGTCTAGCTTAGAATGGTGCTGTGAAAGCACAGCAGGTCAGGCAGCATCCAAGGAGCAGGAAAATCTTCGTTTGAGGCAAAAATCCCTTCATCGACGTTTTGGGTTAAAGCCCTTCTCGACTTTCGGGCAAAATGTGACGTTTTAACACTCCACCAATAAATAAGATCGTTGCTTATCTCACTCTGATCTCTTCACTGCACTTTTTGTTTTTTGACATGCATGTCGGAATTAAAAACTGACAGCCTCAATATAATGAGAAAAATTCCCAACACAAACTACTCGGAATGTTAATTCCCACTTGAATGGCACATTGCGAATTTCTCCCTGACCCTCCTCTGACTAGTGTTGGAGTGGTCCCTGTTTCTGTTTGTAGTCCCATTACCCATCTGGTCGCAATAGGACAGGTCAGCATTTGTTTTTCCGAAGTCAACAAGTCATTGGTTTATGAACAAAATAAACGTCTTCTATTTCCTGTTAGTTAACCAGGGTTGTCCGTTCCTGTGCAGTGGGCTAGAAAGCTTGAATTGCCTCGTACACTGCTGTGGAGTATAATCAAAAAGTTAAACAATATCATTCCATTCCTGTCTAAATGCTTAGAAGGACAAAATGGTCTTCTCTGTTCTTAATGCAAAGTCCCTGACTTGCTGAATGGGATCTTCCTGATTACTTAGAAGCCTTATAGGATTGGGTGAGTTACCAGGTCTTTGAAGTACAAATCAGGAAAAGCAACTGATGGCCGTTTGACCTCTCGTACCTGTTGCACAGTTCCAACATAGAACAGTTGATCTGATAGTGTCTGAACATTGTTGTTATCTCTCTCTCCATTAAATATTTACTCTCCCATCTAGAAAAGATCATTGTATCTCAGACTTGAACCTTTTTAAAACCTAGTCTGCCCTGTTCCCAAGAGATAAGATGACCACAGGTAGGGCAAAATCAAAGAGAAAGGGACATTCTTACCTTAACGGTAAATGGGAGGCCTGCCATTTTAAAACATTGTTCCCTCACAAAAAAACAACTCCTTTTGCGACAGAAGGATATAACAATTATGAACTCAAGTAGACCATTCAGCCTCTCAGACCTGTCCCACAAATGATTTGTTCTCTATTCAAAGAAATACTATCAAAGGCAGCTGTAAATGCTCTCTATGTAATAATTTCCCAGATGTGTCCTTATTTGCTTCTTGAATGGGAGACCCCAGATTTTTGAATGTCTTCTGCCAAATTGAGACTAAACCACAAGAGGAAGAGTGCTTCAGTATCCATCTGATCAAGTCCTGTCAGAGTCGGTTCTCTCCTAATCAGACCACATCCCATTCCTGAAAACTCTGATGCCCCAAACTGCTCAGCATCTCTGCAGAGGATAAACAATTCATTCTGGAATCATACAAACGAACTGAACTTGTAAAAGTAATTAGAGGTAAGGATACAGAAAAAAAAGTTCATACACAGTCCTCCAGATGCATTCTCAATCAGAATGGGGACAATTGCAGCAACACGTTCGCCCTAGCAAGTTGATTGGAAGAACAGCGCGGGGACACAGTTTATTGTTTTTCTTTTGAAAAATCATTTTCAATCATTTACAAAAAATGGGGAGATTTATTTTCTTTTCTCAGACTGTTGTGGGACTTTTGAATCTCATCAGCATAGAACATTGAATACTTTGATGTATACCCAGGCATATTTTTGAATAACAATGGGCCGAGTGTTGTCACGGAGAGAACAGAGGTATGCAGTGACATGCTGACAATGGAGCAAAATGAAAATGCAGATGAGCAGAATATCCAAAAAATGCAACAGGATAATAAATGATGATAGACAGAAACACACAACTTTAAGAGTGAAAGAATAAAGCCGATACAATCCCAGAATACCATGAGACTCGTTAGCGAGAAACGATTCGTGGTGGTTTAACCTGACCGTCATCACACCCAGGCTGAGGGGCGAGGTTGACAAAACGGGACCTTCATGGTAACCTCTGTCACTGTGGGAATAGAACCTGCCCTCTTGTCCTCCCTGGGCATCACAAAACAGCTGCCCATCCAAGCGAGTGGTATAACTTGAAACTGCTAGTGGTGGTGAATAAAAACCAAAAGCAAAGGGCAACAGAAACTTTGAAAACAACGAAGAAGCCAAAAGACAGATAATTTGCAAAATAACAGCGAAGGACAACATTTGCGAGGTGTCAAAACCATATAGTATAATTAGAAGCAATATGCGGATAATGCCATTGATTAAATGAAATAAGGCGACATGTGTGCAATTACCAGATGTACTACTTATAATTAGG
The DNA here is from genome assembly GCF_004010195.1 of Chiloscyllium plagiosum. NCBI lineage: Eukaryota > Metazoa > Chordata > Chondrichthyes > Orectolobiformes > Hemiscylliidae > Chiloscyllium > Chiloscyllium plagiosum. The sequence continues at coordinate 8,045,043 of NC_057753.1, forward strand.
TATTAATATCAATTTAAGAAATGTATCTTTGCGAGATTATGTGTAAAAATGCTTTTAAATACCAAGACGTATGAAGCTGAGGTAATGTGTTGTTGGAGAATCACTTTTCCGTTTCCTAAAAATGGGTACCGGGATTACGCCTGAAAAAGTTGGTTTATCAAGTGTCCGAGTGCCATCTGTTCAGTGACGGGAACCCAAGGGTTCAAACACTGAAAATTCCTATGAATGGAGCTCAGCTCACAATCAGATCAGCCACAATCTTATTGTGTGATGGAGCAGGTTTTGAATGGCCAAACTGTCGTATGAAGGATCCTGAACTTATGTCGCTATGTTCTCTGAAAGAGAAAAACGACTCGACATCTCTATGTGTGTTACATACAATAGTATCAGTCCTTCCCCAAACCTACGAATTCTCTGCAACATCATCTGGAACAATTTTTAACACGACATCCTCCAGAACACTCGATAACACTCTGTCACCACCATTCTCTGGAACATTCTTACACTGAGGCTATGTTTGAAAGTCCAGTCGTTTCATAATTGTTTGAAATATAAGTTCCCGAGGGAAGAGAGCCTGTTCAAGCAAGAAGGGGACACAAGACCCCTCACGCAGCACGAGGTGAAAATACATACTTTTTGGCATTCACACGTTTTCACGATAGAGGGTCGACCATGATTTTAAACTACAAACAGAAATTTCCAACCTCCGAATGACTTCAAGGAACAGGAAGGCAACCCTTCAGGACGCCAACATTTTCACCCTCTGTATCATTCACTCTAAAGTGTGGCTGTTTTCCAGTGATCAGGGGCACAAGAACTTTATGGAAACTATCTAATCTTACAGATGTGTGTCTGTTTGTTTGGAGAGGAAGTGTTTCTCGTGTTTTAACTCACATTTTTGTAAGTAATTCAGAACTTATGACTTCTTATTTCAGCTACAATTTATTCCATAAATCTCTGAATGCAGTATCTTATGTTAATATCTCACATCTTAATCAAACAGCTAATTTTGCTTCCAAACCGAGATATAATTTGTTTGCTTGCTTTCCTCATAGTTAACGTTTTGACGATCTACGTCCTGGTTTATAAAGATTGTGGATTGTCTCTATGCATCAGTCATTTCCTGGTGGCCATGGCAGTGGCGGATCTACTGGTAATTATCATTGACCTGATATTGAGACAAATTCCAATTGTTTTTTGGGAACAGTTTTATTTCCTGACATCCATTCGCGTGTGCAATATCCACGCTGTCCTGCTTTATGCCGCCACTGACTGTTCTGTCTGGTTCACCGTCAGTTTCACCTTCGATCGATTTCTGGCGATTTGTTGCCAGAAGCTGAAGCGTAAATATTGCAGTGACGAAACAACAGCTAAGATTCTGGGAACGGTGACCGTGCTGAGCTTTTTGAAGAATATTTTCTGGTATTTTATGCTCTCAGATCAGTATCGGCTTGTGAACCTCCCCTGGTTTTGTCATGTACCCAGCGATGTTTATGAGTCTCCGGTCTGGCTCACAATCGAGTTCCTCCATTACATTCTCACCCCGTCTCTCCCGTTTCTCCTGATTCTGTTGTTCAATGGTTTCACGGTCAGGCACATTTTAGTGACCAGCAGAGCCCGCAGGAGACTCCGGGATCACACCAATGGGGACGTTCAACGTGACACAGAAATGCAAAATCGAAAAAAATCTATCACATTATTGTTTGTGATCTCGGCCAACTTCATCCTATTATGGTTCTCATCAATGCTGTACACTCTATGGTACCGGATGTGGTATTTGGGATATAGGTTTTTGTATCTACATTGGTTTGTTCTGGAATTGGGCTTCATGCTACAGCTTCTCAGTTGCAGCACAAACACTGCAATTTATGCCGTGACACAGAAGAGGTTCAGGCAACAGCTGAAGAATGTACTGAAATGTTCAAATTCACCAATAAGTCATAATCACTAATTAAGCAGTCCATTCAGAATTCTGTCATTTCGAATTTTTTCTCAAGAATAATTCAGCCTGTCCCTTTGGTAACAGGATGTGTGTAGTTCCACCTTGTCCATTTGTTACACGTGAACGGTTACACTCCTCTCATCTCAGCGTCCCATGAGAAAAGGCACTATTTCACTCACTGTACCTGTAACTTCAGTTTGTTACTGAAAGAAATTGCCATTATAAGTGCCAAACAGCAGTACTAGCTGTTTTGTCGTTCGTCATTTTCTGAAGATTCTGAACTGAAGAGAGAGATATTTGACAATAATTCTGCTCATTGGGAAAGGGGAGGGGACCAGGCTGAACGAAGGAGATGTGTTTAAGTCACTCTGTCCTTCCTTTCACTCTGGTGACCAAACAGAAAATTCTCCTTTCATATCTCCCGTCCACCTCTTCTCACCCTCACACTCAAAATCTACCTCTCTATTTCGCTCTCTCCACCTCCTATCGTCCTCTCATTTTTTTCTACTCTTTCAGTGTTTCTTACTCTGCTGGTCTTCATCACATTCTCTCCATTCTGCACTCCCTGACATTCGGTCTTCCTCAATTCAGTTTAAATCGCTCTCTCCATCTTCTGATACCCTCTCTCTGTTTCCTTCCTCTCCATTCTCTCCATCATTATTCTTCTCTTTCTCCCTCCCTCCATTCCCCACACCCTCACCCTCCCACGCCCACCTTTTCCACATTTCATTTCTCTTCCTGTTCGTCTATCCTGCCTCTCCTTCTTAGTACACCTCTCTATCACGTTCTCTCCTTCCGTATCTCCTGATCTCTACCCCCGACAACTCGCCCTCTCTCGTCTGCACTCTCTCCATCAATCGTTTTTACACTCAGTCACAAAGGAACACGCTCTGACGGCCATGTAAATTTGTTAATTATGTTAGATAAGTTCCAGACACCTGATTGGGTCTATAACACAATATTGAGTGAGGGAAGGGAAGCGAGAGTTGGAAACTTGGCAGATATCTTTTTGTCCTGTTCAGCCACAGGTGCTGTCGCATAGGACAGGAAAATAGCCAAAGTGTTGTCCATTGTCCATTGTTTAAGAAGCGTAGTCGGGAGAACCCAGGAAATTGCAGGCCTGCAAGCCTCATGTCGGAGGTTTGGAAATTATTAGAACAGCTTCTCAGGGAACAGGTTCTCTAAGATGCAAATGGAGTTCTAAGCGACACAGAGCAATGGTTTTGTGCCAGTTGGTCGTGCTTCATTAAGTTGATCGAGTTTTATTTTGAGGAGGTGGCGAAGATGATTGATGAGGAAAAAGCGGTTCACGTTGTCAACATTGATTTCAGTAAAACCTTTCCTAAAGTCCCTCAAGGCAGACGAGTACAGAAGGTGAATTCATGTCGTATCGGCGTGACTTGGCAAGATGGACGCAGAACTGGCTTAGTCTTAAGAGACAGAAATTGGCAGTAGACGAATGTTTTGCAAATCGAGTGCTGCTACCTCTACTATTCGTGGTCTAGATAAATGTTTTGGAGGAAAACATAACTGGTATAATTAGTAAGCTTGCGGAAAATACAAAATTGGTGAGTTGCAGGATAGTGAGAAGGATTGCCAGAGGATAGAGAGGGGTATAGATCAGTTGGAGGCAATGGCAGAAAAATGGCAGATGGAGTTTCATCTGAAAATTCAAACGTGATGTGATGCATTTTGGAAGGGCAAGTGCAGGTGGAAATTATACAATGAATGTCAGAAACCTTAGGAATACTAACATGAAGAGGAATCTTGGCGTGTAGATATACGGATCACTGAAGGTGGCAGCACAGATTGGCAAATTAGGTAAAAAGGCCCATGTCATTGTTGGCTTCAGTGGAAGCTATTGAATTATTGTTCAGACAATTTATGCTCCAACTTCATAGAAATGTATTTAGGCTACAATTCTCACAATGTGTTCCGTTCTGATCCACACATTCCAAAATGATGTCAATGCTTAGGTACAGGAAAGGTTTATTAGGATGTTAGCTATTATGGAGGATTTTAGCTTCGAAGAAAGTTTGAATAGACTGTGTTTTTATCACCAGAACGCAGGAGGTTGAGGGGCGACCTGATAGAAGTTATAAGTTTGTGTAGCATGGATATGGTGGAAATTATGAGGTTGTTTTCCCAGGTTGGAGGGGTGAAATCAGATGGGGGCACAGGTTCAATATGCAGGGGAGAAGTTTAAAAGAGATGTGAGAGGTTAGATCTTCACACAAAATATGGAGAGTGTCTGGAACACACAGCCAGAGGAAGTGGTGGAAGGAGACACAATGGCAGCATTCAAGGAGCACCTGAACAAACACATGAGTAGGAACGGAAAGAGAGATATGGTTCATGTAAATCCAGAATGTCTTAGTATGGGAAATGAAAATGTGTCGGCACAGGCTTGGAAGCCCGAAGGCGCTGTTTCTGTGCAGTATTGTTCTTTTTTATTTGTTCTTTGAATCCGTTCTGCCATCTCGGTTGAATAACTGAAGGATAACTGAATACCATCTCCTGATTGGGTCGAAGAGAAACTTGTATTTCCCTCAACTCGCTCATTAACTCTGAGCCATGTACAACACACTCTCTGAACCTGTTTACACATCCTGGACAATGGGATATGCCGTTTATCTGTCCATTTGAATAGAAGCTCAATCTGGAACGTTGTTGGATGTTACAGACAGGAGAGGATCCTTCGTCTGAGCAGAAAGGAGATGGTGGCGAGCCGGATCAGTGTTTTAGTTATCAGAAGACAGCCGTTTTGTGGTCTAAATAGCAACTTTGGTGGGTCAAATGGGAAGGTTAGGCAGATCAGGTCGGAGACTTTGAAAGACCTTAGGGTGGTATCTTAAATAGCGAACTGAGGCCATCGCTATGGAAGCATAGAAGGAACAGCAGCAGGCCATTCAACTCCTCGAGCTGGCTGAATCATTCTTTATGATCATTGCTGATCATCAAGTTCAATGCCCTAATCACAATCTGTCTCCATATCTCTTGATCCCTTCAGCCACATGAGATACATGTACTTCAGTGACGAAACTTTTTCCTCAACTACTTTTGTGACACTGAATTCCATCAGCTTGCCACTGTTTCGAAGAAACAAATTTTCCTCTTCTTCCTAGTAAAAGCTTCAGACATTATCATTCAACCATGACCTATTCAAATGGACGTCCTCTCGATCAGGAACATCCTTCATGGATCTGATTGTCGAGCACTGTAGAATTTTACAGGTTGCTGTCCGATTGCCGCTCAGTTTCTAAACTCACATGAACACAACCCTAACCGAATTAATCACTCACCGTAAGTCAGCCTTATCATCCCATGATTCAATTTGCTGAAAGTTTGCTGCACGTCATGGAAATCCATACATCTTTCCAAAGAAAAGGAGACCAAATTTCCCACAATGTTCCAGTTGAAGTGTCGCCAATGCTCTGTACCATTGCAGCAAGACATTTTTGCTCCTGGACTCGAATTCTTTCGCTATGAAGGCCCACATGCAGTTTAACGTCTTTCCGACCTGATGAACCTTGCTTAATTGCAGCGACTGCATACGAGGACACCAAAGTCTCATTTACCGTTGCCTTTTCCAACTTTGTAACTATTTAAATAACAATCTTCCTTCCGATTTTTTTTCTATCAAAATTGATAATCTCACAATTATCCATATTGCACTGGTTCTGCTATTCGTTTTTCTCTCACTGTGTGTATATGTTGTTATGCATGTGAGCGTTTAGGACTCTTTGTTTATCTGTGTGTTTATATGCAAGTGATTCTGTGTGTCCGTATGCGTGTATCTGTGATTGTATGGATGTCTTTACGGATCAGTCTCGCGAGTCTCTGTGCATATATGTGTGTTTCTTTGAGTCTGCATGCATGACTGTGTTTCACATATCAGCATCTATGTTTCACGTATGTGTATCTCTGTGCGTTTCTGCGTGTGTGTCTCTGTCTGTGCTTCAGTCTTTGTGTATATGTATGGTCTGTTTGTGCTTGTGTCTGTGGGTGTCTTTTCGTTTGTCTCTGTGTTTGTGTCTGCACGTGTGTTTCTTGGTACTTGCCTTTGTGTGCCAATGTTTACCATTAGATGTGTGTGTCTGCGTATGTTGAAGGTGCTGTTAGTTTGGATAGTGCTTTCAGACTGGATGATGGTGCGAGCTGCTGCCCTACCTTTCTCCCTCTCTGATCGAATCGCTGATGATTTTCAGTATCTGTCGACTGTGCAGTGGCATGCAGAGGCCTTCAGAAAGTGGCATTGCATCTCTCTTAACAGCAGAGACATTTTCAGAATGCCACACACATATAAACATTTACCAAATGTTTCCTTACCCTACTAGGTAATGTCTTCAGTGGGCCTCAGGCAACGCAATGCTGAATATTCCTGCTTTCTATTTATATGTTTGGGTTCTTTGGATTGGTGATGTCATTTCCTGTTGTGATGTTATTTCCTGTGGTGAAGTCACTTCCTGTTCCTTTTCTCAGAGGATGGTAGGATGGTCTAAATTGATTTGTTTGTTGACAGACTTCCAGTTAGAATGTCATGTTTCTGGAAATTCTCGTGCATGTCTTTGTTTGGCTTGTCCTAGGATGGATGTGTTGTCCCAGTCGAAGTGGTGTTCATCATCTTCCATATGTGAGGATACTGGTGAGAGAGTGTCATGTCTTTTTGTGGCTAGTTGGTGTTCATGTATCCTGGTAGCTAGTTTTCTGCCTGTTTATCCAATGTTTGTTATGCTCCTTGCACGGTATTTTGTAAATGACATTTTCTGTATCGTGTCTTTCAATTTCATTACCTGCATTTTAAGTGTGTTGGTGGGTTTGTGGGCTACCATGATACCAAGGTGTCTGAGTAGTCTGGCAGTCATTTCCGAGATGTCTTTGATGTAGGGGAGAGTGGCTAGGGTTTCTGGACGTGTTTTGTCTGTTTGTTTGGGTTCGTTGCTGAGAAATCAGCGGGCAGTGTTCACCACAGGAAATGACATCACCGAATCAAAGAAACCCAAACATATGAATAGAAAGCAGAAATTTTCAGCATTGCTTCGCCTGAGGCCCAATGAAGATGTTACTTAGTAGAGTAACGAAACGTCTGGATATGAACCTTCCTCTCAGCGAGCAAACCTACATCCAAAACCTCAACCTGAGAGACAAATTTTCTCAAAAATCCCTAACACACATACCAGTATAGACACTATAATACCGACACACAAATACTGATACACAGACACAAGTGGTAGTAAAGATACACTAAAATAAAGATACTAATAAGCACATACATCAGCTCTGTCAGCTTCTCTGACTTTTCTGCACAGTTCTTCCATTTTCGATCTTTTTGCTCATTGAGTGAGGCTGCGAATAAACATGACTGTGTATCTGAAATTAGAGCGTCCCCTTCGAGGTCACTACTCGGCTGATTTCACACATTTAGTGCAGCCCCTGATTTGTGAGAAAGAGTTCGGTGGTTAGACAAAAGTGTACATTTAAATGCGTCCTTCATATGTCTTCATGTTACCAATGTCAGAGACAGGAACCACGTGTGTTAAATGTCCCAGAATGTATCCAGTACTTTCTCATTTTGGACTCCCTCCGTATAGTAACCGGACACAACTGTACATGCAGGAGAAAGTGAGGACTGCAGATGCTGGAGATCAGAGCTTAAAATTGTGTTGCTGGAAAAGAGCAGCAGGTCAGGCAGCATCAAAGGAACAGGAGAATCGACATTTCGGGCATAAGACTTTCAACAGGAATGGGGAAAAGCCCTTCCTGAGGAAGGGCTTATGCCCGAAACGTCGATTCTCCTGTTCCTTTTATGCTGCCTGACCTGCTGCGCTTTTCCAGCAACATATTTTGAAACAACTATACATGCAGCAGATTTCATTTCTGACCCAAAGCTCGTGCTTCCAAATAAACCTGTTGGACTATAGCCTGGTGTTGTGTGATTTTTAACTTTGTTGTATTTGATGCTGAGTTACAGAAAATGGCGTGAGAACCTTTTACATTCCAGTGCAGAGAAATGCAATGATCTTTTTTTAAAGAGAAAGTGAAGACCTGAGGGCTGGGAAATGAGGGAAAAGGAACATTTTGATCACTGCTGTATAAGTATTAGATGAGATTAGATTCCCCACAGTTTGGAAACAGGGCCTTCGTCCCAACAATTCCACAGCGACCCTTCGAATAGTAACCCACTCAAACCCATTTCGCTCTGACCAATGCAACTAACACTAGGGCAATTTAGCATAGCCAATTCATCTAAACTGAACATCTTTGGACTGTGGGAGGAAACCGGAGCACCCGGAGGAAACCCACGCAGACACGGGGAGAATGCGCAAACTCCACACAGACAGTCACCCGAGGCTCGAATCGAGCCTGGGGCGCTGGTGCTAAGAGGCAGCAGTGCTAACCACTGAGCCACCGTGCCGCCCAATTGTGCACAGAATCATCGAATCAGTGTGGAAACAGGCCATCAGGATATCCACACAGACAATCCCAAGTGTATTCCACCCGTACTCGCACCCCTACCTGATGAGTCTACGTTTCTCCAACTAATTCCCCCGACCTGCATCTCGCTGTACACAATGGGAAATTTTGCATGTCCAATTCACCTAACCTGCACATTTTTGGACTGTGTTGGTAAACCGGAGCACGTGGAGGAAACCCACAGACACGGGGAGAATATGTAAACTCCACACAGAAGTCGCCTGAGGTTGTAATCAAACCGGGGTTTTGAAACTGTGAAGCAGCAGTGCTAACCACGGTCCTGTCCATATTCTTTTTAAGGAATGATTTCCTTAACACGGAGAGAGCACAAAAATCTTTGCCCAGACAACTTGGATAGCGTCTCCCACCCATCCTCCTCCTCGAACCAAAAAAAAAGGTTCCGTGCACTGGTTGGTAAGGTGATGAGAGTTCATTAGATTTTCAGGATACTTGTTGGAAATTTGGAATAGTGAGAATGGAGGTTAGGGAAGTTGAATGTTCATCCTGCAGAATGTGGGATGTAAGATTTAACAGTACTGTCCCTGCTGACTGCATCTGTAGAAAGCACACTAAACGCCAGCTCCTTGAAAACTGCGTTAGGGATATGGAGCTGGATGAACTTCGGATCATTTGGGAGGCACAGGGGGTTATTGACAGGAGTTCCCGGACGTTAGACCCACCTCAACGTAAAGAAAGTAGGTAGATTACCGTCAGTGGACAGAAAGGGAACCTTCAAATAGTGCAGGCATCCCCTTCAACAACTCCACAAAGACTGGAAACTCAACAGCAAGGCACCCTTTCTTTATATATGGAGAATTCTTGCCTCGAGTACTGCCTTATTCAAAGTCAGGTTTCAAACTGACAGAACGTCTGATATTTCTCCTTTCATCTGTCAGCCAGGGCTCCTTAACTGGACCTGATTAACTGCCCCAATCAGGGAACTCATATTCTATGAGGCCCAACTATCTGACCAGTTGCAATCGCTACCATTTCGCTTTGTCGAAATCATAAAGATAGCTTTATTCACAATGACTGCGTTCTTTTGATAATTTGTCCTAACCTTACACTTTATAGAACTGATGGAAGGCTGAATATTACGTAAAAGCATAACATAGTGAGGAGGAACAACACTGAGCAATTCAAGTACTCAAGCCTCCTCCCCCATTTGTTACGGTCATGGCGAGTATCATCCTGGCCTCAGCTCCTTTTCACTGTCAATTCTGCATGACCATTCATCCACACTATGTCTCAGCATGCTCTGGACGTTATAGTAGTGAATTCTACAGCTGTTTTAAATCTGCTGCACTCCATTCTAAAACTATGAACTCTTGCCCTACTTCACCCACAAGAGATACGTTTCACTTTACATCGAGATTTTCAACCGATTTGATATACCTCGATTACAAACCCTCCCCCACCCAAGTTCTTCTGAATTCCGGAGGGTACAGCTCCAAACTGCTCAATTTCACTTCCCTGGACAAACTGAATATATTTGGAATCAATATAGAGAATGCTATTTGAATTGCCTCCACTGCATCTGCATCCACACTGAAGTAAGGACACGAAACCTGTTCACAGTATTCCTGTGACGGGTTCACTCGTGTTTTGTACATATGCAGCAGCCCTTACCTACATATATGCTCCATAGCTTTCGAAATAAGTACAAATATTTCACTTGCTGTACTTATTACCGTTCCTGCCGGCATATAGTTTTTTTTTTGGCAATTCATTCAAGGGGCAAACAGATATCTCCACACCAACAGAACCTGAAATTTCTGTCTATTTCGATAATAATTTGCTTTTCTATTTCTCCAAGCAAAGTGGCTCACCTGATTCATAACACACAATTTCACTATGAAACGCCGGCCAGTGCACCTAATCAATCTATTGCCCTTGTTAGATCCACTTATTTATTCTTCAAAACTTGCATCTGCTCCTATTTTAGTGCCACATGAAACTTTGGCAATAGTACTTTCTATGCTCTTTTCCAAGTCATTAAAATAGGTTACTACTGGTGGGGGCCTCAACATTGAACAATTTAGTACACTAATCTCGCCAACCAGAATAAAAATTATGTGTGTCTGTATTTTGTGGTTTAGCCAATCGTCCACCCATGCTAATAAATTGCCTTAACGCTATGTGGTGTATTAGCATGCGTATGAATCTTTTGTGGATAACTTATCCAATGATTTTCGGAAGTCCAGTTTCACAATATCTGCACAATATCATTGGCACAACTTGCTTACAACAAATTTAACGAACTCACGAAAATTATTCAAGCACGATTTACCTTTCATAAAATTATGCTGCCTGTGATGGGCGGCTGTTTTGCCCTTGCAAATGTCCTGTTATTAACTCCTTAATAATGAATTCTGATGACTTGCCTTCAGTCCAAATAGTTTGTTCAATGCCATTTATTCCCTGGTGATATAAGGTATTCTAAGATCCTGCCCTTCTCTCGCTCTGTGCTCCCTTCTAGATCCTATGTATTGGCGACAAAGGGGAAGTAAGGATCTGATCTGACTGACCTGGAAGAGATTTCAGTGGCTAAACGGCCGCATTGTGTTCGTTTTACAGAAACTCGGTTGACTGGATGTCCTTCTCGTGTTTACGCATTATATTCTCGAGGGCATGAATGGTCCACTCTGGTTCCTGTGTGAAAGGATCGAAATCTGATGGAATTGTGATTTTGCTACGTAGAATTTTGTGGGGCGGAAGGGAATTGTAAAGTTCCCCCACAGCACACTTGAGGCACTCAACGTTTTGTTTTGCATCCGTGATTGTCAGAACCAGCTAGCACTGGCTGGGAAACGGGGATATGTTCAATATCTGTGCGTGTGTGTGTGTGTTTGGGGGGAGGGGCGGGGAGGTGAGGGGCATGGGCGTGAGAAGAATGCCATCAGTGGAATTTGGAGAAAGGAAATGAGCGAATTCGGCATTAGTGCTATTTTACCCAACATACCTTAATATTTTCAGAGGGAAATTTTGTATGGAATTATTATTTTTAAATTAGTAGAATTGAGATTATTGCTGCCAGAACGTCACATATACTCGAAGATCCTAAATGCATAGACCTGGAACAACCACCAGAAAGTGAAACCAAGCTTTCAATTTAAAGGAAGACAATAATATTAAATCATAACAAACAGGCAAAACATTATAATGAATTGAAATTACTGCAAAGTTACTTGACAGAAATACGTTACCGCTATAATTACCTAAAAAATTTCAATATCTGTATTTCTATGTTATCTCAGTTTCAGATTTGGAATCATAACTGAACGTGAGTTTATTGGTACTGCCCCCAAAACGACAGGATTTAGCTTCAGAATTCAGAGACCATCGGAAACAACAGAGGAACATTTGCATTCGTCCGAAATCAATCGAATTGCTTGAGCAGAAGACCAGGGAAAAAACAATAATGTGAACGTTTGAGATCAGCAGTACTAATGTGTGAGTTTACATTTAATTAAACAGAAGAACCAATCAACTTAATTATTTCACTTTAAAGCACGAATATTTTGAATATTCACACGTTTAACAGAGCGATGGGAGATCCTTTGGAAACGTTAAATTGGAAGAGTGTGATGCTTGAGGAATTATGTGTCCAGATGTTTCTATTATCATCCTCATCGTCGCCAATTCAGCCAAAACCGTGGAATCTGTGAAAATACAGTGCATAATTATATATTTACACCCTAATCCATTTCCTTGAACTATTACTTTGTTAGCTGCTTTCCTAGCGGAAGTATAATTTTTAAAATTGTCATTTCTGTGTAAAAATCTCTGCGTTTTATTATTTCGATACATGTGCTTCCTAAGGACAGGACATATTTTCCCAGTTGCAAAATACGCAGCTTTTATTCATAGTTTATTGGACATTAGTATCTCATTGATCATTTGAGGTAATTGGTAACAAATTATACAACCTTAAAGACATTTCACTATTACAGTATAGGCTCTAAGAGCCACGTGTCACAAAACCTGAGCCATCATTGAGTAAGAACTAATATCAGTCAACTTTCATCTTGGTTCATCACTGTGAACGTCATCATTGGTACGTGAAGAACATCATTTTTTCTCTTCAATAGCAATGCTTCATCGAAATTCTGGTTCTTCGAACATACTGCAAACCGTTGTTCTCCAACGTGTCCCTTAAAATAACGTTGACTTTACTTTGAGCGACATACTGCAGTTTGAATTTGTCCTGTAATGTTTGCACATTTCTTCATGTGCCTCTCTTGCTTCGCCTTCCCGTTTTCTCGCTATCCATATACGTGTATCTGCGTTAATAGGGGCATCCTTGTGCCATGAATATCTGTGTTTCCTCAACGCCAGCGTGTGTATGAATCCTTGAATGAATTTCATCATGTTTAGTGCCTGATTAATAATTATTAATAGATGTGTGAATGTTCATAAATCTACAGCTATTGAAATCCATACTATTTTGCTTCTTAACTGATGTGGAATATATTCACAGTGAAGACCCAAGAAAATGTAAACGTATTGACTTGTGCAGTTTCTTTTGAAGAAGTTAAAGAGAGCAATTTAAATCGAGAAGACAGGCAAGAGCACAACAGGGAATGAGAGACGTAGCATGAATTATACTGCCCTTGTTCGGACTTGAGGTGCAAGGCAAATGACCTCGGAGAATGGTTGGGAACATGGGACTGGGATATCATAGATATTACAGAAACACGACTGAGGGACGATCAGGGCTATCAACTTAATTTTCCAGGGTACAGATGCTATGGAAGGAGAGAAGCCAATGCAACAGAACAGGCGAAGTGTTATTTTTATTTGGGCAAATATAAGCCGCAGTGCTTCGAGAATAAACTTCTGGGGGATCATCGTGTGAACATATATTGGGGGAACTACGAAGAAAAAAGAAGTTAATCTAAGTCATGGAATTATATATTGCTCCTCAACGCTCTCCCAATAGTTAGTGGGAAATTGAAAAACAAATATTGAGGGAGATTGCACACAGTTTTAACAGCAGTACCATGTAAGAGTAGGGAATTTAACTTTCAAACGTGGACTCGGACTGTGGCAGATTTAATGACCTAGATAGGGCTAAGTTGTTTCAGTGTGTACTGGAAAACTTTCTCAATCAATATGAAGGCGACCCTACGAGAAAAAATACTCAACGTTTTCTTGGGAAATAAGGCAGGAAGAGACGAATAAATGGTCAATATTTTGAACAAGTGACAATAATTATATCAGTTTAAAAATAGTGAGGGAATTGGATATGCCTCGTCCACAAGTTGATGTTTTAAATTGTGGCAGGTTCAATTTTAATGGTATTCGGCAGGAACTTCCAAAAGATGATTGGAAGGAGCCATTCGCAGGTAAAGTATACCGTGGCCGGTGAGAGGTTTTCAAAACCAAGGCAACGCGTTTGCAGATCAGTTATTTCCTCTCGTTGCGAAGTTTAATGTTGCACAGACTACTTTTGCGTTGGTAGATAAAGTGTAGGGGATCGAGGTAGGTTGGGAGACCAGAGTTGATGTGGGCCTTTAACCAGCCTCGAGATACACATCATGATTATGACCGTCTAAACCACTGAGCGATCGTCATTAAGGCACGTTGCAGGTGATTTATTAGGTACTGGATAATGATGGTCTTCTATAAGAATGTGGGGACTTCGGCTTATTGGAAGGAGTGTATGTAATATCAACTGATATTTCTATTATCAACTGCGATGTGTAAAGTGCCAGAAGATTGAAGATTGGGTAATGTGCAATTATTTAAGAAATTTTGCGAGGAAAGCCGCTGAACTACAGTGGGAACAGTGTTTAGCACTGCCGCCTCACATCACCAGAGTCCCGGGTTCAATTCCCGACTCAGGCAACTGTCTGTGTGGATTTTCCAAATTCTCTCCGTGTCGATGTGGGTTTCCTCCCACTGTGCAGGTGAGGTGAATTGGCCATGCTAAATTGCCTGTAGTGTTCAGTGAACGCATAAATGTAGTGGAATGGATCTGGGTGGGTGCTGTTCGGAGGGTCTGTGTGTACTTGGGCACAAGGGCCTCTTTCCACGCTGTAAGTAATCTAATCTTAACTCATTCAAAGATCAGTGAGCCACATGACATTGTTGAGTAAGTTGTAGGAGGTGATTCTAAAAGACAGGTGCAATTGGAAAGAAAAGGAATGGTTGGGGATTGTCAGGACTGTTTTGTGCGACTCATAAACTGATTTTTTAAAAAAATGTGGTCAAAAAGATTAATGAAGGCAGAGCGATTGACATGTGACACATGGACTTCAGTTGGCCATTTGACAATGTACCGCATAATGAGTACATGGAACATGAAAATACAGAATACAACTTAGAACAGGCCTTTCGGCACAGGATGTTGTAACGCGGATTATTCCTCATCTAAAATAAAGTAAGCTAATATCCGTACACAACTCTTAACTCACCGCTGTCCATCTGCATGTCCAGCAGTAGCTTAAATTTCCTAATGACTCTGCTTCCACCACTATCGCTGACAACGCATTCCATGCATTTACAACTCTCTGCGTAAAGGACATTCCTCTGACGTCTCCACTATACCAATCTCCTACTATCTTAAAACGACAACCACTTGTGCCAGTCAATGCTTCCTGGGGAAAGGTCTGTGACTATTATTCTATCCATGCTTCTCATTAGCTTGTCTACCTCGATCAGGTCACGTCTGTCCCTCCTTCTTTCCAGAGAGAAAGGTCCGAGCTTATAGACAATATCCAATAGACAATAGGTGAGGAGTAGGCCATTCTGCCCTTCGAGCCAGCACCACCATTCATTATGATCATGGCTGACCATCCTCAATCGGAATCCTATTCCTGCCTTATCCCCATAACCCTAGTTTCCACTATCATTAAGAGCTCTATCCAACTCTTTCTTGAAAGTATGCAGAGACTTGGCCTCAACAGCCTTCTGGGACACAGCATTCCACACACTCACCACTTTCTGGGTGAAGGATTTTCTCCTCAACCTCAATTCCTGAAGAAGGGCTTATGCCCGAAACGTCGATTCTCCTGTTCCTTGGATGCTGCCTGACCTGCTGCGCTTTTCCAGCAACACATTTCCAGCTCTGCTCAATCTCAGTCAACCTTAGCCAACCTCTGGTCGGAAGACAAGCCCTCCAGTCCAGGCAGCATCCCACTAAACCTTCTTTGCACCCTCTTTAAAGACTCCGTATTTTTCATGTAATGGGGCGATCCGAACTGGACACAATATTTCAAGCGTGATCTCACCAGGGTCTTGTGGAGCTGCAGCAAAACCTTGCGGCTGTTAAACTCGATCCCCCTGTTGATGAAAGCCAAAACACCATATCCTTTCTGAACAACCCTATCGACGTGGGTGGCAACTTTGAGGGATCTATGTACTTGCACACCCAAATCCCTCTGTTCCGCCACACTGCCAAGAATCCTGTCTCTAATCCTATATTCAGCATTCGAGTTCGACCTTCCAAAATGCATCACTTCGCATTTATCCAGGTTGAATTCCATCTTCCATTTCTCAGCCCAGTTCTGCTTGCTGTCTATGTCATGCTGCAGCCTGCAATAACCCTCGGCACTGTCAACGGCACCTTCAATCTTTGTGTCATCGGCAAATATACTAACACACCCCTCAAACTCCTCATCCAAGTAATTTATAAAAACTACAAAGAACAGAGGCCCAAGAACAGACCTCTGCGGGACAACACTCACCACTGACCTCCAGGCAGAATACTTTCCATCTACAACTACTGTCTGCCTTCTGTCAGCCAACTAGTCCTGAATCCAGACAGCCACATCCCCCTGTATCGCATACCTCCTGACTTAAGAATGAGCCTACCAAAGGAAACCTTATCAAAAGCCTTGCTGAAGCTTATATACACCATGTTCACTGCTCAAACTTCATCGACCGTTCTCGTTATCTCCTCAAATTACTCAATAAGATTTTTTAGGCATGACCTGACCCTCACAAAGCCATGTTCACTGCCTTTAATCACGCTATTACTTTCCAAATAGTCATAAGTCCTATCCCTCAGAATTCTTTCCAAAACTTTGCCGACCACAGATATAAGACTGATGGTTTGTAATTGCCAGGGATTTCTCTACTCCCCTTCTTGAAATGAGGAACAACATTTGCCTCCCTCCAATCGTTTGCTACGACTACCGTGGAGAGTGAGGAAACAAAGATCGTCGCCAACGGCTTAGAAACCTCCTTTCTTGCTTGCCGGAGCAACTTAGGATACATCTGGTCTGGCCTTGGCGACTTATCAATCTTAATGTTCGTCAAAGTTTCCAGCATATCACCTTCATCAATCTTGATCTGTTCAAGCCTGCTTCCAAGCTCCTCAAAGTTCTCATTCACAACAAGGTCCCTTTCCCTATATATATATATATATATATATATATCTCCCACCCGCCCTCCTCCTCTAACCTAGTTAATATGGTAAGGTTCATTCTAAACTTCCTCTATTGAATATAAGCTTGTTATTAATTTTATAGCAACTTGAATTAAGCTTTCTACTTTAGTACTGAGTGGGTATTCAGATAATTGGGGTATGGATGCTAGGGCAGTTGCCTGCTCCTCCTGCAGAATGAGGCAGGTGAGAAACATGGCATACGTCTCCGCTGCTACATCTGCGGGAAGTGCACCCAACTCCAGCTCCTTGCAAACCGTGTTAGGGAATTGGAACTGGAGTTGGAGCTGGATGAACTACGGATCATTCGGGAGGCTGAGGGGCTACTTGAGAGGAGTTACCGGGAGTTGGTCACTCCTAAGGCTCAGGACAAGCATAGATGGGTTACAGTTAAGGGGAGGAAAGGGAACAGACAGACAGTGCAGAGATGCCCTGTGGACATTCCCCTCAGCAATAACTATACCGTTTTGGATACTGCTGGGGGGATGACCTACCAGAGGAAAGCCATAGGAGTCAGTTCTCTGGCACTGAGCTTGACACTGTGGCAAAGAAGGGAAGGGGGCAGAATTGGAAAGTACGCGTGGTAGGGGACACGATAGTTAGGGGAATCGACAGAAGATTTTGTGGTCAGGATCGGGATTCCCGGAAGGTATGTTGCCTCCCTGGTGCCAGCGTCCGGGACGTCTCTGATCGGGTGTATAAGGTTCTAAAAGGGGAGGGCGAACAGCCAGAAATCCTGTTACGTATTGGCACTAATGATACAGCCAGAAAAAGGATTGAGGATATAAAAAGTGATTTCAGGGAGTTAGGATGGAAGCTGCAAAACAGGACGAACAGAGTAGTGTTCTCTCGTTTACTACCAGTGCCACGAGAGAGCGAGGGGAGGAACAGGGAGCGGGCGCAGTTTAACAAGTGGCTGCGCAGCGGGTGTAGGAGGGAGGGCTTCAGATATGTAGATAATTGGGATACCTTCTGGGGAAGGTGGGACCTGTACAAGAAGGACGAGTTGCATCTGAACTGGAAGGGAACCAATGTCCTCGTTTCTGTAGCTTTGATGAACTCTCTGATTAGTAAGGTTACTCCTCTGTTCTTTTTCCACCCTCCCTGTTCTTCTTAAACGTTCTAAAGCCTAGAACGTCGAGCAAACATTCCACTCCCTGTGAAACCCATGTCTCCGTTATGGCCGGAATATCACAGTTCCAAGTTCTGATTTACGCTGTAAGATCATCACTCTTAGTTCGGACACTCTTGCATTAAAATAGACAAAGTTTAATGGACCCCTTTGTTCCATTGCATGACAAACCTTCCCGATGGATTCACTACATACTGTCACTTCCCCATAGCTAACTATCCCCCGTTTCAGATATGTAGCTCTAGTTCCCACACCCCCGCCCCCCGCCAAACTAGTTGAAACTCTCGCGAACTACACGAGCAAATCTCCGAACCAGGACATTTGTGACCCTCCAATTCAGGTAGAACCGGTCCTTCATGTACAGGTCCCAACTTCCCCACAAGGAATCCTAATGATCTAAATATCTGAAGCCCTCCCTCATGCACCAGCTGCACAGTTACGTGTTAAGCAGCACTCGCTGCCTTTTCCTTGCCTCACTATCTCGTGGCACAGGTAGCAATCCTGAGAAAACCAATCTACTCGTCCTGCTCTTCGGCTTTCAACCTAGCTCTCTGTAGTCACTTTCTAAATCCTGAATTCCTTTCCTGGCTACATCATTGGTGCCAATATGTACTACGATTTTTGGTTTTTCACCCTCCCCTTCGGAATCCTGTAAACCCATTCGGCGACATCCTGGCACCTTACAACTGGGAGGCAGCATACCTTCCTGGAGACCCGTTCCTGATCACAAATTCTCTTGTCAATCCTTCTAAATATTGAGTCCCCTACCACTAGCGCTTTTCTATTCTCCTCCTTTCCCTACTGAGCCTCAGTACCAGGCTCAGTGCCAGACACCTAAAAACTATGGCTTTGCCCTTGTACGCCATCCCCACCCGCAGTATCCGAAACGGTATATATATTACTGAGGGGAACGGCCACAGGGGATCCCTGCTCTATATTTTGGTCCCCTTTCCTCACCCTGACTGTAACCTATCTGTCCTTATTCTGCAGCTGAGGATTGACCACCATCGTGTACGTCCTCTCATTTTCTCCCTCAGCCTGCCGGATGACCTGTAGTTCATTCAGCTCCAGCCCTAGTTCCCTAATTCTGTTTTCGAGGAGCTGGAGTAGGGTGCAGATGTGGTCGGCAGAGACATGTATCGTGTCTCTCACCTGCCACATTCTACAGGAGGAACAACTGCCCTATCAGCCATATCTCACTAATCTGAAAGCCCACAAATGACTAAACAAGGAAGACTAAACAAGAAAAGAAAAAGAACTCAGAAAACCTGTAAACTTACTTAGTTTACAGAACCTAAGCATGGTTCGCGGGGATGGGTAGAATGGTGGCCCTACGGTGTATAGTTTCGGGTTTAGATTTCACCTACTAAAAAGTTTCCCGACAGACCTAATTTCTCTATGCACTCTCTCCTCACAGCTCTGTTCAAAGTGAAGGCCCGACTGTCGAGGTAAGTCCCTTCATAAGTGGGAAAAGCTGAAGTATTCGGCAGCCCTCGTTTCTCTCCGCCCTCACTTCTCGCCTGTCTGTTCAACATGGAGGTTTGTATCACATGGATTCCGAGGATCGCCAACGAATTGCATGCAAAATTGACATTGTAGAAGACGCAGGACGGAGTTAGAGGATTATTGTTTCGACTCGATATCTGTGACCAGCAGTGTACCACAATAATTGTCTTTGGGTCCATTGTTGCTCATCATTTTTACAAATGATTTAGATGGGAATATTGAGGGATGGTTTGCAAGTTTGTGGATGACACCGAATTCTTGGTCCAACGAATAGTTAAGAATGTTTTCTAACACGACAACGGGATCTTTATCAACTGGGTCAGCTGGCCGAGAAATGGAAAATTGAATACAAGTCAGATAAA
The DNA here is from genome assembly GCF_004010195.1 of Chiloscyllium plagiosum. Taxonomy (NCBI): domain Eukaryota; kingdom Metazoa; phylum Chordata; class Chondrichthyes; order Orectolobiformes; family Hemiscylliidae; genus Chiloscyllium; species Chiloscyllium plagiosum. The sequence goes on from NC_057753.1 coordinate 8,064,851, forward strand.
CGCGAGGTGTTGAGTTTTGGTAAGACAATACAGAGGTAGATTTACACAGTTAATTCTAATTTCTCGCGAACTTTGTTGATCAGAGAGTACATGGGTCACGGTAACATAGTTCCTCGAAAGTGGCACAGTAATTAGACGGGGTGGTGAATAAGGCGTTTGACATGCATCCCTTCATCATTGAAATCATTGAATACACCAGTTGGGACGTCATGAAAGATATCGGTAGGGTCAACCTGGAATTCTGCGACTATTGCTCGCCATGCTGTAGGAAGGACGTTACGATACTGGCAATTGTGCAAATATATTTTCAAGGATGTTACCAAGACTGGAAGGATTGTGCGATAAGGACAGCATAGATAGTTTGGAACTTTTCTCTCCCTGGATGGTAGGAGTTTGAAGGTTGACTTTTTTCATGATTATAAATTCATGAGTGGCACAGAGAAGGTGAAAGACGAAAGTGTTCTCTCGAGGGTAGGGAAACCAAAACTGGAGGACATACATTGAAGATAAGGGGGAAAGCATTGAAACAACTTCAGCGGCGATTTTCTGTTTTAACACAGAGCGAGGTGTGTGCATGAAGCCAGCTGTAAAAGTAAGTGGAGGTGGAGGGGAAAATGCAACATGAAAAAACCTTTAGGCATGTACATGGATCAGAAGGGTCTGCAGTGATTTCGGCAAAACACTGACAAACGTGACTAGTTCAGTTTATAAAACCTGGCCAGCAAGGCCAATTTGAACTGAAAGTCTGTGTCCAAAATGCATGGCTATGCGTCAATAAGATGTATATGTGACTGTGTCCGTGGATATGTATCTGTATCAGTGTGTCTATTTACATCTAACGATGTCTGTGTTCACGTGTACACGTGTGATTCTTTACTGTTGGTGACTATCTTTATGTGTGAATTTGTATCTGTGTGCATTTCCTTCTTACGTCAGGGTGTTTATTTTTATTATTGTTTGAATTTAAAATAATTATCAATAATGCATCTGAAAATATTGGTGTCATGCATATAGAAGTTTTTTGTGTGATATTCAAAGATAAAAACAAAATTATCGAAAGACCCGACTCATCGGATGAGCCTTTAACAACAGAGGGATGAAACCATATGATATAACCTGAATTCATTTTTATCACGCGTATCGTTTTGATGATGTGGTGGTGGTGGTGGTGGGGGTGGTGTCAATGTTTACAGGTAATTAACAGAAATATGATTATGCAAAAGATTTCACAAATACCATGTTGCCTGTACTTGGCCCATGCCCTTCTCGTCCTTTATTTTTTATCACACTAATGCGACTTGTTCTATCCATGTCTTTCGCCAGTGTATTTAATGTATTTAATTATACATCAAACGGTTTCTTATCGTTTTCTGTTTCATTTGCCTCGAACTCAAGCTGCTTACATTTCAATTGTATTTCATTTAGCTCGAAAGATTTCAAGCATTTCCAGAGAAGTTAAATGCCGAGCAATTGCTATAATTGTCTTTCCGTTTCTCACACAAAAATGTAACTCCAACTTCAGCTTTTCTGCCAAATTCCAGGAGCTTTGCCTTGTTCACCTTCTGTATAACCCCCATAGTCCCTTCTTCCATACCCAGATAACTCTTAGGGAGTTGAAGAGTCATTATTGCACGAAGCACTGTTTAACTAAGTGAGTTCAACACACAGAATAAAAGACTCCAACACTTATCACTCGCTGCATTTGAGTCCAACAATCCTAATCCCAAAATGAAACTGAACAATAAATCCCACCAAGAACCTTCAATCTGTTATGGAGCGGGCCAGACCCCCTCAAAACATTGTGAGAAGGAAACCCAGACCTTAATTGTTTTTCTATTTGTTTAAGCAGATATAAATTGGATACTCCAGGACTGAGTCAGTTGGTCAAACCACTTGGCTCTAAACAAAACAGAAATGTTGAATGAATATAAATAAAACACGAACAAAAGAACACAGAATTTAGAATAGCTTTACTGATTGGAAAAATCCAAACGACTCCATCTCAACTTAATGAAGCTGTTGCATTTCCCCCAACATGCTACAAACGCACCCGTGGCAATAGGTAAATTCGAACACAAGTCCTTACCGCTCCGAGAGAACAACTTCCAAAGAGAGTTCAGGGAGAAAGCTAATCAGGAAGCATGGATTTCCTTCTCAGTGCAGCTGATTCTCTGTTGCCAGCAGTTTATTTTGACTGCAGGCAAATATTAAGACAATTCGAGCACAAAACAAAACCTGAATTGGCAGAACTGACCATTCCCGTGTCATTGTTCAAAATAAGCTTTTCCAGACAAATTGTCATCTCCACACTTAGGATCACTCTTGAAAAGAAAATGCACAGAATAAGTTAATGTGGCAGCATAATCACAGTGGTTACTGACAAATAATAGCACGTTGGCTTTTCCATTGTTATTTCGTAATGCCACACAATTGCATTTTTCCTCTCCCGATCCAATATTAAATCTGACCATCGCATTCATCACAGCTCGAAATTACAAATCGTCCCCATCATTCTTCACTGCCAGTCTATTTTTTCAAAAATTGACATGGTTACTGAACACTTCGTTGTCGAAGAATATGGTGCTGGAAAAGCAGAGCTTGTCAGACAGCATCCGAGGAGCAGGAGAATGCACGTTTCTATCATAACTTCTTCCTGCTGAAGAGCTCATGTTCGAAACATTCCATCCCCTGCTCCTGGGATACTGCTTGACCAGCTTTGTTTTTCCAGCACCACACTCTGCGACCCTGATCTTCAGCACCTGCAGTTCTTTGCCGATTTCACATCTCACTGGAATGCACAAACCCGTTTCCAGTTCGGATCATTATTCATTGCATTGGTTAGAAATCATTGTGATATTTTGTGCCAAATGTCCCCAACAGTTTACCTGAACGTTAAAGAAAGTTATTTTGCGTTCATTGTTGACAGTTCAGAACAGTTACTTTTGGTGTGCTTGCACATAGTTCACTGTATTTAAATTCAAAACAAACTGATTAATTTAATTAGATGTGATGCATTAATCCTATGACAGATTCTGCATTGGTGATCAAGTGTACTGTACATAAGGTAAAAACAAGGGCTGCAGATGCTGGAAACCAGATTCTAGATTAGAGTGGTGCTGGAAAAGCACAGCAGTTCAGGCAGCATCCGAGGAGCAGGAAAATCGACGGTTCGGGCTAAAGCCCTTGCACATAAGCCTATTTCACATCTCACTGGAATGCACAAACCCGTTTCCAGTTCGGATCATTATTCATTGCATTGGTTAGAAATCATTGTGGTATTTTGTGCCAAATGTCCCCAACAGTTTACCTGAACGTTAAAGAAAGTTATTTTGCGTTCATTGTTGACAGTTCAGAACAGTTACTTTTGGTGTGCTTCCATATAGTTCACTGTATTTAAATTCAAAATAAACTGATTAATTTAATTATAATTTCATGTATTCTGCAGAGTTCCATGCTCGTTTTGCTGATTTAACAGCGGACAGGATTACTGTCACAACATTTCTTGCTGCTATTCCCATTCTTGATCAGCAGTTGTAGCTTTGTGTGGACAGGTCCAATTGCTTCGATCTCAGCTGACAGTATTACCATCCAAGTCAGGTCTCAGAATTTAAACCTATCCTGATAAATGTTTATGTTTATGTAATTAGGCACTCATTTAAAATATACAAAAGAATGTGACAAAGTATTTGCATCAAAGTTTGCATTTAGTACAGTGAAGATTCAACCCTTTCCCCAGTCATGTTCTTCACAAACAGTCAGATCCCCTTATCACCAAGTTGACCTTCACTTTAAAATTTCTGACTCAACGTATCGTGTCCTTCTGATGAATTTCTGCTTATTCGCCAACGTAACATTCCCTTTGCTTGCGTCTCTTTTCGAGACACGGGCATTCAGAGCAACTCCAGGACTTTCTCAATGGATACAGAAAAAAACGTGACTTTTCCCAACTCTGTCTACGGGGCCTAATAACAGACGTTAAGAAATCTATTCACTTCTGAAGGTAACTGGACTAAGTAAACTAAAATGCCTTTCTGTGACATCGAACCTTTGCCACTGAATGAGCCTAATTTCGGTTGATGTTAGTGTCACTTTCTGAGTTCATGGACATTAAATTGCAAGTCGTTTCTGTTATCCAGTCGTTTAGCTGACGTCGCTTAATTTCTTCAATATGTTGTTATAACTCAGTTCAAAGACAAAATATTTCCTGACTCCTGACAACATCAAATCACATTGAAAGAATAAATACCAAAAGCTAGGCATCTCTCCTTCAGAACTAAAGTTTATAAATATTATTATTAATAAGAATAATATTATTAATAATAATAGCAAAAACGATATTGTACGAAGTACATTCATCACAAACTTGGCTGCAATTATATTCAGTATTGAGAGATCCAATTCCATGTCAAACATACTGCCTTCAATGCAGAATCGTTAAATCCAGAGCATAAAGCTTCAATTGCAGAAATACGCTTGGGAAAGCATACAGTCAGCCTTGACATGTCTAAGTCAGCATGATTAGTATTTTGTTGGATAGCGCGACTGAATATATTCCATTCGTCAGATGAAGCCAATTCAAAGCAGTTGCATTGAATTTCTGCAGATTGATTTTGATCAGATTGTAATCACTCTGTTGAAGTAAGATTCACCAGCTTTCTGTCCTTGGTTGTAACACCAGTCTGAGCATAATTAGTTCATGCACACTTCTTCACAAAGAAAAAACACATTTTCTGCCAGAACAATCGTCTCCACGATTGAGATGTAAAGGAAATACTCAACAGTTCAGGAAACACTTATAGCCATAGGTGGGCCCAGATAGTGTGTCTGTTTTGAGCATTTTTTAATATTTCAACTAACTGTATTCCCAATGCAAAAGTAAATGTGTATGGACAGGTGCAATACAGAATATTCTCACGTCAAATTGTGACATATTATTGTTACAATTATTTCTATTTACCTCAAAAGTGGAATCATCTTCATGGAATCTGTGTCCTTCGAAGCATTTTCTGTTCATTCATTACTGAGAGCGTTGCCCTCGGCTGGCTTCTTAGAATTTCCCAGTCTACTTGGAACAGCTAAGGAGCAAGGTCCAAATGTTGTTTTTTAACATACTTTCGAAGATAAAACTTTGAACAATGCAGTGACGTAAGAGCATTCGGCCCTCGATGTTGCGCTGATGTATGGAACCGATTTGAATCCCATTTAACCAACACTATTCCATTTTCATCCATAAGTCTATTCAATGACCATTTTAGCGGCCCTTAAATTTGGCGTGTCTACTATTGTTGCAGACAGTTCGATCCGTGCTCCTACTACTCTCTGAGTAAAGAAACTACTTCTAACACCTGCCTTATATCTATCATTCCTAAATTTAAAGCGATGTCCCCTCAAGCTATACATCACCATCCACGCAAAAAGGCTCGTACAAACTGACAAACACTCTGATTATCTTGTATGTCTCAATTAACTCACCACTCAATGTTCTTCTCTATAACGAAACCCAGCTTCAAGTCCCTCAGCCATTCCTCATAAGACCTCCCCTCCATACCAGGCAACATCCTTGTATATCTCCTCTGAACTTTTCCAGTGCTTATAATTTGGTGGCCAGAACTGTGTGAAATATCCCAAGTGCAGCCGCATAAGAGTTTTGTTCAGCTGCAGTATTACCTCGTGGCTCCGAAACTCAATTCCTCGACAAGTAAAAAGCTAACAGACCGTATGCCTTCTTAACAACCCTCTCAACCTGGGTGGCAACTTTCAGGGATCTATGTACATGGTCACTCAGATCTCCTTGCTCATCGTCTTCAGCAGGAATCTTACCATTAGCCAAGTACTCTTGATGCCTGTTGTTTCTTCCAAAGTGAATCACCTCACATCTTTCCGCATTGAACTCCATTTGCCACCTCTCAGCCCAGCTGTGCAGCTTATCTATGTCCCTCTGTAACCTGCAACATCCTCCATCACGATCCACAATTCCACCGAAGTTAGTGTCATCCACGAACTTATTAACTCACAGTCCTACGCCCTCATCTGGGTCATTTATAAAAATGATAAACAGCAGTGGCCCCAAAACAAATCTTTGCGGTACACCACTTGTAACTGAATACGAGGATACATGCTTCCATCAACCACCACCCTCTGTCTTCTTTCAGCAAGCCAACTTCTGATCGAAACCGCCACATTAACTTCAATTCCATGCCTCCGTATGTTTTGCAATAGCCGACCATGAGGAACCCTACCAAAAGCCTTCCTGAAATCCATATACACCACAACAACTGCTTTGCTCTCATCCATCTGTTTGGAAACCATCTCAAAGAACTTAGTAAGGTTTGTGAGGCACGACCTACCCTTCACAAAACCGTATTGATTATCCTTAAACAATTGAATCCTCCATGGATGATTATATATCCTATTTCTTATAACCTT
>NC_057753.1:8074874-8080706 GCF_004010195.1 Chiloscyllium plagiosum
CTCAGGCGACTGACTGTGTGGAGTTTGCACGTTCTCCCCGTGTCTGCATGGGTTTCCTCCGGGGGCTCCGGTTTCCTCCCACAGTCCAAAGATGTGCAAGTCAGGTGAATTGGCCATGCTAAATTGCCCGTAGTGTTAGGTAAAGGGGTAAATGTAGGGGTATGGGTGGGTTACGCTTCGGCGGGTCGGTGTGGACTTGTTGGGCCGAAGGGCCTGTTTCCACACTGTAAGTAATCTAATCTAATCTAATCTAATTAGATCGGAGAATGTATAACAGTTATCCACAATTTTAGATCGGAGAATGTATAACAGTTATCCACAATTATCTTTAATGTCATTTTGATGCGTACATCAGGCTCAGCTGTTTCTGCAAAACCTTAAGTATTGAAAGCAGTCTGTAAGCTGTCGTCCAAAGTTCTTCACACCACAGTGCATCACTTGATATTATTCTGCATTGAAGCTTGTCTCCCTGCTGTCCACCCGTTCTACCAAATTTTCAAGTCCCACACTTGCATATTCATAGCTTGCAATTCTTCTATTTTTCGTATCAGCCCAAATGTTGAAATTACACATTGATTAGAAAGATACAATTGATTAATATGCATCAAGAATACACGAATCTCAAGTCTGAAGCCCAGGCAAGACCACTAAAAAATTTGCTCTTGCCCAAAAAAGCCCATTAACCATTATTATCTTTTTGCCATCACGAAGCTAATGTTGCTTCTACATTGCTACTGTTAGTTTCATATCGTGCAGATAATTTTACTCTTGTGTGGCTGTGATCAATCGCCATTTCGAAATCTAAGTACACCACGGGGACAACATTACCCTCATAAATCTCATCGAACATTTCTGGCATTCCGTCAGAAGAATATTCCAGAACTTTAGTGTAACACAGTTACTCCTTTACAAGTTCGTGGTGACTCTTCCTATTCAATGCTTATTTTCAAATGCGACTCCTTATTCTTGTGAGGATGACACCCCTTTGACAATGTTATGGCGTCCTTTCTTTTTCTCACGAGGGTTTGCAAATGGCAAAGTTTCTGAATTGTCCAGAACAGACAACAGACACAGCGTCAGCCGACAGTGTTAATCTTTAGGAATTTTGAATAGACAGTTATAAAATGGAAGGGCAGTGGAATGGTTCTCCCAGTTAATGGATTTTTCTAGAATGGCTCAGGATCTAAGGAAACATCTGCAGTAGAAAAGAGGCGCCATGCTTCAGCAAATGATCCCTGGCTGATTCTTCAGATTAGACTCCCTACAGAGCAGAAACAGGTCATTTGGCCCAACAGGATCACATCAACCCTACAAAGCGTAAGCCATACACACCCATTTCCTTCTGAATAATGGACATGACATTATGGGTAATTGAGCATGGCCAATTAGCCAGGCCTGCGGTAGGAAACTGGAGCACGAGGAGGAAACCCACGCAGTCACGGGGAGAACGTACAAACACCAGACGGACACCCAAGTTTGGAATCGAATCAGGTTCCTTGGTGCTTTGAGGCAGCAGAGGCAACCACTGAGCCAGCGTGCTGCTCTGATTCTGGCTGCTAACTCCATCTCCCGGAAGAACATCTGTTTGAGTGTAACATACTTGCCTAGGGGTGTGTTTGTGTGGATGTTGCAGTAAATTGGAACAGCTTCTTTGTTAATTTACGGGGATGTCGTTTGGTTTGGCTCTCAAATAGGTGTTATTCTAAATTCTGTTGTCTTTTGCTTGTGTGTTATTCAGTGGTGAGTAAATAAATTACCTTGTAATTGAAGTCAATTGGTTTTACCAACTGCATCACTCCTGGAGTATCCACTATGCATCAGCCTAAAACAACTAAAGAAGTTCGGGTCGAGGCTACATTCTTATAAATGTTTGGAGGGGAGTCTCGCCTGGACCATAACATGCTATTCCAAAGAATTGCTTTTTGAATTATCCTCCAAAACGAATTTAAATTGACTGGTCTGTAATTAGTCAGAATATTTTGTAAGTCTTCCTTGAAGGAGGCGGTAATATTTGAAATTCACAAGAATTTTGGCATTTCTCCCGAGGCTCAGGAGAGCTAAACGTTATGGACAGTGCCCCCCTCCGCGCGCAATTTTCACCCGCACTGCCTTCAAAATCCTGACATACATCTCAGCTCCTCCTGAGGGCATCTGAACTTTAAGAATCCGCATCCACCCATGTCTTCCTTGTTAATTTTGAGTACTTCCTAGCAAGAGTTACTTTCCTCTCTCTCCATGGCCAGAGCAGCATCCCTTTATCATGCAAAGACTGCTGCAGGGTATTCCGTGAGCAACTCCTCTTTTTTGGAGGATCTGATTTTCTCTCTTTCTCCTCGAACCGCTCTCGTTATGCTTCTCTGCCGAAGCATGAGTTTACGTTTTGAATTTATGCAAATTGCTCGTCCTTTTTCATTGTTTCTCTTTATTTCTCGTTACCTTTTCACCTTAGCCCAACAACTTCAGTAAATCTGATAGTATTCATTTGATCTATGTGTTTTGCAATTTTCATAAGCACTGCATTTTTCTATTCGTTGTTAAATCTTATCTCTGTTGTCATCTGGGAACTCGTGATCTTATTGTCCCATTATTTTCTATTTCAAATACTATGCCTCCCACTACCCAACCTGCCTGCTCTTTGAAGTGATTCATTGTTCAGTTAGTGTTTTGCAATCCAATCTCTGTCTGTGTTAGAAACAATGCTGTTGTGCAGACTCCTGTCAAATGGAAAATGACCAAGTATTCCTCTATTGTGCGCAAAAAATCCAATCACTTTTTGATGGATTTTTCGACTTTGAATATAATTCTTAAACTAAAAGAAATCCTTCTCGGTCTCCAGTCCAAAAGTTACCGTGTGCAATTCTTTTTGAGAATTTTTCAGAACTGTGTTCTCCTGGAGGTGAAACGTTACCCCCGTTTCTGTCTCTGCAGACGCTATCAACCCTGTTGGGTTTCTCTGAGCTTGCCTCAGATTTGCAGGAACCGCAGTATTTTACTTTAACCATGTCAAGTATAACTGTGTGGAAAAGAACTGAAAACAGCATACTTCCGCTTCACATTGCTGACAAGCACATGGTCACACTGAAATACAAGTGGGCAAACTGAAAGTAACCAGGAAGCTGGACTGTCAGACGGACTTGATTAAAATTTGAACTTAAACAAGGCAACATCGAACTAAACACAGGGAATGAAAATGAAATGATCTTGATTGGATCAATTAGAATTTCCCGACTGCAAACAGAAGCCGTCGACATTTAACGTAAATATGCTGAAAAGGACAGGTCCACAATGAGCATTATGGCAACGACCAGAGTGGTCAGCTGAGAATATAATAATTGGTGATTTTCACAAAACCCCGAGGGTAACTGCGATTAACTGCACCTGCCTATAACGAATACACAGGCTTTTATGGACCATGCTAGAGCCCCTGAAAACATGTTAAGAAGGTAACCCAGACCCTATTTTTGTCTTTTTTATTTCAAAGGCAGATGCAAACTGAATATTCCGGGACTGATACAGTTCGTCAACCCACACAGCTTTAAACAACACAGAATTTATTTAAACACTGCGGATAAAACAGCAAGAAAAGAGAATTTAGAAGAACGTAACGTATTTGATAACCCAACCAGAAGCTGTTCCAATCCATGAAACATCACATGAACACACTCCCTGGCAAAAAGGCAAATTCAAACACACCTTCTTTCAAGCAGGCGAGATAACAGAGATCACGCTCAAGTCAGACTTCCCTTGCTGCATGGCAACTCTTTTCACTGTAGCTGCTTCGCTCGGTCCCCAACAGTATTTATCTTCTTGTTAAAACTTAACCAAACTAGATTTTTAAAAATGAACGTTTTGAACTGGCCACGCCCTTTCCATTGTACAAGTGTTTGAAGAGAAACCTCTGATTGTTGACTTTGGCAGCATCTGTTACCACTTCCAGACTTATCAGCACCCCAGCTTCGATGAAATTTCTTGAAAAGAAAAGCAAGGGTCACCATTATTGTGTTCAAGTGTCAGCGTCGTCACATTGGATTAATGATGACACAGACAGGCGTGTGAGCCGAGCTCTATTTCCAAAAGGAAATATGTGTGTTTCTTAGCCGAATCAGAAGTGAGCACTGATGCATTCGCATGAGGTTGAAGTCTAGCCTGTCCTTGTTTATGCAAAGAAATGTAAATACAATAATGATGTATTATGTGGACACTTCCCTTTACAAATGGATCTGGTTGAAAGAAAGAAGTACCATCCCATTACTACATACACAACAGCTGAGCAGTAGCTGCATTAATGTGTTTGTTGCATAGATTTGATTCATGCAACAGATCATAACATCTGATTAGCTCCCCAGAGACAGTCGGAAGGTATAAATTAGACAATTTGTCAGTGAAATGCAGATTGCAGTTCGATATTCTGATAGAAATGCATGGAATACCAAGTGGCCTCGTGTTTGCGATTTACTATCCTGTAGTTGTAGCAGTTGGAGTTCCAGGTACTATTCTGTCATTAACCAAAGCAGGAAACTTTAGTCAACTTCACTGTCTTTAATCCTTGCTGTTGCATTTTTAGGATTGTTTGATTTTGCCCCATTTCTTTTGATAGTCATTAATTGCATAACCTTCGATGTTAGCTGTCGATCAATAATCTTCAATTTCTGCATTTTTGATCTGCCTCATTTCCATTGCAGAGTCAGTAGTCTGTCGCTTAATGCTCAATCTCCAAATGGGAACCACGTCTGAAATGCTTAAAATTTTCACAAAAATGGTAAAAGGCATAATTGTTTCAGAAACGGAAACTATGTACTAAAATGTATGAAGTACTTATTTTATTACTATGTCGCTGACTTATTCCATCTCACGCATTATTTCAGCTAACTTGGCAGTAATTGCGATCCTGTGTCGAAGAAGCTGTGGTCTCTCCAGATGTATCACTTGCTACCTTGTCGGCATGGCGGTTACTGATTTTTTAGCCATTGTTCTGACTGTGATATTAAACAGAATTGCTGGGATTTATTTTCCAAACAGTTTCCTGTTTATCACACCTATATGCAGTGTACGTTCTGCCTTAAGTTATGCAGCCATAGACAGCTCTGCCTGGCTAACAGTTGTCTTTACTTTTGATAGATTTGTGGCTATTTGTTGCCAAAAACTGAAAGTAAAATATTGTACTCAGAAAACGGCAGCCAGGGTAATCACAATCGTGTCCACACTCTCTTGCATAAAAGACATCTTTGTGTACTTTGTATATGAACCCAGATACATAATTGATAATGTACCCTGGTTCTGCAGCATGAAGTTAGAATTTTATACTTTACCTGTATGGGCTGCATATGATCTGATTCGTTGTATCTTAACCCCTTACCTCCCATTCATTCTGATTTTACTGCTCAATGCTCTGACTGTCAGACACATTCTGGGGGCCAATCGATCCCGCAGGAGACTCCGTGCCCAGAGCACTGTACAGAATCAGAGTGACCCAGAGATGGAGAAGAGAAGAAAGTCGATTGTGCTGCTATTTGCCATTTCAGGGAGTTTCATCGTTTTATATTCTTTATATTTTATAATGGCTCTGTATGTTCGAATTGCAAAGCATACTTACTTTTCAGGTTCTGTTTCCAATGAATCAACATTTGTATTTGAGGAAACTGGGTACATGCTTCAGTTTTTGAGTTCTTGCATAAATCCCTTTATTTATGCAGGGACTCAAAGTAAAGTAAGAGCTGAGTTAAAGAATGGGATGAAATATCCACTAAATATTTTGTTTAAATTATTTGAAAGTTGCAAAATGCGAGATCATTCTTTAAAATTCCCTCAGAGAGACAAATTACCTATTCAGCG
>NC_057753.1:8081206-8096870 GCF_004010195.1 Chiloscyllium plagiosum
GTACAACAGCCACAACGATGCACGTACATGGAGCAGGGAAATACGATGGAGTCATAAAAAAACCGAGAATCTTCAAAGCCGCCTCGCATCGTCCATGTGTGTCAGATAACATCAATGTATATTTCAATGCACAGGGGGAGAAAATGCAAACTATCTGAGAGGCAGATGCCTATTGCTCCCTCTCTTTCTTCGTTACTTCTCACGATATTGTGAGAGCTGAAACCCTCCTGTCACCTTTGCCATTCGTGATGGAATCCTGTCAACGATTCGTTGGAATCTCCCCACAGCCTGTCGCAAATGGAATTCAGGTGTATCTAACTGATCCTGGCAGATACTCATTCGGATACTTGAATAGTAATTAGAGCAATCTCTTATTTTTATTATCGTCACTATTTACAAAGTTATTTTGTCAATGTACCTTCGAGTTGACATTCTGCAGAGTTTCCATTTGATTTTGTTGGTCTTGAGACGTATGTATGTCTATCCGATTGTGTACATTTGTCCTGGTGCCCATACACTTGGTTTTGTGTCTGAGTAATATTTAGAAGGTAAATATTCAATTGTATATTTGCAATGTACAAACTGTTGATTATTCATTTTTCCCGAGTTTTTGAACACCTTTATTTTGGGAATAAACTAGCGACTTTTAAGGAACAAAATAAGTCTCCTGACTTTTTCTGAACAGGGGCTCTAATGCCACCTGAGATATGTATAAATTAACCATATCACCAATCTGTTTATGATTAGAATTTGTTGTTACCAGTGGAAGGGATGGGCGATAAAAAGAAGGAATGGCCTGCCAACCCATTTAGAAAAGGGATTTGGAGAAATTCGAAAAAGGTCATTTGCGTCAGAATCTTCCTCCCCATAAGTTGATTGTGCCTTGGTGTTTGCGTTCTGTCAATTAAGTCGTTAACAGAGAGGTGAGTCAGGCATAATCGGATACAGAATAGAAAGTTGATTGAGGCCACAGTCTTAGTATGCAGTGAAGCAGGGACAAAGTGTCTAATAACTCACTTCCACACCTCAGTCGAATGTTGCCATGTTCACTCCGCCCCTCAAATCTGCTGCATAGGAGCAGGTAGAGGGTGCTTGCTCCGAGTGTGTTGCACACAGGAAGAGAGGAGACCAATCAATCGCTCAAGCTATTGTACATGGCATTTTACGAATTGGAAAATATTCTTGGAAAATCCATGCTGGGTATGAAAGAGCTCTCTCAGTTCTCTTCACAGAGCTTCACTTGTGTGCAACTTGTATTTTCTTTTTAGTAATGTTGTAGATCCAGACTCAATGTGGATGCACTCTTAAACCTCACCCTGAGATCGCTGACAAAATTTACTTTTCTCCCTGACTGTAACATTCTTTCTCAAAGTTCCAGGGAAAGAATGACTTTTAGCTAGCCAATAACTGAGAATGAGGACATAAAAAACAGGAAGAGATCAATCAACCACACACACACCTGCCTTACTGTTGAATACAATCACTGTTGATGTGCTGTACTGTTCAACTCCTCTTTCATGCCCAATGCATTTTAGCTTCTGGAGTATCAAAACTTCGTCTCCAACATTCTTAACTGTGTAGAACAAACAATTCTTCTCATCATTCCCGACGTGAGGAAACAACATGACTCGCACAGACACCATGAATTATTGACATGAAGAAATGAGGTGAACACAAGGGCTCGAGGAAGAGTGACTGGCCCTGGTATCAAGGCGGTATTTAACTGGTATAATATCATGCAACTCGAACAAAGGTGAACTGAATGGGAATGAAGTACAATGTCTCTCTAATAATGAGTCATTACACAAAAGAAGATGTTTGTGGAATAAAGACTTCCATAAACTCAGTTCTGGGACATCACTGCAGGAGATCCTCAATGTAACTTGATCAGCGAAAGTATCTTCAACTGCTTCATTAATGTATTTTACCACATCATAAAATCAAAAGTTTGGATAGTCATTGAAGATCCAGAAGCAGGCAGCGGGCTGCACAGTGGCTCAGTGGTTAGCACTGCTGCTTTACGACATCAGGCTCCCAGGTTTGATTCCAGCCTCGCGTGACTGTCTGCGTGAAATTTGCACATTCTCCCTGTGTCTCAGTGGGTTTCGTCCCACAGTCCAAAAGGTGAGAAACGTTGGTCATGCTAGATTGCCCATAGTGTTAGATGCTTTAGTCAGAGGGACATGGATCTGGTTGGGCCGAAGGGCCCATTTCCACGCATTTGGGAATCTAATCAAGATTACACAATGTTTAGAACAATTTGTTACGCCTCAGGTATTGGGACAATTTGTGACCATATGCAGCCAAATCTGTACAACATTGAAGCTTGAACTGTTAAAGTGTTGTAAACATACATGCAACATGAATTCTATACATTAACTATTTCCATTGTAAGAAGAGGAGCTCATTGAGCGCATTGAAACTGCTTTCTCAAGACCACGTGGAAGCCTTTCTTTTGAAGAAAACTATTTGTAAAGAAAATGGACAGCCCAGTCAGTCCCTCCTGCCTACTGGAAAGAGAAGGACTCTGGACAGCTCATCGAGCCTTTTAACAGAAATTGGGAGGTCGCAGACTGCAATCAGATAACTGAAACTGTCCCACAGGCCTGAAAGAAACCATAATGCACCACAGAAATTCCTGATTATCAGTTTGGGCCAGGGGTTGAGAGGTGGCCTTGGCATTCCGCACCTGGTATCCCTTACACGGAAATAGCAGAAACTCATTCAAAGACATTTACATGAGAACAGGAGGAGGACATTCGATCCCACAAGTCACTTGTACAGTGGCAAGTTGAGGTAATCGATGCTCCAACATGTCAAATACAGCAGAGCTTGGAAAGATAGAATGCTCCACGTAGTTCCTCATGGCTCCATTACCCTTTATAGACAAATTGCACTTTTACATGCTTTTCTAGTATTGTGCTGCAAAAATAACAGATTTTGTTTAGTACGATATATCTAGGAGGCAAATTTCCTCTTCGAGATGAACGCAATGGTTTCTCTGTGGAGGTGAGACGCTGGTGGGAATGGCTAACTGTTCAGAATGAAGCTATTGTAGCTTGAGACAGGATCGCGTATAATGTGACCCTTATTGCAGAGCCAGATACCAACTTGAAATTACTGTGTTGAGAGTACAGACAGAGCTTGTTCCTCTCTTTCAATCCACTTGAGACTCCTCAGTGGTACTTAGATTGTCAAAAAATCGCATAGCTTTGTTTAAACATGGATATGTTGCGTTATCAGTGTCCATTAAAGGCATAAGCCTCATGTTTCCAAAATAATCAATTCTTATTCTCTCACAGAGCGAGAGATTAAATATCCAGTTTCTTCGCATTCTCCTCATGGTACGGTCATGCATAAGAGCCTTGGAGCAGAAATTAGGGCATTTGGACGAGCAACTCTGCTCCGCCACTCGGTCGTTTCTGATAGCGTTTTTCTTTCAAAACATTTTCCCGCTTTTTCCACAAAGTCTTTGATTTTCTTGGCTATCAAGAACTTATCTCAATTTCGAACATACTCATCGGGCTGGTCCCCACAGCACTCTGTGGCAATGAATTTTGTAGATTCACCACTTCATGGCTGAACAAGTTTCTCTATATTTCGTTCTAAGTGGATTCCCCTTCAGTCTGAAGCTGTGCGCTCGGGTCCTTCTCCTTCATTCCATATCCACACTGTTCACGCCATATTCTGTAAGTTTCAGTCAGATCCCTCCCCCGATTTCTCTAAACTCCATTGAATCTCGTCCCACAGTCCACATTTTCGAGGCATTTCATTCCTTGGATCATTCTCGTGAACATCCTCTGTTCCTGCCTCAGGGCCAGGACATGCTTCCTTCGGTATGGGGCCGAACATTGTACATAATACTTTACATGTTGTCTGACTAGCGCCGAATAAAGCATCAGAAATGCGTCTCTACTTTCATATTCTGGTCCTCTCGAGATGAACGTTAACATTATATTTTCCTCAAAGTTTGGGTGAAGATTTGTAGCTCGGGTGCTCGTTGTTGTGGTTCTGTTCGCCAAGCTGGATATTTTTGTTGCAAACGCTTCGTCCCCTGGCTAGGCGACATGCTCAGTGCTTGGGAGCCTCCTGTGAAGCGCTTCTATGGTGTTTCCTCCGGCATTTGTCGTGGCCTGTCCCTGCCGCTTCCGGCTGTCAGTTTCAGCTGTCCGCTGTAGTGGCCGGTATAATGGGTCCAGGTCGATGTGTTTGTTGATGGAGTTTGTGGATGAGTGCCATGCTTCTAGGAATTCCCTGGCTGTTCTTTGTTTGGCTTGCCCTATAATGGTAGTGTTGTCACGACAAGCAACATGAATTCGACTGGGACAACACTACCATTACAGGGCAAGCCAAACAAAGAACAGTTGCATAACGGAATGTAGAAGTTCATTTCACAATCTTCTGGATCTCAACGTCACTAAATCAAACACCAGAGTTGAGATCTGAGATGATCTCAATTGTATAAGTGACACAGAGGGAAAGAAATCCTCATGAATTGTGGAATTGCTACTTAACTGGAATTTATTTGTAGGAAGAGGGAAACACGGAGAAGAAGGGAACAAGGTTTTTTGTCATTCTTCCATGGGAAGTGTGCAGCCCTTTTTAAGTCAGCCATTTACACACGAACAAAAGAAATCCGAATTTAGAAAACCATGACTTATGCAACTTCACAAAGAGCTGTTACGATTGCATGCAATATCAAATAAACACACCTTTTAGGAATAAGATAAATTCAAAAACAGAGTCTTATGGGAAAGAAAATAACAGAAAGTGGGAGATGTTTAGCCTCGGGCTGTTTCTTTGGGTCCTAAGCAAAAGCTAGCACAAAACTTTAAAAAAAGTCTGAACTGAGAGAACTGGCCACTTCCACTTCATTCTACAATTGGTTAACAAAAACTGAATGCTTTCGCTAATTGTTCAGTAAGGCAGCACCTCTCAGCCATTTTTGTAGTAGCCAGGTCAGACATTTCAGCACCTCCGCATTTATGACCCCTTTCTTAAAATAAACCAAAGGCAGAATAGGAGAAAGTGAGGACTGCAGATGTTGGAGATCAGAGCTGAAAAATGTGTTGCTGGAAAAGCGCAGCCGGTCAGGCAGCATCCAGAGAACAGGAGAATCGACATTTCCGGCATAAGCCCTTCTTCAGGAATGAGGAGGGTGTGCCAAGCAGGCTAAGATAAAAGGTAGGGAGGAGGAAAAAGCTTATTGTATCCATCCTGTCTTTACCCTTCATGATTTTGTGAACCTCAATCAGGTCCCCCCTCAATCTCTTTCTTTCTAATTAAAATAAACCTAAAACACTCAACCTTTCTTCTTAGAAAATTGAACATAGAACACAGAACAATACAGCGCAGAACAGGCCCTTCAGCCCTCGATGTTGCGCCGTCCTGTGAACTATTCTCCGCTCGTCCCCCTACACTATCCCAAAATCATCCATGTGTTTATTTAAGGATTGATTAAATCTCCCTAATATGGCTGAGTTGAGTACATTAATAGGTAGGGCATTCCACGCCTTTACCACTCTTTGCATAAAGAACCTGCCTCTGAAATCTGTCTTAAATCTATCACCCTTCAATTTGCAGTTGTGCCCCCAGTGCATGCTGACGTCATCATCCTAGGAAAAAGACTAGAATAGCTAGCACCTTCCATACCAGGCAACATCCTCGTCAACCTACTCCGCACCCTCTCCAAAACATCCACATCCTTTTGGTAATGTGGCGACCAGAACTCTATACAGTGTTCTAAATGCAGCTGAACCAATATCTTGTAAAGTTTTAACATTACTTGCCAGCTGTTATACTCAATACCGCGTCCAATGAAGGCAAGCATACTATATGCCTTATTGACCACTCTATCCACCTGTGCAGCAACCTTCAGGGTACAGTGGACCTGCACTCCCAGATCTCTCTGCCCATCAACTTTTCCCAAGGCTCTTCCTTTCAGAGTGTAAGTTGCCCTGGAATTAGTGTTGCCTGAATGCATCACCCCACATTTTTTTCTGGATTGAAAACCATCTGCACCTTTTCCGCCCAACTCTCCAGTTTATCTTTATCCTCCTGCATTCTTTGACATTCCCTTATGCTTCCTGGTACTCCAACAAACTTCGTGTCATCTGCAATATGCTGATCATACCAACAGTGCCCTCTTCCAGACCATTTATGTATATTACAAACAACAGTGGCCCCAACACTGACCCATGTGGAACATCATTGGTCACTTTTCTCCATTTCGAGAAACTCCGTTGAACTGCTAATATCTGTGTTTCCTGTTGTTCAACCAGTCCTTTAACCACCTCGCTAGAATACCCTGCACACCATGTGATTTCACTTTCTCGATTAGTCTGCCATAGGTAAATGCAAAGTTATCGTGTCATAGAGTTATGCAGCACGGAAACAAACCCTTCGGTTGTGATGCTAGAAAGGATCTAGAGACATAAGGCAGTGCAGGTCAAATAGAATCATGAACGGTGCAAGCAGTCTGGTTCCTCAGATGTTGATCATGGAAGGGATTATACTTGTATATTAGTAATTGGTAACAGCAACTATTTTATAATTTGGATTGAATGACGTTTTTAATCGGTCCTGACAATATTAACTCCCAACTTTGCTAAATATAAATACCAACAGCAGCAATTCAGTTCAACCTGTTTAAATAGACCAACAATTGACTTACCAGGAACACCAACAATAGCCAGCATTGGGTAGTAACCACTTTGAATAACCAAAAGTAAATAATAGATCCGCCATGATAGTGATATCTGATCCTGAGAAAGCCAGTAAAGACCTACGGATAAACTGCGGTCTTTTGTCGTCACATTCCAGCCAGCTGTTCTCAGATTATGATCCATTGTTGTAACATTCCAGTCTATTATTCTGAGAATCAAATCTAGTTTTGTTCCATTCGGATCCATCGTTCCTCAATTCTGATCTTTCCTCCCCCTCTCTCTCGAGCTGCTGACCCCTGTGTGTGTCGGTAGTGATGCTGCCAATGAGGCTGTCAGATAATACGTTGAAAGGGACCTTTATTAATGGAAAAAGAGAAAACAGTTGGTGACATAATTAGGATCCCTGGCGGCCCGATATTAATCATGGTGCCAAAACAAACATGTTCAGTCAACGCCTTTCAATTCAACACTTTTTATCAATGTGAAATAATGCAGAGATTTTGGATGGAATATATGAGAATCACTGAGGGAAGAAACGTTGAAAATAGTGCAGAGATTGCGTGTAATCATTCATTGCAGCGATACCAAAAAATGTTGGGACATAGATATGCATCTCTGGCCATAACAGGAGATATACATTTTGCAAATTCTGAACAGTCATTGTAGTGATAATGTAATATTAAGGGAATTTTCCACGTCCATACTCGAGGGGAAATCTGCTTGAGAAATCAAGGTTTAAAACAGACAAACGGTATGGTTGTTAATCGTGAAAGATACCTGACGAAAACAATTCTGATCCTCAATGCAGGATCAGAGAAGGTGATGCTGTTGATGTTATTTATGTCAATAATTTGCAATCAAAGGCATTGACTGGACTGCAATGAAAGTGTGAATATGACACTAGTGAAAACACAGCAAACAGAGAGAAATGGGAGACATGGATGTTCAGATTGGACAGGAGGATAATGAATTTCTCCAGCTGTCAGGTTTGGAATACTACTCATACGAAAAGCAGATTCAAGCACGCATCTACTATGAAGAAATTAGAGAGACAATGTTAAGTAACTACTGCAATTCACATAGAATTCAGGGAGAGAATGACATTCTGGGCAAACTAATACGACACTGATAATATAGAGAGAAGTGTCTCCTAAAATGTAATCATGGTATCGAGGTTCATAAATAGAAATGCTGATTAGAAAACCATGGATGTGCTAGGAAACCTTTATGAATCATTATTCAATTCTCGTCTCTTGCCGTTTCTCAGTGACCCACACATCACTGCGAACATAGGTGCACGCGACTTTGGAGCTGTTGTAAGCAATTGAGTCATTCAAGCCCGCACCATCATTTAACACTATCATGGCTCATCCTCGCTTGGTCTCAATTTCATTTTCCTACCCGCTCCCCATCGCACATTATCCCTCTTTCCATCAGCAACGCGTTTCTTTCTTTATTGAGTCTGTTCATTGATTTTGCCTCCAGTCTACCCGAAGGGTTGACCTCCACAGATGTGCCTTGATGAATAATTTGTTCTGTCATCTTTCATCTGTAAACAATCGTTGCAACCCGGTTACCGACTTGCCTGGTCAATGAAAACCAGAGAAGTATGCTTTTTTTGTAGTTGGAATAAAATAGCTCAGTGCTACAGTCAGGCTCACGCAGACCCTGGGAATTTGCGTCTTCCTTTCCTTTGATGAAGCTAGAATTTTGGAGAAACCTCCAGCGCTTTGTCTGCTATTGGAAAAACTTGAGTTCTCTTTTTTTGTGCTTGGTTTGTGTTTTCGGGTTTGCTCTTTCTCCCTGAATGGAGATATCAAGCAAAGAAGTACTATTTTACTGAACTCGCCATGACTACGGATGTTGAAAGGATGTGGCTACATTGGAACAGCTAATGATTAGCAGTCAAAGAAAAACATGTGTCATTTTGTGAAATTTTTAGGTTGAATTACGTTAGTTCATTTACCTTTGTGTTTTAATTGCAATGTAAGAATCAACTCTGTTTACCTGAAACACTAGAACATCGATTAATTCAAGTGCATCTTGCAATTGTTGCATTACAAAAAAAAATCTATTGGCCTAATTTATCTCCTTGATATATGTTATTGTATCTAAATCTGGTCTATACCAAATTGCAAGCTCTTGTCGGGATCAAATTTGCAATTTGAATTGTGTGTTTAGAGTCATTGGATCAGAAACAGTGAGTGGTGAGTGTTGCCATTTTCTTTTCGGATGCTGTATTCGTTTGTTTAATAGGGTGTTCCTTGTGTAATCATGGACCCTGCAGAGGCAAAGAGTTTCCCTGCAATGGAAGAAGATGGTTGGGGTAGTCTACAGATGTGAGTTAGACAAAGGTTTTGGGATAATCGGACAAACTTGGAAGTAGGGTTGCCTTTGACCATGAGAAAGTGAAAGGCAGTTTCTTAAATACGATTCACAGTTGCTGGAGACGAAAATGGAATCTTTGGAATTTAGAAGTTGTGGGAGCCAGATTGATAAGGGAATGTAACTAGTTTATTTCCTAATCCTTTTTTGTAGTAGTCACTTCAGGAGTTAGAATAGTGGGAATGGAGTTTAGGGCAGTGGAATGTTCCTCCTGCAGAATGTGGGAAGAAAGGATCACCACTCGTGCCCCTGCTGACTACATCTGTGGGAAGTGCACCCAACACCAGCTCATCAAAAACCGTGTTAGGGAACTAGAGCTGGAGTTGGATGAACATCGGATCATTCAGGTGGCAGAGGAGTTATTGACAGGACTTACAGAGAGGTAGTCACTCCCCAGAAAAAAGAAAAAGACAGATGGGTGACAGTTAGGGGACAGAAAGGGAACCGGCAGGCAGTGCAGGGATCCCCTGTTCCCCTCAACAATAAGTATACCGTTTTGGATACTGTTGGGCGGGATGACTTACCAGGGGAAAGCAGTGGGGCACCTGCTGCTCAGAAGGGAAAGGGGAAGAGGAGCAGAGCAGTAGTAGGGTGTAGGTTTGCTCGCTGAGCTGTAGGTTTGATATCCAGACGTTTCATTACCTGGCGAGGTAACATCATCAGTGGCGACCTCCAAGTGAAGCGAAGCTGTTGTCTCCTGCTTTCTATTTATATCTTTCTCCTGAATGGGGTTCTACAGGAATAGTGCCTGAGGACTGGAGGCGAGCAAATGTAGTTCCCTTGTTCAAAAAGGGTAGTGGAGGCAACCCTGATAATTACAGACCAGTGAGTCTCACTTCAGTTGTTGGTAAAGTGTTGGAAAAGGTTATAAGAGATAGGATTTATAATCATGTAGAAAATAATATCTGATCAGGGACAGTCAGCACGGATTCATGAATGGTAGGTCGTGCTTAATGAATATTACTGACTTTTTTGACAAAGTGACCAAACAGGTAGATGAGAGTAAACCGGTTGATGTGGTGTGTATGGATTTCAGCAAGGTGTTCGATAAGGTTCCCCACAGTAGGCAATTATACAAAATGTGGAGGAATGGGATTGTGGGAGACATAGCAGTTTGGATTAGTAATTGGCTTGCTGAAAGAAAACAGAAGGTTGTAGTTGATGGAGCATGTTCATCCTGGTGTCCAGTTACTAGCGGCGTACTGCAAGGGTCGGTGTTGGGTCCACTACTGTTCATCATTTTCATAAATGACCTGAATGAGGGCTTAGAAGGGTGGGTTAGTAAATTTGTCGATGACACTAAGGTCGGTGGAGTTGTGGATAGTCTCGAAGGATGCAGTAGATTTCAGAGAGACATAGATAGGATGCAGAGCTGGGCTGAGAGGTGGCAAACGGAGTTTAATGTGGACAAGTGTGAGGTATAAACTTTGGGCGGTGTAATCGGAATGCAAAGTACTGGGCTAATGGTAAGATTCTTGGTGTCCATGTACACAGATCCCTGAAAGTTGCCACCCAGATTGGCAAGGTTGTTAAGAAGGCATATAGTGTTTTAGCTTTTATTAATAGAGGGATTGAGTTCTGGAACCAGGAGGTTATGCTGCAGCTGTACAAAGCTCTGGTACGGCCACACGTGGAGTATTCTGTACAGTTCTGGTCACCGCATTATAAGAAGGATGTGGAAGCTTTGGAAAGGGTGCAGAGGAGATTTACTGGGATGTTGCCTGGTATGGAAGGAATGTCTTAGGAGGAAAGGCTGAGGGCCTTGAGGCTGTTCTCGTTAGAGAGAAGAAAATTGAGAGGTGACTTAATGGAGATATACAAGATAATCAGAGGGTTAGATAGGGTGGACAGGGAGAGCCTTTTTTCCAAGTATGGGAACGGAAAACACGAGGAGACACAACTTTAAAGTGAGGGGAGATAGGTATAAGACAGATGTCAGAGGTAGTTTCTTTACTCAGAGAGTAGTAAGGGTATGGATTGCTTTGCCTGCAATGGTAGTAGATTTGCCAACGTTAAGTATATTTAACTATTCATTGGACAGACATATGGATGTACATGGAATAGTGTAAGTGGTATGGGCTTCACATTAGTATGACATGGCGGCGCAACATCGAGGGCCGAAGGACCTGTACTGCGCTGTAATGTTCTATGTTCTATGCTAAAATTCAATTGCAAATGAAACGGTTTCAATTAGAAGCAAAATAAAAAGAGAGGCAAAAGCAAAGAGAGTGGAATAATTGCAGCAGGACAAAGATCGAAGCAATTAAGACAGCTTTAATCAGAACAGTAAATGAAACATTGTGAGTGATGATTGAAAACAGTCAAAAGTTCTAGCTACAAAATGGAATAGGGAGTTAAGAAAGGGAAAAATGAAAGTCAGAAAGCGGGACAGAGATAGTTTTTGAGCATCATTAGTTAGTACTGATAAGTGGAAGCTGACTTGAAATGCTGAAGATAAACGTGGAAAATAAATGTAGTGACGAGAAGAGTAATGCAGATCTGAGACATCGCAGTCAAGTGCCTGGTAGTCACCTGTTTAAATATGTCCAAGAGTTGCCATTGTTTGTGTGAAGCATATCGATTGTTTGTTTTTTCATTTCATTTGAGAAAGTGACTGATGAGTTCCAATGCCCGCTGACCATTTGGTATTCATGATCCAAACAAAGTTGTTGGGTCGAGCTTGTGAGGTATTTATATCACTACCGAAGGAGGTTTCTGTTCGGTCTCATAGAAACGGTTGTTTTCCTAGTGATCAGCAATTCGCATCTTTAAGAACAGAGACTGCTCTGAAGTGCAGAGTTGAGACTGTAAGATGGCAGAGAAATTGCAGGTCATTAGGTGATTGTTCAGAAATGAATGTTGGGCTTTCGACATCGATTTCAATCCGTGAGGGACAGAATTTGCGGAAAAGAAGAATCCTCACATGGCAAGGGTACAGCGAATCTCATTGAAGATCGCAAAGTTAAATGATAACAGGTTAAGGTGCAAATCCATGAGGTTGAAACACAAGTGAAAAACACCTGCAGTGTTTCACTTGAATAAAATAGCTCACATAAAGTCCCATTGTTGGTGGTGAGGTAAAAATGAACTGAAAGGACAGATGTGGTGGGACTAGGTTACTCCAATAAATTTTATTGATGTGAAAAAGGAACAGCACTATGGAAGCTAAAAACCTGCAAAAGAATATATAACCTGGTCTGAGTTGGTTGAGAAGCAAGTACCAGATATCTTTATCCAGGAGGAGCAGGTAAATATATAAAAAGATGAATACATAAGGCAGCAAGTCAATCGATGACGGTGAGAGATAAGGAGATAGCTAATTTAGAAGGAGTATTGCAAGAAAAGTTGGCAATATGTGAAATTCGTGGTGAGAAAGGCACTTTGCCGTTATGTAAGGTAAGATTATTGAATCTGATGAAAGGTAATGCAATCATAGCAGGAGTAATCGGCAAATTCTTGATTTAGAAAATACAGCTCATCCTTAGTAATGACATAGCTGCTTCACGGGTAAATGTACGGTGGGGGAATGGGTCTGGATGGTTTGTTCTTTGGAGGGTTTGTGTGGACTTGTTGGGCTGAAACGTGATGTCTATTGCAGTGGAAACGTCAGAGGAAAATTAGATTCCCTACAGTATGGAAACAGACGTTTCGGCCCAACAAGTCCACACCCACCCGCAAAAGAGCAAATCACCCAGACTCATTCCCCCATCCTATATTTACCCTGCCGACTGCACCCAAAACTGAGGGTAATTTAGTATTGCCAATTCACCTGACCTGCTCATCTTCGGATCGTAGGAGGAAACCGGAGCACCGAGAGGGAACCC
Organism: Chiloscyllium plagiosum; assembly: GCF_004010195.1. NCBI lineage: Eukaryota > Metazoa > Chordata > Chondrichthyes > Orectolobiformes > Hemiscylliidae > Chiloscyllium > Chiloscyllium plagiosum. The sequence goes on from NC_057753.1 coordinate 8,094,081, forward strand.
ACGCAGACACGGGGAGAATGTGCAAACTGCAAACATGCAGTCGCTTCAGGCAGAGAAATGAACTCAGGTCGCGAACGCTGTGAGTCAGCAGTGCTAACCATTGTGCCACCGTGCCACCCTTTAATAGGAAGAGAAATCAACTAGTGCAAATAAGGGAGTTTGCATTCAATTATCGGCAACTTCGTTTCATCAAATGTTTGATGAATAGAAAAGCAAGAACATGTGAAAGAAAAAGTGTGTACTTTTAGTTCAGAGGAGCTGACTGAATTACAACAGAAAAAACACAGTCGTATTAAAACGCATTAGGGGAAGATAAATGTTAGTGTATCTCAGAATGTTACTATCTTTAAATAAAATGAAGATTTGTCGAGGAATTGGAAACCATCACGGGCACAGTTCATCAAGATGCATCAACGGCGGCTCATAGAAAGGAGGTGCTGTGGGTAGCAATAATTAACAGGTAGAGATTATTTCGGGGTAAGGGAATTTCAAGCCACAGTACAAAAGCGTTTTTGTTGGTCTGGACTGCGAACGAATGTGTATGAGTATTGCCGGAAATGTGATGCCAGAAATGTGATGAGTCTTAGGTAATTTGTAAATCTTAGGGAGTGCTCAACACTGCAAACTAAATACATTTTCCCACCTTTGTTATAAGTCTGTATCCTCCGACTAAGTTAGCTCTGCATCTGTCTTGCCAGCTTATCGACTACAGTTGTATTAAAACGCATTAGGGAAAGATAAATGTTAGTGTATCTCAGAATGTTACTATCTTTAAATAAAATGAAGGTTTGTCGAGGAATTGGAGACCATCACGGGCACAGTTCACCAAGATATATCAAGGGTAGCTCATAGAAAGGAGGTACTGCGGGTAGCAATAATTAACAGGTAGGAGATTATTTCTGGGTAAGGGAGTTTCAGGCCACAGTACAAAAGCGTTTTTTGTTGGTCTGAACTGCGAAAGAATGTGTATGAAAATTGTCGTAAATGTGATGCCGGAAATGTATTCTGTCTCATGTAATTGGTAAATCTGAGGGAGTGTTCTACACTGCAAACTAAATACATATTCCTACCCTCGTTATAAGTCTGTATCCTCTGACTAAGTCAGCTCTGCATTTGTCTTGCCAGCTTATCGACTGCCAACGTTCATGCCAGTTTGCGGGCATCATGGTGGCTCAGTGGTTAGCACTGTTACCTCACAGTGCCAGGGATCCGGGTTCAATTCCAGCCTCGGGTGGCTGTCTGTGTGGAGTTTGCTCGTTCTCCCCATGTCTGCGATTGTTTCTTCCCACAGCACAAAATGGTGCCCGCCTGGTGTACTGTTCATGCTAAATTGCCCATAGTGTTGGGTGCATTTGTCAGGGGTAAATGTAGGGAGGAGGGTTTCTCTTTGGAGGGTCGGTGTGGACTTGTTGCGCTGCATAGCCTTTCTCTATACTGTAGGGAATCTAAGCTTATCTTACCCCAATTCCATATGACTTCACCATTTGTACCAGCCAGTCATGGTGTACCTTGTGAAATGCTTTACTGAAGCCAATGTATACAATGTGAGTCACATTTTTTAATCATTATTCATCTTCATCAACTTCAAAAACCTAATTAAATTAGGAAGGCACGACCACTCCGCACAAAACAATGCTGTCCATCAAGAATAGGGTTATTTGCTTTCATAAGTATAAAGATCTTGCCGCTGTCAATCTTTTCCAATGCTTTGCCTACCACCGACGTGAGCTCACGGACTTGTACGTTCCAGGATTATCACTTCATCTCTATTTCAACAATGGATAGCATTCACTATTCCCTTTCCTCTGCGACTGCACCTGTGGCCTGACAGAATTCAAATGTGTCTGCCAATGTACTAACAATGTGTTCGATTCACGTCCTCAATACATTGGAATCGATCCCATCAGGACCAGGACTTTGTCTGAATTGATTCCCAAGCCACATGAAAGTGAGAGCCCGTGCCTTTGTGACTGAGGTTCAGAAAGAGTGAGGGAGAGGCTGGGTAGCGGGAAGAGAGATTGAGAGATAGACTTCAACACGGAGTTAAGGAGAGAGAGAACATGAGAGAGATAGAGAGAATGATAGAAAATCAGGAGAGAATAGAAAGACAAATGAAATTTGGGGAAGATGAATGAGGACGGTAAAGAGAGAGCACGTGAAAGATAGAGGGAGGGAGAAGGCGAAAACAATGATGAAGAGACAAGAAAGGAAAGAAGTAGAGAGTGTGGGGGCCAGAGGCAGAGATTTATGGAGAGACTGATGACATTTTGCTTGAGGGAGTATGGTTGAAAGGGAGTGCAGGATGGAAGAGTGTGAAGGAAACCGGCAGAGGGAGAAATATTAAAGGAGAATGAGAAAATGTAACGACGATCAGAACTGGAGAGACGAGCGAGAGTGGGAAGGTTCAAATCTGGGAGTGAGATGGGTTGGAAGGGAGATTTTAATGGAGAGTTCGCAGTTCGCGACACCAGGAAGAAAGGAAGGACAGAGTTACATAAATCAATCTTCTTAGCTCAGCCTCGTCCCCTCCCCTTTGCCCAAGGAGCAGGAATAGAACCGAATCTATCCCTCTCCAGTTCAGCTGCTTCAACTGACAAACGACAACATAGTTAGTTCTGCTGTTTGACACTTTTTAATGATCATTCTTATCATTGATAAATTGAAGGTATAGGCACAGTAAGTGGAATGGTGCATTCCCTCGCGGGCCTCTGAAATGAGACTAACATTGAAATATGCCGGTGTAACCTGTGTGATGTGCTTGAACAAGCCAGAACTATGCTCATTCTGTTA
>NC_057753.1:8100901-8111104 GCF_004010195.1 Chiloscyllium plagiosum
AGGATGTTGGTTAGGCTACTTTTGGAATATTGTGTGCAATTCTAGTCTTCCTCCAATCGGAGGATGTTGTGAAACTTGAAAGGGAGCAGCATGGTGGCTCAGTGGTTAGCACTGCTGCCTCACAGCGCCAGGGACCCAGGTTTGATTCCCGCTTCAGGTGACTGTATGGAGTTGCACATTCTCCCTGTGTCTGCATGGGTTTCCTCCAGGTGCTACGGTTTCCTCCCACAATCCAAAGATGTGCAGGTCAGGTGAATTGGCCATGTTAAATTGTCAAGTCGGGGTAAATATAGGGTTGGGTAATGGGTCTGGGTGGGTTATACTTCAGATAGTTAGTGTAGATTTGTTGGGCTGAAGGGCCTGTTTCCATACTGTAGGGAATCTAATCTAAAAAAAAAGATTTACAAGGATGTTGCCAGGGTTGGAGGATTTGAGCTATAGGGAGAGGCTAAGTAGACTCAGGCTGACTGTTTTCCCTGGAGTGTTGTAGGCTGAGGGGTGACCTTATAGATGTCTATAAAATCATGAGGGGCATGAATTGGGTAAATGGACAAGGTCTTTTCCCTAGGGTGTGGGAGTCCAGAACTAGAGGACATAAGTTTACTGTGAGGGGGGAAAGATCTAAAAGGGACCTAAGAGGCAACCTTTCCATGCAGAGGGTGGTGCGTGTATGGAATGAGCTGACAGAGGAAGTGGTGGAGGCTGGTACAATTACAATATTTAAAAGCCATCTGGATGGGGTATATGAATAGGAAGGGTTTAGAGGGAGATGGGCAAGTACTGGCAAATGGGACTGCATTAGGTTGGAGCGAAGGGTCTCTTTCCATGATGTACATCTCTGACTCTAAGAGCTACTTTATCACTGAATGGCTTTTGGAACATCATGTGGTAGAAGGTATAAATGAGCAGGATTCTATTAAAGCCATAATGCCAATGCAGCTGTCCATAATAACTCATGGATGACAAGGGCCTTGTTCACAGTTACCAGACATTAATGATGAGGAATGCTGATCCACTGGTTTAAGCTACAGGGTAAGAAGTGTGAGAGATGAGTTGGCTAAGAAGGAAGTTAATTCCAGTGAATGTGTTGGAAGGGAAATTCAGTGTGAAAGTAAGCTGAGGAATATGGATTTGAAATGTAAAGAACCCTCCAGAGAATTCCAAAAGAGGTGCAGAGGAAAGCTGCAGTTTTTTATAGGAGAGAGTCAAACCAAAATCTGTGGTAAAGTACAGAGGGTCAAGGACCATTAAAGGATTGGGATAGGATTTTGAAAGAGTGAATACCAGAAAAATAGCATAATTGGAAGGGATTTGTTGTTAAATTGGCAATGTCACTGGATTTGATCTGATCACAGTTAATGTACTACCAGACAAGTCAGATCTCAGTATGAAAACTAACTTAGAACATAGAGCAAACAGTACAGCACAGTACCAGGCCCTTCAGCCCACGATGTTGTGCCGAATGTGACGCCAAGTTAAACTAATCCCTTCTGTCTGCCCACGGTTCATATCCATCTGTTCCTTGCTTATATTGATAGGTCTTTTCTTTTTAACTCATCTGCCATTCAATTAAACATAAGTGCACAAAGCTACACATTTTTTAAGAACAGAAAAGCATAAAATGAAACAAAGTATGTCTAAATATAAAACACTGTTCAGAAAAATTTTCAAACGCACAGCACAAAATAAATGCTTTCACCCTATTTGCAACACTAATACTTTACAGAAATTAAATATCCAGGGAGGAGACCTTTAAGTTTGACACAACTCCCTGTTCCCAGTTCTTTCCTGTGAACTGTGAAGTCTTCTTGCATGCATAGTCCCAAAACTGAGAACTTAGACTTCCTCAGCTTTCATAACCTTCACAATTATAATCAAACACTGTTCATCTGGAAGTTGCACAAACTAACCTTCTACCAAAGTGTAATATTCCCTGAACTGTTTCATACTGCTTTCTAGGAAAGAAATTTTGCTGTGCTTTTGCGGTCATAAACCCAATACAGTACTAACAATCTTCCTTTAATCTTACAGGGGTCCATGCTCTCTGACATTCAGGTATACGGGATTAAGTCAACATTCTGGAAAGACTTAATGATCCAGTTTTTTTTTTACAAAAACCTTTTGCAAAAGTAACCAACGCCCATAGGTCTCTATTTTGAAATCTAAGTTTAAGAAATGATATTACTCTATATAAAAATAACATCTTTCATAACACTTATTCCCAAAGAAAAATGAAAATGTACCTATAAGGCATTTTTTTTCAACTCCTATTAAAAATTATTTTAATGCTATTTCAGTGCCATAATAACAGTAATAATATATTGAGATTAAAATATACAATATCAGAGCGAACGACTGGATCACAGCATTTGCTGTTTTCATTAGAGAAAAGAAGGTTTAGGGGTGACTTGATTGAGGTGTACAAGATGATTAGGGGGTTAGATAGGGTTGACAGTGTGAACCTTTTCCCGCGTATGGAGTCGGGTATTACAAGGGGGCATAGCTTTAAATTAAGGGGGGGTAGATATAGGACTGAAGTTAGGGGTAGGTTCTTCACTCAGCGAGTTGTAAGTTCATGGAATGCCCTGCCAGTAGCAGTGGTGGACTCTCCCTCTTTATGGGCATTTAAGCGGGCATTGGATAGGTATATGGACGATAGTGGGTTAGTATAGGTTAGGTGGGCTTGGATCGGCGCAACATCGAAGGCCAAAGGGCCTGTACTGCGCTGTATTGTTCTATGTTCTATGTTCTATGTTCTAAACCTTCTGTAATGTGTCAAACAGAACTGCAGACAGTCTCCCATCGATTCTGGAACCATCCTCCCAAACATCTCCCACATAATCTCCTAACTCTCGCAATCTGTGTATTCCTGGTTAGAGGCTGTGCATATATCTATGTACCTCTTATCCTTCTTAAGTATTGTAACAATCTGTCCAGTTACCTTTAGGCATCTGTGAAGAACCATTCTCTGAGCTTTCGATTATGCTGCCATTCATTGAGTGCTACACTGGCTTGTGCTTTCTTCCAAAATGCATCACCTCATATTTATCAAATTTAATTTCCGTCTCCCATTGATCATCCAATCTAACTATTCCATTTACATCTTACCTTCCATCTTAACACTATCAAATCTTCCAATATTCGTTTCAAACGCAAACATACTTATCAATCCCGCCCCTCTCCCACCCCTCACTGTCCTCCACATCCACATCCATGTCATTTCTGAAAAAGACAAATAATACGGGACACAACTCTGGTTCATATGGAATGCCACAAAACACTGGTCTCCAATCACACAAACAGCTTTCTACCACTATCTTCTCTCTGCTGCTACCATGTCAATTTTGGATCCAACTTGCCAAGTCACCCTTGATACCATGAGTCTTTACGTCATAAGTTCCCTGTGTCAGCCTTTGGCAAATGTCTAGCTGAATGAGCAATATAAATTATCTCCCTGTTATAAAGACACACTGACTGTACCTGACCAAGCCTTGCCTCTCGAAATGGTGATCATTTTTCTCATTCCCTGTTTTCTCCTTTAGGTTCCTAACATTGATGGGCGTCGTCTATATTCCCCAGCTTTACCTTCACTACCCGTCTGGTAAAGTGACACAACATTAGCTGACCAAAGTTGATTTAAAACTTTGTGACAGCAACTTTTCTTTCTCGTCGCCTACAACAGCATGGGATACAACTCATGCAAACTTTGATATCTTCAATTTTAAACCAGCCCAAAATCTCCAATACCTGCTCGCACACCGTATGGATCTGCTAAAGAGCTTCATAGTCCACCTTCTCGATTTCTCTGTCTGCATCCTTCTTCTCTCGAGTGACACAGGGAAGAACTCATTCCACAATCCAGCAATCTTCTGCGTCACGCACAGACTGCCCACTTCGTTTCTAATGAGCATCAATGTATCCTGGCTATTCTAGTCACTTGATACACTTGCAGAATATCTTGGATTGTCCCTGATCTTACTCGCCAGCACTTTTTCATACCCCTGTGTTGTAGAACCCTCTCTGAGTGAAGCATTTCCTCCTTACTGAAGGCTTGAATGATCAGTTGTTTATCGTGACATCATGCCCACAAAATGTGGAGTAGACAGCTGGAGAAAAAAATGTGTATTTATATCCACGTTGTCATACGTTCTTTAAATGTTCTAAGTTTCACTGCGATCATCTCTCATTCTTGGAAACTAGAGATCACAGATCCAGTTACTGCGTCAGACAGACTGAAATTTGGACAGATTAATCAGGTGAACGTCCATTGCAATTTCACTTGGCCAATATGTATCCTTTGATAGCTAGAACAATATTTGTGCAGATTGCTCCCGTCTCAGTATCACCACCACTCTATCCAGCTGGTGCAGGACGGCTAAATGTCTGGACTGCGATCCTTTTAAATGAAGGCCATTTTCTATGCTATCTGCATACCTTCCTCCCAATACCATTCCTTGTAATTACTTTTTTGGGGGCTATGATTCATTAGAGAGGACTTTACAGCAATGGAAATATATCTTATCCAGTGTGTGTCCATTAGCTATGCTGCAAGAAACACCATCAAAAAATTCTGAAGATTAACTATTGTGATTTCCTTTTCGGGACTTCGTACTGATCTTTCCAATTGTGTCTTTACCTTCGAAGTATCTAATACCACGTGCTATATAATGAATTTGAACAGTTTCCCTCCAGAGAATATCAGGTTAATTGCTTTGTAGTTCACTACGCTCTTTCTTTATCACTTTGAAAGTAATTAGATTCATTTTGCTCCCTGACAGTTTTCCAAAATGGCTCCCTGCCTTGAAAGAAAGTACAGGGACAAATAAAAGAGTAATCAACAATGCAGTTAATATGTTTATTGAGGCATTGTCTATGTCTATTTCGATGTTCCGCCATGAAGCACATCCGCCATGATCCTTTGACATAACAATGCACAATCCAGTTACATTTTCAAGCCCTACATTGTTATTGATATCATTGAATTTAGCTGTTTAATTGCGCAAAGATCATGTGAACACTTGGTTTTCAGGGAAGTTTTGACAAATTGAAGTTACACGTACAGTAAGTGGAATTGTGCCTTCCTCATCGGCCTCTGAGATGAGAGAAACATTGATGTGCTTGTGCAATCTGTGTGATATGCTTGGACAAGCCGGAAATACACTCATTCTGTTACCAAAGGGACAGCCTGATTCATTATTGAATAAAATCGAAATGATAGGATTCTGAATGGATTGATTAATTAGTGATTCCGATTTATTAGTGAATTTGAACATTTCAGTACATTCTTCAGCTGTTGCCTGAACTTCTTCTGTGTCACGGCATAAATTGCAGTGTTTGTGCTGCAACTGAGAAGCTGTAGCATGAAGCCCAATTCCAGTACAAACCAATGTAGATACAAAAACCTATATCCCAAATACCACATCCGGTACCATAGAGTGTACAGCATTGATGAGAACCATAATAGGATGAAGTTGGCCGAGATCACAAACAATAATGTGATAGACTTTTTTCGATTTTGCATTTCTGTGTCACGTTGAACGTCTCCATTGGTGTGATCCCGGAGTCTCCTGCGGGCTCTGCTGGTCACTAAAATGTGCCTGACCGTGAAACCATTGAACAACAGAATCAGGAGAAACGGGAGAGACGGGGTGAGAATGTAATGGAGGAACTCGATTGTGAGACAGACCGGAGACTCATAAACATCGCTGGGTACATGACAAAACCAGGGGAGGTTCACAAGCCAATACTGATCTGAGAGCATAAAGTACCAGAAAATGTTCTTTAGAAAGCTCAGCACGGTCACCGTTCCCAGAACCATTGGTGTTGTTTTGTCACTGCAATATTTACTCTTCAGCCTCTGGCAACAAATCGATCGAAGGTGAAAATGACAGTGAACTGTGGCTGCATAAAGCAGGACAGCGTGGATATTGCACACGGGGATGGACCTCGGGAAATAAAACTGTTCCCAATAAACAATTGGAATTTGTCTCAATATCAGGTCAATGATAATGACCAGTAGATCCGCCACTGCCATGGCCACTTAGTAACGAGTGATGCATGGAGATAATCCACAATCTTTATAAGCCAGGACGTAAATCGTCTCTATGTTAACTGTGAGGAAGACAAAGAAACAAATTATACATTGGCTTGGAGTCAAAATTCGCAGTTTGATTAACGATCTAGTGAGATAGCAAAATGAAACACTGCATTCAGAGATTTCTGGAAATAATTGGAACTGAAATACGAAGTGGCAAGTTCTGAATTACTGATAAAAATGTGAGGTAAAACACGGGAAAAACTCACTCTCCAAACAAACAGACATACATCCATAAAAAAAAGATGATTTCCAGAAAGTTTGCAGACGCCTGACACTCAAAAACAGCCACACTTCACTTGTTTACAGATCCTAATATGCACGATGAAAACTTTACCGTTCCGAGGTTTTCCCTCCCTGTTCCTTGAAGACAAATAAAGTTTGGAAATATCTGTTTGTAGGTATAAATGGTGATCGATCGTCTGCTGTGAAGACATGCGAATGCAGTTTAAAAATAAGTTATTCACTCAGTACATAGCCTGAGATGACTTCGAACCAGTGTCTCCTTCTTCCTTCAATGGGCGGTCTTCCCTCACAATCTTATCTTTCGAATAATTAACAGACGTCCAGCCTTTCCAAAATATTTTCAGTGTTAGAATGTACAAGAGGGTGTCGATTATAGACTCTCGGTAATACAATGTTTCAGAGAGTGTCATTTCCATATGATGTTACAGAGAATTCACAGGTTCAGGGAACGACCAGAACTCCAATATGCAATACACAAGGAGGAGCAGTGTCGTTTGTTTAATCTTTTAGACAACACAGCGAATTACGATCCAGTTCAGTCATAAGACCACTCTGCCTCTCAAACCTGCTCCAGCACAAAATGAGGTTGTGGCTGACCTGATTGCGTCCTGACCTCCATGTTGTAAGAATTTTCAGTCATCCAACCTCCTGGGTTCCTGTCACTGAACAGACATCATTCGAACACTTTTTTTACGAAGGTTTTATTCAAGTACATTCTCAGGAGCCATTTTCAAGAAATGGAAAACGGATTTTCCAAGCAACACATTACCTGAGCTTCATACTTTTATGCATGTATAATCATTTCATACGTAATCTAAGAAAAATACACTTGTTTTAGGGATATCAATAACCAATTATAATAGTTGTTCTGGTTGTGATACTTATGTCACCATTTTTAAACGAATGACATCATCTGCATTTTGCATCTAATAGTAACATGTACCTTCTATAAATTCACAGATTTTGTCCTTAGCTGTTATTTTGCAAGTTATTTGTCTTGTGGCCTGCTCATTGTTCTCGAAGTTTCTGTTACCCTTTGTCTATTTTTATTTATTAACACTAGCAGTTTCACGTTCTCACGCTCGGTTGGATACATGGCTATTTTGTGATGCAGATGGAGGCCATCAAGGCAGGTTCCATTTCCACAGTGACAGAGGTTAACATGAAGGTTCCAGTTTCTCAACCTCGCGCCGCAGCCGATATGTGATGACTGTCAGGTTAACATACCAAGAGGGGTCTCTGTCTAATATGAGCCTCATGATCCTCTGGCAATGTAACGATTGTATTGCTTCACGCTCAGATTTAAACAATATAAAAGTATATTTCACAATTTTCTGTATCTCAACATCACTAAATTAAACACAAGAGGGGAGATCTGCAGATGTCTACAGCATTGGGAGAGACACAGCGTGAAAGAAATCCGCACGAAATACGGATTTGCCACATAACTGGATGTAACGTATTTGTAGGAAGAGGGAAAGAGGTAGAGGAAGTGGACTAGCATTATTTTTTGTCATTCTTCCATGGGATGTGTGTATCCCTGTTTTGGCCAGCCATTTACACCATCCTGACTTTCTCTTGAACAGAGTGTCTTGCTCGGCTGTTCCACGGGAAAATAACGAGGAAGACACATTTTCTGTTGGTCTGCAATCACAAGGAGATATTACGAGGAAAGTACAGTGCGTAGCATTCACTAAATGGAATGAGTAAAGCAGATTTTGTTTTTCACAAATGTCAATGGCAGTTTCGTGGGCTCTTTTTAGATTTCTCCAATGTCCTCAATCCGAAAAGGACTAGCAACCAGATTATTATCCTGGGCGTCCACGTTTGCTTTCAAAGTTATGGTCACCATGGAAATGTTTCCCCATCGGCAATAAGAAAATGTATTATTTCAGGAATAATTGTTATGGACCAACCAGACACCCAAAAAAAAATTAAGAAGGTAGCCCAGAGCCTAGCTTCTCCAGTTGAATTCAGCAGATGTAACATGAATATTCCAGTCGCAACGCAGCTGGTCAAACCACTCAATTCTAAATAAAACAGAATTTATTTACACATGAACAAGAGAAATCTGAAGTTAGAATAAAGTAACTATTTGAAAACCCAATCGACAAAGAAACGCAACTTCACAAGGAGCTGTTAAGATTTCCTGCAATGCCCCATAAATACACGACTGAGGATTAAAGTAAATTCAAACATATTATCTTAAAGGAAAGATAATAATAGCGAGAGAGAAAGGATCAGTATGGAGCTGTTTATTTGGGTCCTCAGCTAAATCTTTAAAAGTTTCTTTAAATAGAGAGAACTGGGAACTCTGCTTTCATTAAACAAGTGTCAAAAAAGCCTGACAACTTCCGCTAATTACATAGAACATAGAACAGTACAGGACAGAACAGGCCCTTCAGCCCACGAAGTTGTGCCGACCATTGATCCTCATATATGCGCCCTCAAATTTCTGTGACCATATGCATGTCCAGCAGTCTCTTAAACATCCCCAATGACCTTGCTTTCACAACTGCTGCTGGCAAAGCATTCCATGCTCTCACAACTCTGTGCCAAGAACCCGCCTTTGACATCCCCTCTATACTTTCCTCCAACCAGCTTAAAACGATGACCCCCCGTGTTAGCCATTTCTGCCCTGGGAAATAGTCTGTGGCTGTCGACTCTATCTATGCTTCTCATTATCTTGTATACCTCTATTAGGTCCCCTCTGCTCCTCCTTTCCTCCAATGAAAAAAGTCAGAGCTCAGTCAACCTCTCTTCATAAGATAAGCCTTCCAGTCCAGGCAGCATCCTGGTAAACCTCCTCTGAACCCTCTCCAAAGCATCCATATCTTTCCTATAATAGGGCGACCAGAACTGGACGCAGTATTCCAAGTGCAGTCTAACCAAAGTTTTATAGAGCTGCAACAAGATGTCAGGACTCTTAAACTCAATCCCCCTGTTAATGAAAGCCAAAATATCATGTGCTTTCTTAACAACCCTGTCCACTTGGGTGGCCATTTTAAGGGATCTAGGTACCTGCACACTCAAGATCCCTCTGTCCCTCCACACTGCCAAGAATCCTATCCTTAATCCCGTACTCAGCTTTCAAATTCGACCTTCCAAAATGCATCACCTCGCATTTATCCAGGTTGAACTCCATCTGCCAACTTTCAGCCCATCTCTGCATCCTGTCAATGTCCCGCTGCAGCTTACAACAGGCCTCTATACTGTCAACGACACCTCTAACCTTTGTGTCGTCTGCAAACTTGCTGACCCATCCTTTAATCCCTCATCCAAGTCATTAATAAATATTACAAACAGTAGAGGCCCAAGGACAGAGCCCTGTGGAACACCTCTCACCACAGACTTCCAGGCAGAATACTTTCCTACTACTAATACTCGCTGTCTTCTGTTGGCCAGCCAATTGCGTATTCAGACAGCTACGTTTCCCTGTATCCCATTCCTCCTGACCTTCTGAATGAGCCTACCATGGGGAACCTTATCAAATGCCTTGCTGAAGTCCATATATTCCACATCCACAGCTCGACCCTCATCAACCTTTCTAGTCACATTCTCAAAGAACTCGATAAGGATTGTGAGTCATGACCTGCCCCTCACAAAGCCATGATGACTGCATTTAATCAAGCCATGCTCTTCCAGATGGTCATAAATCCTATCCCTCAGAATCCTTTATAACACCTTGCAGACGACAGACGTGGAGAGCAAGGATGCAAAGATCTTCGCAAGTGGCGAAGCAATTGCATTTCTCGTTTCCCAAAGCAGCCGAGGACAAATCTGGCCCTGGCCTGGCGACTTGTCAATCTTAATGTTTGACAAAATTTTCAGCACATCAGCTTCCTCTATCTCTATCCATTCCA
>NC_057753.1:8111443-8121392 GCF_004010195.1 Chiloscyllium plagiosum
ACCACAAGATCTGATACCTGCCCCGGCCCGTTTCCGAGAATATTGGGAAAGTTAAAGTCACCCATTACAACAACCCTCTACGTCCACACTTTTCCAAAATCTGCCGACCTATGCTTTCTTCAATCTCCCTGCTGCTTTTGGGGGGCCTGTAGTAAACCCCTAATGAGGTGACTGCTCCCTTGCTGTTCCTAATTTCCACCCATACTGACTCGGTAGGCAGATCTTCCTCGACAATGGAAGCTTCTGTAGCTGTGATACCCTCTCTGATTAGTAGTGCTACACCCCCTCCTCTTTTCCCCCCTCCATAATATTTTTAAATACTCTAAACCCTGGATCATCCAGCAACCATTCCTGCCCCTGATCAACCCATGTCTCTGTTATGGCCACAACATCTTAGCACCAGGTACTGATCCATGCTCTGCGTTCATCACTTTTATTCCTGATACTCCTTGTGTTAAAGCAAACACACTTTAACTGATCCCTTGGTTCCTTCCCATGAAAGTCCTTCTCACTAGCTGGTCTATCTCTTGCTACTGCCTCATCTGCATCAACTCTCACCTCCGGTATACAGCTCAGGTTCCCACCCCCCTGCCATACTAGTTTAAACCCTCTCGAACTACTCGAGCAAACCTTCCACCCAGGACGTTGGTCCCCTTCCAGTTCAGATGCAAGCCGTCCTTCTTGTACAGGTCCCACCTTGCCCAGAAGGTGCTTTCCTTCCCGGCTGCCCCTCTGGTCCTCGTCACTTTCTCCGCTACTCCCGCTCCTTCTTAGCTGCAGTCTTCCGGGTTCGTACTGCCTCCGCTGCTGCTCGCACTCAAAATGGTGCTCAGTTAGGCAGCACCTCTAAGCTAATATTAAAGTAGCCAATTCAGATGTTTCAGCACACCTGCATTTACGACCCCTCTCGAAAAATAAACCAAAGGCAGAATAACCTTGTTAAGGGAAGAGCTTCGTCAGAGTATTTTCATTGTAAGTGGAAACGCAGCCAGAAGAGATTTGAAACAGTTTAGTCGGATTTGTCAAAAACATATAACCTGCAATGAGACTGAAGTGGAGACTGCCATGTTATGCTGGTGATGTTGGAAAGTATCTAGAGACATAAAGCTGTGCAAGGATAAATAGAATCATGAACTTAGCGAGCAGCCTACTTCCCCAGATGTTGATGATGGAGGGGTTTATAATTATATAACAGTGAGTAGTAATTTGCAACTTGTTTAAAAAATTGGAAAGAAGGACAATTTAATTGGAACTGATGGTATTATATCCCATCACGACAAAATGTAAATATCATGAGCAGTAATTCAGTTCACCTTGTTTTAGTAGAACAGACTAATTGACTTACCAGGAACACCAACAATAGCAAGGATTGCGTAGTAACCATTTTGAATAACCAAAAGTAAATAATGGATCCACCATGATAATGATATCTGATCCTGAGAAAACCAGGAACGAGCATCGGATAAGCTCTGTTATTCCTTTTCAACATTCCAGTCGTCTGTTCTCCAATTCTGAGCCATTGTTGTAACATTCCAGTGTATGTTTCGGAGAATCCAATCCATTTTTGGTACATTCGGATTCTTCGTTCCTCAATTCGGACCTTTCCTTCCCCTCTCTCTCGCGACATGATGACCCCTGTTAGTGTCGGAGGTGATGCTGTCACAAGGCTGTCAGATAATACATTGAAAGGGACTTGTATTAATAGAAGAGGAAAACAGTTAGTGGCATAATTAGGATCCATGGAGGCCCGATATAATGATGGTGACGAAACAAACATGTTCAGTCAACGCCTTTCAATTCAACGCTTTTTTTTAAATGAGGAAAGCTGCAGAAATATTAGTTGGAATATATGAGGTTCAGTAAGGGAAGGAACATTGGAAATAGTGCAGTGATTGCGTAAAATATTTCATTGCGTGATACCAAACGATGTTGAGACGTAAATGTGCATCTCTGTCCACAACAGGAGATATACATTCTGTAATATCTGAACTGTCATTGTACTACATTCACACGCTGAGCTGGAAGTTTGGAACTGGGGTGAGTTGGGGGAAGGGGAAATGAGGAAAAAAGCAGCAAAAGGCTCTAGCGACAGTTAAGAAAGGGAGAAATTAAAACAAGAAACGGGGACAGAGAGAATTTTTGAATATTGGAACTTAGGACTGATAAGTGGAAGCTGACTTGAAATGGTGGAGATAAACGAGGAAAATAAATGTAGTGACGAGAACCGTAATGCAGAGCAAACATCTCGCAGTCAAAGGCCTGGTCGTCATCTGTTTATATATGTCCAAGCGTTGCCACGGATTGGTGTGAAGAATGTCGATGCAGTTATTCATTTCATTTGAGAATGTGACGAAAGAAATCCATTGTGCGTTAACAATGTGGGATTCTTGGTTCAAAAGCAAGTTGGTAGATAGAGCTTGTGGTGTAATTTTGTCACTATCAAATGTGTGAACGTTTTGGTCTTATAGAAATGGGTATTTTGCTGTTATTCATAAATTCGCATCCTGAAAAATAGAGACCTCGTTGAAGTGCAGTGTTAGCACTGTAAGATGGTAGCAGAATTGGCAGATCAACTGTTGGAGGAAAGGTTTTGGAAAGGATTGTAAGAGTTAAGATTTATAATCATCTAGCAAGGAACATTTTGAATTGCTTTCCGATAGTCAACATGGTTTCAAGGGTAGGTCGTGTCTCACAAACCTCACTGAGTGTTTTGAGAACGTAACCAAGCATGTGGATGAGGGTAGGGCAGTTGACGTGGTATACATGGAATTCAGTAAAGCCTTTGATAAGGTTCCACATGGTAGGCTGTTGGAGAAAATGCAAAGGCATGGGATTGAAGATGATTTAGCAGTTTGGATTAGAAACTGGCTTTGTTAAAGAAGGCAGCGAGTGATCGTTGATGGAAAATATTCAGCCTGAGTCTCTTCACTAGCGGTGTGCTACATGGATCTATTTTGGGACCACTGCTGTTTGTCGTTCTTATAAGTTATTTAGACACAGGCATAGGTGGATGGATTAGTAAATTTGCAGATGACACTAAAGTCGGTGGAGTAGTGGACAGTTTGGAAGAATGTTACAGGTTGCAGGGACTTGGATAAACTGCAGGATTGGGCTCACAGGCCTCACATTGGAGTTCAATGCTGCTAAATGTGAGGTGATTCACTTTGGGGAGAATAGCAGGAAGACAGAGTACTGGGTCAATGGAAAGATTCTTGTTAGTGTGGATGTGCAGAGGGAACTTGGAGTCCATGTGCATCGATCCCTGAAAGCTGCCATCCAGGTGGATAGTGCTGTTAAGAAGGCATACGGTGTGTTAGGTTTCAGTCGTAGAGGGATTGAGTTCCGGAGCCGCAATATCCTGCTGCAACTATACAAAACGCTGGTGCGGCCACACTTGCTATATTGTGTACAGTTCTGGTCGCGATTTCTCGGGAAGGTTGCGAACGCATTGGAAAAGTTGCAGAGGACACTTACCAGGATGTTGCCTGGTCGGGAGGGGAGGTCTTATGAGGAAAGGCTGAGAGACTTAGGTCTGTTCTCATTGGAAAGAAGAAGGCTCAGAGGAGATTTGATAGACATACAAGATGATCAAAGGATTCGATAGGGCAGACAGTGAAAGTGTTTTTCCTAGGATGATTGCGTCAGCTTGTATGAGGGGGCATAACTATAAATTGAGGGGTGATACATTTAAGATAGATGTCAGAGGCAGGTTCTTTACTCAGAGAGTGGGAAGAGCGTGGAATGCCCTACCTGCTAATGTAGTTAACTCAGCCACATTAGGGAGATTTAAACAATCCTTAGAGAAACACATGGATGATGATGGAATACTGTGGAGGGACGAGCTGAGGTTAGTTCACAGGTTGGCGCAACATTGAAGGCCGAAGGGCCTGTTCTGCGCTGCATTGTTCTATGTTTTGTGCTATATTAGGTGGTAATTCAGAAATAAAAGTTGGACTTTCGACATCCATTTCAATACGTGAGGGACAGAAATTGCTGAAAAGAAGAATCCTCACTTGGCAAAAGTACAGCGAATCTCACTGAAGATCGCAACAATAATTTATTACAGGTTAAGATGGAAATCCATGAGGGTCGAAGAGAACTGAAAAGTGGTTCACTGGAATAAAATAGGTCACATGAAGTCAAAGTGTTAGTGGTTTACCAAAAGTGAACTGAGAAGACAGATATGGAGGAATTTGGATACCCAATGAGTTTTATTGAATTGGAAAGTGAAAGCACTATGGAAGGTAAAAATCTGCAAAAGAATATGTGAAAGGTGATGAAATCGTATCAGGAGTAATCGGCAAATTCTTGGTTTAGGGAATACAGTTTATCCCTGGTAATGACATAGCTGCTTCACAGGTGGCAGTAATGTCTGTTGGAGTGGAAACGTCAGAGGAAAATCAGGCAGCTGAGCTGTTACAGGAAGTACATCATGGGCTATTTCCTGACTATGTGGTAATTGGATCGCAAAGTCATTGTTTGAAACAGATTTTAGATTAGATTCCCTACAATATGGAAACAGGTGCTTTCGCCTAACAAGTCCATACCAACCGTCCGAAGAGTAACCCACACAGACCATTCCCCTACCATATATTTACCCTGACTAATGCACTCGACACTGTGGGCAATTTGGTATGTCCAAATCATCTGATCTGTACATCTTTGGTTGGCAGGAGGAAACCCACGCAGACATGGGAGAATATGCAAACAACATACAGGCAGTTGTCTGAAGAGGAAATTGACTCAGGTCCCTGACCCGCTGAAAGCCAGTAGTGCTCAGCACTGAGGAACCGTGTCATGTTTATTAGGAGAAATCAACGAGTACAAATAATGGGGTTTAAATTCAATTATCAGAAACTATGATCCATCAAATGTTTGAGGAAAAGAAAAGCAAGAACAGATGAAAGACAAAGTGTATACTTTTAGTTCAGAGCAGCTAGCTGAAACACAACAGGAAAAGGAATAACTAAGTCCGTTGTATTAAAATGCATTAGGGAAAGAAAATTGTTAGTCTATTTCAGAATTTTACCATCTTTAAATAAAATGAATGCTTGTCGAGGAATTGGAGATCATCACATAGTCAGGCGAATAAAATGGGCACAGATCATCAAGATACATCACGGGCAGCTTATATAAAGGAGCTGTTGTGGGGAGCAATGATTCACAATTAGGAGATTATTTTGGAGTAAGGGAAATTCATGCCACAGTACAAAAGCGTTTTTTGTTTGTCTGGCCAGCAGAAGGATGTGTATCAGTATTCTGGAAATGTGACCACTGTGAGGTAATTGGCAAACCTTCGGTAGTGTTTTTCGCTGCAAACTAAATAAACAACTCTGCTTTTGTAACAAGTCTGGATCCTATGACAAAGTTAGCTCTGTACCTGTCTGGCCAGCTTTCCAACAGCCACCTTTCCACCTTCTAGGGCATCATGGTGGCTCAGTGGTTAGCACTGTTGCCTCACAGCACGAGACACCTTGGTTCGATTCCAGCCTCGCATGACTTTCTGTGTGGAGTTTGCACATTCACCCAGTGTCTGCGTGGGTTTCCTCCCACAGTCCAAAGATGTGCCGTTTAGGTGAATTGGTCGTACTAAATTGCCCATAGTGTTAGGTCCATTCATAATGGGGTGGGTTACACTTCAGAAGGATGGTGTGAACGTTTTGCGGCCGAATGGCCTCTTTCCATATTGTAGGGAATCGAATCTAATCTTACCCCAATACCATGTGACCTCACAGTTTGTACCAGTCTATCACAATGTACCTCACAAAAGGCTTTACTGAAGTCCACAATTTGAGCCAATGTTTCCTCATCAGTCATTTTCGTCAACTCTTCAAAAAACTTAATCAAATCAGGAAGGCACGACTATCACGCAAAAAAACATGTTGTCCATCGCTAATAGGTATATTTGCTTTTATAACCGTAAAGATCATGCCACTGACAATCTTTTCCGATACTTTAGCTACAACCGACGTGAGGCTCACAGGGTTATAATTGCCAATGATCCAGCAATTTGTTCACTTCCCATCCTCAATATTTTGGAATAGATCCCATTTGTCCGGGGAATTTGTCTACCTTGATTCCCAAGCCACGTGAAATTGAAAGCGTGTGCTTTTATGACAGAGACAGTGAGAGACAGGTTGAGAAGCTGGGAGAGAGAATGACAGAAGGAAATCGATGTGGAGTTAGGGAGAGAGGGAACTTGAGAGGGACGGGGAGAGAGAAGACGATGATGGAAAATCAGGTTAGAATCTTAAGACAAACAAAATTTGGGAAAGGTAGGTGAGGGCTGGAGAGAGCGAGAGCACGAGAGATAGAGGGAGTGAGAAGGAGAGAACAATGAAAGAGAAACAAGAAAGGAAGGAAATAAAGAAAGTGTTTCAAAGGAAGAGTTGTATGGAGAGAGTAATGAAATTTGGATTGAGGCAGGGTGGACAGAAAACGGGCAGAGGGAGAAAATTAAAAGGGAATGAGAAAATGCAACAACGATCACAGCTGGAGAGAGTGAGAGAGACAGAGAAGGTTTATACCTGGGAGTGAGATGGGTTATAAGGAAGATTTTAATGGAGAGCTTGCAGTTTGCGACACCAGGGGGAAAGGAAGGACAGACTTACTTGAATCCATCTCCTTAGCTGAACCTGATCCCTTCCCCTTCCCCAAGGAGCAGGAAGAGCACCGAATCTATCTCTTCCAGTTCAGCTGCTTCAGCAAAATGACAAACGACAACATAACTAGTTCTGCTTTTTGGACATTTTTAATCAGTATTGTTATTACTGACAAATTGAAGTTACAGGTACAGTAAGTGGAATGGTGCCTTTTCTCATTGGCCTCTGAGTTGAGAGTAACATTGAAACATACCCGTGTAATCTGTGTGATATGCTTGAACAAGCCAGAACTATGCTCATTCTGTTACCAAAAATATAGGCTGGTTCATTGTTGAAAGAAAAGTTGAAATGAGAGAATTCTGAATGGATTGATTAATTAGTGATTCCGATTTATTAGTGAATTTGAACATTTCAGTACATTCTTCAGCTGTTGCCTGAATTTCTTCTGTGTCACGGCATAAATTGCAGTGTTTGTGCTGCAACTGAGAAGCTGTAGCATGAAGCCCAATTCCAGTACAAACCAATGTAGATACAAAAACCTATATCCCAAATACCACATCCGGTACCATAGAGTGTACAGCATTGATGAGAACCATAATAGGATGAAGTTGGCCGAGATCACAAACAATAATCTGATAGATTTTTTTCGATTTTGCATTTCTGTGTCGGGTTGAACGTTCCCATTGGTGTGAGCCCGGAGTCTCCTGCGGGCTCTGCTGGTCACTAAAATGTGCCTGACCGTGAAACCATTGAACAACAGAATCAGGAGAAACGGGAGAGACGGGGTGAGAATGTAATGGAGGAACTCGATTGTGAGCCAGACCGGAGACTCATAAACATCGCTGGGTACATGACAAAACCAGGGGAGGTTCACAAGCCAATACTGATCTGAGAGCATAAAGTACCAGAAATTGTTCTTTAGAAAGCTCAGCACGGTCACCGTTCCGAGGACCAAACGTGCTGTTTTGTCACTGCAATATATACTCTTCAGCTTCTGGCAACAAATCGCCACAAATCGATCGAAGGTGAAAGTGACAGTGAACCAGACAGAACAGTCAGTGGCTGCATAAAGCAGGACAGCGTGGATATTGCACACGCGAATGGACCACAGGAAATAAAACTGTTCCCAAAAAACAATTGGAATTTGTCTCAATATCAGGTCAATGATAATGACCAGTAGATCCGCCACTGCCATGGCCACTAGGTAACGGCTGACGCATGGAGACAATCCACAATCTTTATAAACCAGGACATAGACCGTTACTATGTTAACTGTGAGGAAGGAAAACAAACAAATTAAATATCGGCTGGGAGGTAAAATTGCCAGTTGATTAAGGACCTAGTGAGATATTAAAATGAGACAGTGCATTCAGAGATTTATGAAAATAATTAAAGCTGCAGTTCTGAATTAATCACAGAAACGTGAGGTAAAACACGAGAAACACTCCATCTCCAAACAACCAGACACATGTATAAGAACAGGCGATCTCCAGAAATTTTGCAGAGATCTGATCACTTGAAAACAGCCACATTTCACTTGTTTACAGATCCTAATACGCAAGGTGAAAACATTACGGCAGAGGTCAGAGGTAGGGTTTCTTTACTCAGAGAGCAGTAAGGGTATGGAATGCTTTGCCTGCAACGGTAGTAGATTCGCCAAGTTTAAGGACATTTAAGTCGTCATTGGACAGGCCTATGGACGTACATGGAATAGTGTGGGTGGGATGGGCTTCAGATTGGTATGACTGGGCGACGCAACATCGAGGGCCAAGGGGCCTGTATTGCGCTGTAAGGTTCTAAAAAATGTTCTATTTCCGTCCTAAAGAGTTCCATCCCTGTTCCTTGAAGAAAAATGACGTTTGGAAATTTCTTTTTGTCGGTCTAGATGCTGGTCGATCGAATGTTGTGAAGACATGTGAATGCAGTTTAAAAAACTTTATTTACTCCATAAACAGCCTGAGGTGACTTCGAACCAATGTTTCTTTCTTCCTTCAACGGACTGTCTTCCCTCACAATCTTAACTTTGGTACAATTAACGGATGTCCGGCCTTACCAAAATATTGTCAGTGTTAGAATGTACCAGAGGATGTTGATTACTAATTCTCGGTTATAAAATGTTTAAGAGAGTGTCATTTCTAAATTGATCCAAATGATGTTGCAGAGAATTCACAGGTTCAGTAAAAGACCAGTACTCGAGTATGCAACTCACAAGGTGGAGTAGTGTCATTTTTCTCTCTTTCAGAGAACACAGCGACTGACAATCCAAATCAAACATAAGACCATTCTACCCCTCAAACCTGCTCCAGCACACAATAAGATTGTGGCTGATCTGATTGCGTCCTTACCTCCATGTTACAGGAATTTTTCAGTCATTCAACCTCCTGGGTTCCTGTCAGTGAACAGGTATCACTCAGACACTTTTTCCAACGGTTTTCTTCAATCACATTCTCGGGAGCCATTTTCAATAAATGGAAAATGGATTCTCCAATATCTCAGCTTCATACTTTTATACATTTAATCATTTTCGGAAAATCAATATCCAATTGTAATTGTTGTTCTGTGTGGGATACCGTGCCACTTTTTTTAATTGAACCAATGACATCATCTACACATTACATCTAAGAGTAACATATAACTTCTAAGTATTTGCTTATTTTGTCCTCAGCTGTTATTTTCCAATTTATTTGTCTTGCGGCCTGCTCATTGTTCTCGAATTTCTGTTGCCCTTTGTCTATTTTTATTTATTACCGCTAGAGTTTCACGCTCTCCCACTCGGTTGGCTACACGGCCGGTTTGTGATGCAGATGGAGGCCAACAAGGCAGGTTCTATTTCCACAGTAACAGAGGTTACCATGAAGCTAACGAGTAGCTTTCGAGTGCTGCTCTTCCATGAGATGGTTGTGGAGAATAAGATTGTAAGACACAGAATTTATAGCAAAAGTTTCCAGTGTGATGTAACTAAAATTATCTCTTTAGAATGACCTGTATTGTTTGTTAAGTCTCTCGTCTTTTAGAATGACCATGTTGGTTTCAGTTTTTTCATGTGTAAATCGTAATACTTGCTTTAAAAGTTACATTTTCAAGTGAACTTTAAAAATAGGTACCATGTTGGCTCAGGTAATGTATTGAAGGTGACAGCTTCCCTCTGTGAGGCTGTCTGAGACAAAATGGTCAGACGGATTCTCATCTCAAAAAACAGATTTACAGAATCTTACATGGATTCATGCAGTTGTTGAACATTCTGCAAGTACAAATTCACCCCACAAACTTATATGAGTGTGTGTCTGTATGTGTGTGTACGGGGGGGGGGAGGTGGGTGTGTATGTGTGTTTGTGAGTGTCTGTGTG
>NC_057753.1:8121411-8128424 GCF_004010195.1 Chiloscyllium plagiosum
GTGTGTCTGTGTATGGGGGGAGTGTGTACATGTGTTTGTGTGGGGGTGGTTATGTGTCTCAGTGGGAGTGTGTGTATGTGTGTGAGTGTGAAATTAAATGAGTGTCTGTGAGAGTGTGCGTGTTGGAGTGCATGTGTGAGCCGATGACAGAGGGTCTGCGAGAGTGTGTGTGTCTGTGTGAGTATGTGTTGTTTATGAGTGTGTGTATGTGCAGGAGTGTCTCTGTGTGTGTTTGTGTGTAGCGCACTACACGCACCGTCTGACAGACATTTACCTGTAGTGTGACATGAATACCCATGGATACCGAATGTGGGTAACCCCCACTACCACCCCACCCCTAAAACCCACACACACACTCTCATACACACACGCACACACATTCATGTACATACACACACACACATGCACACAGTTTTGCATCCTGAGCAGAGTTAGAAATATTGCATTAGATTTCCTCTATCAAATGTTTGATATGCACTGCGAAAAGCTGGGGCCCAAACATGAATCATTGCCGCACAGCATTAGCTTCCCACTCCAAATATAAACACGCATAGTCCGAGTCACAATTGTTTGACAAATATCACTTTCTCAGTCTATGCCCAATCTTAAGTGATTTGGTTTTGCGTACAAGGCTTTGGACACTCAAAACTGTATATTTTTTTTTGGAAAATCAAAAGCATTTTATTGACTGTCCTCCCCTTGTTATGTCTATCAGTCAGTTTCTCAGCTATGTTTCCCATGACAGAAATCTACATTAACTTTGTCTACGCCCATTCATTTCAAATTCAGTACTCCCGCCAAATGCATTTATTTACAAACTGTATTTAATTTCCTATCTCTCACCGTACTTATTATTATGGGAAGATTTCTTGTTTTACTTTTCCTTCAGTGAAGACAGGTTGAACTGGCTGCTTAACAGTTCTGCCATTGCCCTGTTCTTCAGTCATGGATTCACATTGTATCGAATCTTGACTTCTACAGCTGTTGAACTTGGCAGAAGTTTCGGAGCTGTTACAGTTCATTTTTTTTTAGATTACATAAATTAGATTAGATTAGATTAGATTACTTTACAGTGTGGAAACAGGCCCTTCGGCCCAACAAGTCCACACCGACCCGCCGAAGCGAAACCCACCCATACCCCTACATTTACCCCTTACCTAACACTACGGACAATTTAACATGGCCAATTCACCTGACCTGCACATCTTTGGACTGTGGGAGGAAACCGGAGCACCCGGAGGAAACCCACGCAGACAGGGGGAGAATGTGCAAACTCCACACAGTCAGTCGCCTGAGGCGGGAATTGAACCCGGGTCTCTGGCACTGCGAGGCAGCAGTGCTAACCACTGTGCCACCGTGCCGCCCACGGTGTTGACGCATCCACCAATTTCTGCCGCATATTAGTAAAATCATTCTATAGTCATATAATCGCAGAAGCAAAGATTCTCCGGCACAAAAAATACAACAAATCTGCCTTCATTCCACTTTTCCACATGAGGCCTATCGTCATGAATGTCATGACATTTCAAGTACTCATCCAAGTACTTTTAATGGTTGTGAGATTGCCCATTCATAACTACCATCTCAGGATTTCCAGACTCAAAAAGTGTGTGGGTGAAAAGTAATCCTCAAATCCTCTCTGAACATCAAACTTTTCATTTTAAAATTATGCTCCATCCACCCTGTCCATGACACCCCTAACCTTATACACCTGGTGTTGTTCGCCCCGTCAGCCCCCACTGCCGAAGAGCAAAACAAACCTCGATTATCCAGCGTCTCTTCTTTGCCGATGAGCTCCACTCCCGGCAGAAACCTGGCGAATTGCCTCTGCACACCCGCCAGTGCAGTAACAACCGTTCGGTAATGTGCCAAACAGAACTGCAGACAGCGTCCCATGGGTAACCTAACAATCCTCCAATACATCTCCCACATAACCTCCTGACTCTCGCAAGGTGTCTGTTCCTGGTTAAAGGCTGTGCATATGTCGATGGTCCTCTATTCCTTCTGAAGTATTGTAACAATCTGTCTAGTTAACTTTCGGCATCTTTGAAGAACCATTCTCTAAGCTTTCAATGGTGCTATCATTCATTGGGTGCTACCCTATCTTGTTCTTTCTTCCAAAATGCATCACCCCATATTTACCAAATTATATTTCCGTCCACTACCTCACTATCCTACCTAACTATTCCATTTGCATCTTACTGTAACATTAGTCCTTCCTTCTTAATACCATCAGCTCTTCCAATCTTCGTGTCAAACACAAATTTATTTATCAATCTCCCTCACGGCCTCCACATTCACATCCATATCATTTCTGAAAAAAGACAAATAATAAGGGACAGAGCACTGGTCCATGTGGTCCAACAGAATACTGATCTCCAATCACAAAAACAGCTTTCTACCACCGTCCCATTAGGTCGGAATGCGACACTCAGCAACTGCCTTCAAAATAAGACAATGCTGCTATCTGGCATTTGATCTTCATATTATTTGAGAGGGTTTGGTCTGTTGCATTATACAATGTAAAAGTTCATTTCATATTTTTTTATATCTCAACATCACGACATCAAACACCAGAGTGTAGATCTGGAGATAAATACAGTCGTGGGAGTGACACAGAGCGATAGGTATCTGCATGATATATGGAATTGCCACATTACTGAATGGAACGTATTTGTAGGAAGAGGGAAACAAGTAGAGGAAGGGGACTACCTTTTTTGTGCTCCCTCCATTGGATGTGTATATCCCTATTGAAGCCAGCCTGACTTTCTCACGAACCGAGTGCCTTGCTCAGCTACTCTACGAGACAATGACGAGGAAGAGACATTTGTTGTGTGTCTGCATTCACAAGCAAACACTACCAGGGAAGGGTGGTTGCATAACATTCAGTAAAGAGAAAGGACAAGGCAGATGTCTTTTCTTACAAAGGTTGACGTCAGTTTCGTTGGCTCTTTTTAGATTTCTCCAATTTCCTCAATCTGGTGTGGACGAAAACCCTACATTATTATCCTGGGCGTCCATGTTAATATCAAAGTTCTGCCCACTATGAAAATGTCTCCCCATCTGCAGGAAGAAAATTTAATATTTCAAGTGTAATTGTTGTGGACAAGGCCAGACATTTAAGAAGGTAACCCAGAACCAACTTCTCTAGTTGTTTTGTGATTGGAGATCAGTATTCTGTTGGAATAAGTGAATATTCCAGGAGCGACATGGCGGGTCAAACCAGTCGATTTTAAACAAAACAGAATTTATTTACATACGAACAAATGAAATCTGAATTTAGAATAACATGAATATTTGAAAACCCAACTGACACGAAAACACAACTTCAGAAAGAGCTGTTAAGATATCCTGCGAAATCCCATAAACACACCTCTTAGAATAAGGTAAACTGAAACATAGGTTCTTATGGAAAAGAAAATAACAGAGAGAGGGAGAGTTTTAGCATGGAGCTGTTTCTTTGGGTACTCAGCAAAAGCTAACACAAAACTTGAAAATCCCTGAACTGTGAGAACTGGCCGCTTCTCCTTCATTGTACAAGTGTTAAAAAAGCCCTGAATGCTTTCGCTAATTGTTCCGTTAGGCAGCACCTCTTAGCCATTATTAAAGTAGCCAGTTCAGACCTTTCAGCACCTCTACGTTTACGACCCCTCTCGAAAAATTAACCAAAAGCAGAATTCACTTGTTAAATGAACATTTTCGCCACAGTATTTTCATTGTAAGTAGAAACGCAGCCAGAAGAGACTTGGAAGAGTTGAGTCGGGTTTGTCAAAGGCACAGAACCTGCAATGAGGCTGAGGTGGAGAGCGCTATGTTCTGCTGGTGCTGCTGGAAAGGAACTGGAGACATAAAGCAGAGCAGGCCGAATACAATCAAGAATTCTGTGAGCCGTCTGGTTCCTCAGATATTGGTGTTGGAGGGGTTTATAAATATATGCTAGTAATTAGTAATAGCAACATTTTTTTTAATTTGGAATGAATGACACTTCTAATTGGAACTGACGATATTATCTCCCATCTTTACAAAATGTAAATGTCAGGAACAGCAATCAGTTCAACTTGTTTTAATAGACAGACAAATTGACTTACCAGGAACACCAACAATAGCAAGGATTGGGTAGTAACCACTTTGAATAACAAAAAGTAAATAATAGATCCGCCATGATAATGATATCTGATCCTGAGAAAGCCAGTAAAGGCCTTCAGATAAACTCCGGTGGTAAACTGCACCATTCCGGTCTGCTGTTCTCAACTTCTGATTTTTTGTAGGAACATTGCAGTCGATTATTCTGTGAATCCATTCCATTTTTGGTAAATTCGGATCTTTCGTTCCTCAATTCTGATCTCTCCTGCCCCTCTCTCTCGATCTGCTGACCCTGTTAGTGTCGGAGGTGATGCTGCCACTGACGCTGTCAGATAATACGTTTAAAGGGACCTTTATTAATAGAAGAAGCAAAGCAATTAGTGACATAACTAGGATCCGTGGAGGCCCAATATTAATCATGGTGACGAAACAAACATGTTCAGTCAACGCCTTTCAATTCACCACTTTTTTTCAAATGCGAAATAGTGCAGAAATGTTCGGTGGAATATATGAGGATCACTGATGGAAGGAACATTGAAAATAGTGCAGCGATTGCGTATAGTCATTCATTGCAGTGAATCCAAATGACGTTGGGACATAGATGTGCATCTCTGTCCATAACAGGCGATATACATTCTGTAAATTCTGATCAGTCATTGTAGTGTTAGCGAAATGTTAAGGGAAATTCCAAACTTCATACTCGAGGGAAAAGAAACCAATGTTTACAACAGACAAACGGTATGGTTGTTAATAGAGAGAAAGATACCTGATGAACATAATTTTGATCATTAACACAGGATCAGAGAGGGCGGTGCTGTTGATGTTATCTATGTCAGTGGTTTGTGATCTATTAACGTTGACTGGATTGCAATGGAAATGTGAATATGACACATGGTGACAATACAGAAAACAGAGAGAAATTGGGGAATGGATCTTCAGACTGTTCAAGAGGATAAGGAAATGGTCCAGCCATCACTCATACAAAAAGCAGATTCAACAACACATCTGCTATGATTAATGAATAGAGGTAATGTTAAGTAATTGGGGCAATTCCACACAGAATGCAGGGAGAAAATGACATTCTGGGCAAACTAATATATTTCTGATAATATAAAGAGATATGTCTGCTAAAATGTAATCATGGTATCAAGGCTCATAAATAGAAATGCAGATTAGAAAACCATGGAGCTGCTGGGAAACCTTTATAAATCATTATTTTTCCCTGTCTCTTGCTCTCTCTCAGTGACCCACACACCATTATGGACAGAGGTGCATAGGACGGAGGAGCAGGTGTGGGCAATTAAGCCCTTCAAACTCGCTCCCCCATTTAACATGATCATGGCTAATCTTATCCTGGCCTCAATTTCATTTTCCTACCTGCTCCCCCACGCACTTTATCCCGCTTTTCATCAGCAACGCGTTTCTTTCTTTATTGAGTCTGTTGATTGTTTTTGCATTTCGTCTACGTGATGGAGTGAGCTCCACAGGTTGCATTTAAGGAAAATTTGTTCTGTCACCCTTCATCTCAAAACAATTGTTGTAACCCTGCTACCGAGTTGTCTGGTCAATGAAAAGCAGAGCGATTAGATGTTTTCTTTTGTAATTGGTTCAAAGTAGCACAATCGATAGTCACAGGTAAGATGCTAGAAGACTGGAAGTTGGCCAACGTGGTGCCACTGTTTAAGAAGAGTGGTAAGGCCAGGCCAGGGAACTATAGACCAGTCAGCCTGAGGGACAGGATTTACATGTATTTGGAAAGGTAAGGACTGATTAGGGATAGTCAACATGTCTTTGTGTGTGGGAAATCATGACTCACAAACTTGATTGAGCTTTTTGAAAAAGTAGCAAAGAGGATCAATGAGGGTAGAGCCGTAGATGTGATCTATATGGACTTCAGTAAGGCGTTCGACAAGTTTCCTCATGGGAGACAGGTTATCAAGGTTACATCTCATGAAATACAGGGAGAGCTAGCCATTTGGATACAGAATTGGCTCAAAGGTAGAATACAGATGGTGGTGGTGGAGGGTTGTCTTTCAGACTGGAGGCCTGTGACCAGTGGAGTGTCACTAGGATCAGTGCTGGGTCCACTACCATTTGTCATTTACATAAATGATTTGGATGTGAGTATAAGAGGTACAGTTAGTAAGTTTGCAGATGACATCAAAAATTGGAGGTGAAGTGGACACCGAAGAGGGTTACCTCAGATTACAACAGGATCTGGACCAGATCGACCAATGGGCTGAGAAGTGGCAGATGGAGTTTAATACAGATAAATGCGAGGTGCTGCATTTGGGGAAATGCAGGGCTAATAACGTAATGATAAGGTCCGAGGGAGTGTTGCTGAACAAAGGGACCTTGGAGTACACGTTCATAGCTCCTTAAAAGTGGAGTCGCAGGTAGATATGATAGTGAAGGGCAGGTCGTGCCTCACAAACCTTATTGAGTTCTTTGAAAAGTTGACGAAGGAGGTTGATGAGGGGAAAGCGGTAGATGTGGTATATATGGATTTTAGTAAGGCGTTTGATAAGGTTCCCCATGGTAGGCTACTGCAGAAAATACGGAGATATGGCATTGAGGGTGAGCTGGAGGTTTGGATTAGGAATTGGCTAGATGGAAGAAGACAGAGGGTAGTAGTTGATGGCAAAGTTTCTTCATGGAGTGCCGTCACTAGCGGTGTTCCGCAAGGATCTGTTTTGGGACCATTGCTGTTTGTCATTTTTATAAATGACCTGGAAGAGGGGTTAGAAGATTGGGTGAGCAAGTTTGCGGATGATACGAAAGTCGGAGGAGTTGTTGACAGTGAGGAAGCATGTGGCAGGTTACAGCAGGATATAGAGAAGCTGCAGAGCTGGGCAGAAAGGTGGCAGATGGAATACAATGTAGCTAAGTGCGAGGTGATTCACTTTGGGAAGAAAAACAAAAAGATGGGG
>NC_057753.1:8128653-8136114 GCF_004010195.1 Chiloscyllium plagiosum
GGGTAGGTTCTTCACTCAGTGAGTCGTAAGTTCATGGAATGCCCTGCCAGTAGCAGTGGTGGACTCTCCCTCTTTATGGGCATTTAAGCGGGCATTGGATAGGTATATGGAGGATAGTGGGTTAGTATAGGTTAGGTGGGCTTGGATCGGCGCAACATCGAGGGCCAAAGGGCCTGTATTGCGCTGTATTCTTCTATGTTCTATGTTCTATGTTCTATGAAGAAGGCATTTTGTATGCTTTCCTTTATTGGTCAAAGTATTGAGTACAGGAGTTGTTAGGTCATGCTGTGGCTGTACAGGACATTGGTTAGGCCACTGTTGGGACACTGCGAGCAATTCTGGTCTCCTTCTTATCGGAAAGATGTTCATTGAGTAATAGAGTCATAGAGATGTATAGCATGGAAACAGACCCTTTGGCCCATGCTGACCAGATATCCCAAACCAATCTAATCCCACCTGCCAGCACCTGGCCCATATCCCACCAAACCTTTCCTATTTATATCCATCCAAATGCCTCTTAAATGTTGCAATTGTACCAGCCTCCACCACATCCTCTGGTAGCTCTTTCCATACATGTACCGCCCTGTGTGTGAAAACGTTGCCCCAGGTCTCTTTTATACCTTTCCTCTGGCTTGTCCTTACCACCCTCCTTAAAGAGTGGCACTACATTAGCCAAAACCCAGTCTTCCTCACCTGTGACTATCGATTATACAAATATCTCAGCAAGAGGCCCAGCAATCACTTCTCTAGCTTCCCACAGAGTTCTAGGGTACACCTGATCTGGTCCTGTGAATTTATCCAGCTTTACCCGTTTCAAGACATCCAGCACTTCGTCCTCTGTAATATGGACATTTTGCAAGATGTCACCATCTATTTCCCAACAGTCTATATCTTTCATATCCTTTTCCATAGTAAATACTGATGAAAAATACTCGTTTAGTATCTCTCCCATTTTCTGTGACTTTACACAAAGGCCGCCTTGCTGATCTTTGAGGGGCCCAATTCTCTCGCTAGTTACTCTTTTGTCCTTAATGCATTTGTAAAAACTCTATGGATTTTCCTTATTTCTATTTGACAAAGCTATCTCATGCCCTCTTTTTGCCCTTCTGATTTCCCTCTTAAGTATACTCCTACTTTCTTGATACTCATCTAAGGATTCAGTCGATCCATCCTGTCTATACCTTATATATACTTCCTTCCTTTACTTAACCAAACCCTTAATTTCGTTAGTCATCCAGTATTCCCTATACTTAACAGCCTTTCCTTTCACATTACCGGGAATATCCTTTCTCTGGCTTCTCGTTATCTCATTTCTGAAGGCTTCCCATTTTCCAGCCGTCCCTTCATCTGCGAACATCTGCCCCAAATCAGCTTTCGAAAGTTCTTGCCTAATACCGCCAAAATTGGCCTTTCTCCAATTTAGAAGTTCAACTATTAGATCTGGTCTATCATTTTCCATCGCTATTTTAAATCTAATAGAATTATGGTCGCTTGCCCTAAAGTGTTCCACCACTGACACCTCAGTCACCTGTCCTGCCTTATTACCCAAGAGTAGGTCAAGTTTTGCACCTTCTCTAGTAGGTACATCCACATACTGAATCAGAAAAATGTCTTGTACACACTTAACAAATTCCTCTCCATCTAAACCCTTAACACTGTGGCAGTCCCAGTCGATGTTTGGAAAGTTAAAAGCCCCTAATATAACCAACCTGTTATTCTTACATGTAGCTGAGATCTCCTTACAAGATTAGATGAGATTATTTACAGTGTGGAAACAGGCCCTTCGGCCCAACAAGTCCACACTGACCCGCCGAAGTGCAACCCACCCAGACCCATTCCCCGACATTTGCCCCTGCACCTAACACAACGGGCAATTTAGCATGGCCAATTCAACTAATCTGCACATTTTTGGACAGTGGGAGGAAACCGGAGCACCCGGAGGAAACCCACGCAGACACGGGGAGAATGTGCAAACTCCACCCAGTCAGTCGCCTGAGGCGGGAATTGAACCCGGGTCTCTGGCGCTGTGAGGCAGCAGTGCTAACCACTGTGCCACCATGCTGTCCACAAGTTTGTTTCTCAATTTCCCTCTGAATATTAGGGGGTCTATAATACAATCCCAATAAGGTTATTCTTATTTCTCAGTTCCTCCCAAATAACTTCCCTGGATGTATTTCCAGGAATATCCTCCCTCAGCAGAACTATCATGCTATCCCTTGTCAAAAATACCACTCCCTCTCCACTCTTGCCTCCTTTTCTATCCTTCCTGTAGAATTTGTATCCTGGAACATTAAGCTGCCGGTCTTGCCCATCCCTGAGCCATGTTTCTGTAATTGCTATGATATTCCAGCCCCATGTTCCTAACCATGCCCTGGGTTCATCTGCCTTCCCTGTTAGGCCCCTTGCATTAAAATAAATAGAACATAGAACATAGAAGAATACAGCGCAGTACAGGCCCTTTGGCCCTCGATGTTGCGCCGATCCAAGCCCACCTCACCTACACTAGCCCACTATCCTCCATATGCCTATCCAATGCCCGCTTAAATGCCCATAAAGAGGGAGAGTCCACCACTGCTACTGGCAGGGCATTCCATGAACTCACGCTGAGTAAAGAATCTACCCCTAACATCTGTCCTATACCTACCACCCCTTAATTTAAAGCTATGCCCTTCGTAATAGCTGACTCCATACGTGGAAAAAGGTTCTCATGGTCAACCCTATCTAAACCCCTAATCATCTTGTACACCTCTATCAAGTCACTCCTAAATCTTCTTTTCACCAATGAAAACAGCCCCAAGTGCCTCAGCCTTTCCTCATACGATCTTTCTACCATACCAGGCACCATCCTGGTAAACCTCCGGTGGCAACTTTCAGAGATCTGTGTACATGGACACCAAGATCCCTCTGCTCATCCACACTACCAAGTATCCGACCATTAGCCCAGTACCCCATCTTTTTGTTATTCTTCCCAAAGTGAATCACCTCACACTTAGCTACATTGCATTCCATTTGCCACCTTTCTGCCCAGCTCTGCAGCTTCTCTATATCCTGCTGTAATCTGCCACATCCTTCCTCACTGTCAACAACTCCTCCGACTTTCGTATTATCCGCAAACTTGCTCACCCAACCTTCTAACCCCTCTTCCAGGTCATTTATAAAAATGACAAACAAGCAATGGTCCCAAAATAGATCCTTGCGGAACACTGCTAGTAACTGCACTCCAAGATGAACCTTTACCATCAACTACTACCCTCTGTCTTCTTCCAGCCAGCCAATTCCTAATCCAAACCTCCAACTCACCCTCAATACCATACCTCCATATTCTTTGTAGTAGTCTACCATGGGGAACCTTATCAAACGCCTTACTAAAATCCATATACACCACATCTACCGCTTTACCCTCATCCACCTCCTTCGTCACCTTCTCAAAGAATTCAATAAGGTTTGTGAGGCACGACCTGCCCTTCACAAAACCATGCTGACGTTCGTTGATCACATTATTCCTATCCAGATGTTCATAAATCCTATCCCTTACAATTCTCTCTAAGACTTTGCCCACAACAGAAGTGAGACTCACCGGCCTATAGTTACTAGGGTTATCCCTACCCCCCTTCTTGAACAAGGGAACCACGTTTGCTAGCCTCCAGTCTTCTGGCACTATTCCTGTAGACAACGAGGACATAAAAATCAAGGCCAATGGCTCTGCAATCTCCTCCGTTGCTTCCCAGAGAATCCTAGGATAAATGCCATCAGGCCTAGGGGACTTTTCTATTTTCACCCTTTCCAGAATTTCCAACACCTCTTCTCTACATACCTCAAAGCTGTCCATTCTAATTAATTGTGACTCAGTATTCACATCGGCAACAATGTCCTGTTCCTGAGTGAATACTGATGAGAAGCATTCATTCAGTGTCTCCCCAATCTCTCCAGCATCCACACGCAACTTCCCACTACTATCCTTGACTGGACCAATTCCTACCCTAGTCATTCTTTCATTCCTGACATACCTATAGAAAGCCTTAGGGTTTTTTTTTAGATTACTTTACAGTGTGGAAACAGGCCCTTCGGTCCAACAAGTCCACACCGACCCGCCGAAGCGCACCCACCCAGACCCATTCCCCTACATTTACCCCTGCATCTAACACTACAGGCAATTTAGCGTGGCCAATTCACCTAATCTGCACATTTTTGGACAGTGGGAGGAAACCGGAGCACCCGAAGGAAACCCACGCAGACACGGGGAGAATGTGCAAACTCCACCCAGTCAGTCGCCTGAGGCGGGAATTGAACCCGGGTCTCTGGCGCTGTGAGGCAGCAGTGCTAACCACTGTGCCACCGTGCCGCTCACCTAATCCTACCAACTAAGTACCTTTCATGTACCCTCCTTGCTGCTCTTAGCTCTCTCTTCAGGTCCTTCCTGGCTACCTTATAACTCTCAATCACCCCAATTGAACCTTCACGCCTCATCTTTACATAGGCCGCCCTCTTCCATTTAACAAGGGATTCCAATTCCTTATTAAACCACGGCTCCCTCACACGACCCTTTCCTCCCTGCCTGACGGGCACATACTTATCAAGGACACTCAATAGTTGCTCCTTGAACAAGCTCCACATAACAATTACACCCTTGCCTTGAAGCTTACTTTTCCAAGCCACACATCCTAAGTCATGCCTCACAGCATCATAATTTCCATGCCCCCATCTATAACTCTTGCCCTGTAGTGCACACTTATCCCTCTCCATCACGAGAGTAAAGGTCACCGAATTGTGGTCACTGTCCCCAAAGTGCTCACCTACCTCTAATTCGAACACCTGGCTTGGTTCATTACCCCGAACCAAATCCAGTATGGCCTCACCACTTGTTGGCCTATCTACATATTGTGTCAGGAAACCACTCCCCGAACCTTACTAGTTTAAATCCTCCCAAGCAGTTCTAGCAAATTTCCCTGCCAGTATATTAGTCCTCTTCCAATTTTGGTGCAATCTGTCCTTCTTGCACAGGTCATTTCTACCCCAAAATAGATTCCAATGATCCAAAAATGTGAATCCTTCTCCCATACACCAGCTCCTCAGCCATGCATTCATCAGCTCTATCCTCCTATTCCTGCCCTCACTAGCTCCTCACACTGGGAGTAATCCAGATATTTCTACTCTCGAGGACCTCCTTTTTAAATTCCTGCCTAATTCTCTGTCATCTCCCTTCAGAATCTCAACCTTTTCCCTTCCTATGTCGTTTGTTCCAATGTGGACAATGACCTCCTGCTGGCCCCTCTCCCCCGTGAGAATATTCTGCACCCTCTCTGAGACATCCTTGATCCTGGCACCAGATAAGCAACACACCATTCTGCTTTTTTGCTGCTGGCCACAGAAACGTCTGTATGTACCTTGAACTAGAGAATCCCCGAAGACAATTGATCTTTTCGAATCCGACGTACCCCTCATTGCATTAGAGTCAGTCTCAATACCAGAGACTTGACTGTACGTGCTACGTTCCCCTGAGAATCCATCACCCCCTACATTTTCCAAAACAACATACCTGTTTGAAATGGGTATATCCATAAAAGAATCCTGCACTTGCTGCCTATCCTTCTTACCTTTCCTGGAGTTCACCCATCTTTGTGACTGTATCTGAGACTTTCCCCCCTTCCTATAACTGCCATCCATCACATACTGTTGCTGTTGCAAATTCCTCATTGCTTCTAACTGTCTCTCCAAATGATCCATTCGATCTGATAAGATTCGCAGCCAATCGCATTTATGGCTGATATGATCCTGAAGAAGGGCGTATGCCCGAAACATCGATTCTCCTGCTCCTTTGATGCTGCCTGATCTGCTGCGCTTTTCCAGCAACACATTTTTCAGCATCTGATCTCCAGCATCTGCAGTCCTCACTTTCTCATAATCCACAAGAAGTACATATTATTCTTCTACAAACACTGCCCCAGTTTAAATTAATGGTTATGGCTTATATTTTAAGTTAAATCAAGAGACATATCTCCAAAAACATATAATCAAGAAAGAACCCACTCTACTCACTACTGCAGATTCACTGTAGGCCACACTTAAACCAACGATTAGCTAATCTGGTTTTGTGCTGTGAACTTCGCCCAACAGTTCCTCCATGATCAGTTGTGAATTTCATTGTTTGTTAATTTTCCCAGATGCACTCCGATGTCCAGCGATACTTGAATTCAAACATCAAAGGAAGTAACTGCAGGTTCTCTCTCTCTCTCTGTCTACTGCACTGACCTCACCATGTGCTTCCTTTGTCTGTTCCTCGCCCTTTCAAAACTGCTGTTGTTTTGATTTTTATTTTCCAAAGTTCCAAAACAATGCAACAGCATATAAAACAGTAACTGTTGCTCCTGGAATTCGAGGAAATCACCTCCAACACCTAAAATACTTCAAAAAAAGGAGCAGCTCTTACAGCCAGAAATTGTTCCTGTCCTCCATCTTGGGTGAAACTTGAAAGGGTTCAGAGAAGATTTACAAGGATGTTGCCAGGGTTGGAGGATTTGAGCTACAGGGAGAGGCTGAATAGGCTACGGCTGTTTTCCCTGGAGCGTCGGAGGCTGAGGGGTGACCTTTTTAAGGTTTATAAAATCATGAGGGACATGGATAGGATAAATAGACAAGGTCTTTTTCCCCTGGGGTCGGGGTACTCCGGAACTAGAGGGCAAAGGTTTAGGGTGAGAGGGGAAAGATATAAAAGAGACCTAAGGAGCAACTTTTTCACACAGAATGAGCTTCCACAGGAAATGGTGAAGGCTGATACAATTGCAACATTTAAAAGGCATTTGGATGGGTAAATGAATAGGAAGGGTTTGGATGGATATGGGCCGGGTGCTGACAGGTTGGACTAGATTGGGTTGGGATATCTGGTCAGCATAGATGGGTTGAACCAAGGGTCTGTTTCCGTGCTGTACATCTCTTTGACTCTATGACTCTAAATGTTGGTGTTAGGCTCACAAAGAGCCAGGGTCTTTGCATCTTCTTTTCGTTTGGCGAAGCTAGAGGTTTCCCTGCTACAGCAATATATATTTTAAAAACTGCTCTCTATTTACTGCTGGGTTTGTGTTTTCGGTTTTGCCCTTTCTCCCAGAATAGAGATATCAAGCGATAGCTAATGTTGTCCCACTTGTGAAGAAAGGAGGGAGAGAGAAAATAGGGAATATTAGACCAGTTAGTCTGATGTCAGTGGTGGGAAAGATGCTGGAGTCAGTTATATAAAATGAAATTACGACTCATTTGTATAGCAGGGTTGGGACTGAGACAAGGTGGGGGGAGGGGAAATGAGGAAACTGGAGAAATCTGAGTTCATCCCTTGTGGTTGGAGGGTCCCCAGGCGGAAGATGAGGCGCTCTTCCTCCAGCCGTCGTGTTGCTATGGTCTGGCGATGGAGGAGTCCAAAGACCTGCATGTCCTTGATGGAGTGGGAGGGGGAGTTGAAGTGTTGAGCCA
>NC_057753.1:8136495-8141206 GCF_004010195.1 Chiloscyllium plagiosum
CTTCCTGACCTCTCCGCCCCCACCCCCACTCCGGCCTATCACCCTCACCTTATCACCCTCACCTTAACCTCCTTCCACCTATCACATTTCCAATGCCCCTCCCCCAAGCCCCTCCTCCCTACCTTTTATCATGGCCTGCTTGGCACACTCTCCTCATTCCTAAAGAAGGGCTCATGCCCGAAAAGTCAATTCTCCTGCTTCTTGGATGCTGCCTGACTGGCTGCGCTTTTCCAGCAACACATTTCCAGCTCTGATCTCCAGCATCTGCAGTCCTCACTTTATCCTACAAGTTCATAACAAGAGGAATTGAGTACAGGAGCAAAGAGATCCTTCTGCAGTTGTACAGGGTCCTGGTAAGACCGCACCTCGAATATTGTGTGCAGTTATGGTCTCCACATTTGAGGAAGGACATTCAGGCTATTGAGGGAGTGCAGCGTACGTCAACAAGGTCAATTCCTGGAATGGCGGGACTATCATATGTTGAAAGATTGAAGCGACTGGGCTTGTAAATATATGAGTTTAGAAGACTGAGAGGGGATCTGATTGAAACGTATAAGATTATTAAAGGATTAGGCACTCTGGAGGCAGGACGCATGTTTCCACTGGTGGGTGAGTCCAGAACCAGCGGACACAATTTAAAAATAAGGGGTAGGCCATTTAGAACATAGTTGAAGAGAAACTTCTTCACCCAGAGAGTGGGGGGTGTGTGGAATGTTCTGACCCAAAAGGCAGTGGAGGCCAAGTCTCTGGATACTTTCAAGAAAGGGATGGATAGATCTCTTAAAGATAGTGGAATCCAGGGTTATGGGGATAAGGCAGGAACAGGATACTGATTGAGGATGATCAGCCAGGGTCATAATGAATGGTGGTGCTGGCTCGAGGGGCCGAATGGCCGACTCCTGCACCCATTGACTATGATTGTACACTCCCTGCTCTGCCCCACACTGACATCAGGAGGCCTGCACACTCCCCGTTCTCTCACATTTGGAATATCAGGTGGAGAAACTGAAGGAGATTGAGGTGAGATTTGAGCAAAGTCTCTCGTTTCATGAGAGTGTTGGATAGTACAGAAAAGGAGCATTGAATGGCCACCCCCATTGCACCTGAGACGATAACAACCATGAGCTGCATCTTGAACCACTGCCGTGCACCCACACTGGCATGAGGGAGGGTATGCCAGGATTCGGACCCAGGGGAACAAAGAACAAAGAAAATTTACAGCCCAGGAACAGCCCCTTCGGCCCTCCAAGCCTGAGCTGATCCAAATCCACTGTCTAAACCTGTCGGTCAATTCCTAAGCATTTTTATCCCTCTGCTCCCCACCTACTCATGCATCTGTCCAGACCAATCTTAAGACCGTATCTGCCTCTACTACCTCTGCTGTAAACACGTTCCAGACACCCACCACCCTCTGTGTAAAGTACTTGTCGCGTGTATCCCCCTTAAACGTTTCACCTCTCACCTTGAAAGCATGTCCTCTCCTTATTGAATCCTTCACCCTGGGAAAGGGATACCGTTTCAGGGCAGAATGGTGAGCGACCCAGAGGGGTACAAAGTTAACAATCACACAACACCGGTTATAGTCAACAGGTTTAATCGGAAGCACTAGTTTTCGGAGCGCTGCTCCCTCATCAGGTGGTTGTGGGAAATTACGATCATAAGACACAGAATTTATAGCAAAGGTTCACAGTGTGACGAAACTGAAATGACATATCGAAAAAGATCCGGATTGTGTGTTAAGTCTCTCATCTTTTAGAATGATCATGTTGGTTTCAGTTCTTTCATCTGTAAACCGCAAAACTTTCTTTTTTAAAGTTGCATTTTCAGGTGAACTTTAACAATAATTGCAATGTTGGTCCAGATAATGCATTCAAGGTGCGAGGTGCCCTGTGTGAGGCTGCCTGTGACCCAATGTTTAGACTCATTCTCATCTAAAAAAAGGCATTTACGGAATCTTACATGGATTCATGCAGTTTTGAGCAAAAGAAAATGTAATTCTGCAAGTACAAATCCACCCCTCAAACCAGTGTGAGAATGTGGATGTGTATGTGGGGTGCGGGGGTTGAGAGTGTCTGTGACAGAGTGTGTGTGTGTGTGTGTGAGAGAGAGAGAGAGAAGGGGTATAAGTCTGTGACAAGGTGTGTGTGTGAGTGCATGTGCCTGTGAGAGGGTCTGCGTGAGTGTATGGGTCTGAAGGTGTGTATGTGTCTGTGGGATTGTGTGTGTGTGTGTGTGTGTGTATGTGTCTGTGGGATTGTGTGTGTGTGTGTGTGTGTGTATGTGTCTGTGGGATTGTGTGTGTGTGTGTGTGTGTGTATGTGTCTGTGGGATTGTGTGTGTGTGTGTGTGTGTGTATGTGTCTGTGGGATTGTGTGTGTGTGTGTGTGTGTGTATGTGTCTGTGGGATTGTGTGTGTGTGTGTGTGTGTGTATGTGTCTGTGGGATTGTGTGTGTGTGTGTGTGTGTGTATGTGTCTGTGGGATTGTGTGTGTGTGTGTGTGTGTGTGTGTATGCGTCTGTGGGATTGTGTGTGTGTACGTGTGTGTGTGTGTGTTCGACCAAGACATCTTCTCCATGCAGGACCTCCGACCAACCCTATACACCAGGTCTATTGACAACATTTTCTTCCTCTGGACCCATAGCGAGGAATCACTGAAACAATGATTCTGTAGATCTGTTTTTAAGATTAGAATCAGACTGAACTTTGGAGCACAGGCAGCTTCACACAAGGCACTTAGCTCACATCTTCAATGCATTATCTGGGCCGACACGGCACCAATTGTTAAAAGTTCACTTGAGAATATAACGTTAAGGAGGTTCTGAGATTTACATATGAAAATATTGAAACCAACATGTTCATTCTAAAAGATGAGAGATTTACCTTCCAATCCAGGTATTTTTCAATATGTCATTTCCGTTACCTCCCACTGTATACTTCAGCCATAAATTCTGTGTCCTACGATCCTTTACTCCACAAACACCTGATGAAGGAGCTGTGCTCCCAAAGCTAGTGTTTCCAAATAAACCTGTTGGACTATAATCTGGTGTTGTGAGAGTTTCAACTTTGTACAAAACGGTCCAACGGCAGCACCTCTACATCATGACCCTGAGGGACCTTTTCCCGTGTGCTTGTGCTGTTAGTCACATCCAGGACTGAGCCATGTCCGCTCTGACGGTCCTGAGTTGTGGATGAGTTTTTATATTCTGCACAAATGTCAAACTAATCGCCCTTTTTTGCGACATTTTCGGAACGTTTGCCTTTCCTGTTTGAACTTTGAGCATTCCCTGGTTGGAGACAGGATACTCTGGGAAAGGGATGGGTCATGTGCCAGGAGCAGGTCTTTAACCTGAACACAGTCTGTCGGGGTCACACTGAGAGGGATAATTGGGACACATTTCTCTTCCCGCACAGCTGAGTGCTGCTGATATCAGTCTGGAGGTGTTTAACAAATAGGCCTGAGTCACTCCCTTCCTTGGTTTCCACATGGAGGAACTGGTCTTTTGCCAATCTGTCTAACCTCAGGAAGTACAATGAATGCAGGAAAATAAGAGGTTGGTTTCAAACGGTGATCTGCTTTCTCACAGCAACCGAAGGGAGTGCAGATGCTGGAGATGTGGAGCACAGCGATGTGTGGTTCTCATCGATTTTGACTGAAAGGAAAACAGCAGCTTTAGCTTTTCACTCTGCAAACGGCGTTGGATAACTCTCCAACATTAGTCATTGGGAACAGCAGAGTCATTGGGGACATTTAAGCGACTGCTGGACATGGACATGGATAGCAGTGAGTTGAGGGGTGCTTAGGTTAAGTTACTATATTTTACATTAGGATTAAATTTCGGCACAGGATCGTTGGCCAAAGGGCCTGTTCTGTGCTATACTTTTCTATGTTCTAACATTTGAACCTGTTTCCATTACAATCTGAACTTGTTGACCAGAAACACATTTCAAATGCATTCGTTAAAATCTGCATTCGCACTTGGGTGGCACGATGGCTCAGTGGTTAGCACTGCTGCCTTACAACACCAAGGAGCCAGGTTTGATCCCAGCCTCGAGTGACTGTCCGTGTGGAGCTTGCGTATTTTCCCCAAGTCTGTGTGTGTTTCCTCCCACAATCCATAGATAAGCAGATTACAGTGGATAGGCCATGCTAAATTTCCCCCTAGTGTTAGGTGCATTGGTCAGGGTGGATTACTTTTAGGAGAGCCTGTGTGGATTTGCTGGGCCAAATGGCCTGCTTTCAAACTGTAGGCAAATGGCGTGTACGCCTGGATCCCAAGGATCCTTTTACAGTGGTGATAGTCTGATGAAGAAAGATGTGTATTGCATCTAAGAATTTCCTCTTACATTGATATTGCTTCCCACACACTGTCTTTGAAATACACCTCCCCCTCCTGCTGGGGAGTTAAAACGATCTGGAATGCATGATGATGTGAAGACGGATTCAATGCGAACTTCCCATTGGAAATTGGAAGGATATTTGAAAAGGGCTTTGGAGACAGACTGAGGAAGTGGAACAATTGGAGGGCTGTTTCAAACAGCTGCCTGGATGGGCCGAATGGCCATGCCCTCTCTCGAATTCGACTGTTTGAGCAGCATCCCTCACATCGATCCAAATGGATGAAATCTCATTCCTGGGGTTGTTGGTTGAGCAAGGAGCGTGTGGAACATTACCAGCAGCCCTGAGAGCCAATGAGAGGATCAAACTGTAGA
>NC_057753.1:8141706-8141993 GCF_004010195.1 Chiloscyllium plagiosum
CATCCTGGTAAACCTCCTCTGCACCAGTTCCAGTGCCTCCACATCCTTTCTATAGTATGGCGACCAAAACTGCACACAATACTCCAGATGCGGCCGTACCAGAGTCTTATCTAATCTTCAAATACGGATTTACAGGATCTCACATGGATTCATTGTTTCAGTGACTCCTGGCTATGGTCCAGAGTAAGGAAATGTTGTCAATATACCTGGTGTATAGGATTGGTTGGAGGTCCTTCATACAGAAGATGTCTTGTTCGAACACACACACACACTCTCACACACACACT
>NC_057753.1:8142056-8157697 GCF_004010195.1 Chiloscyllium plagiosum
CACACACACACACACACACACACACTCTCTGTCTCTCTCTCTCTGTCTCTCTCTGTCACAGACACCCTTAACGCCCTCACCCCAAACAGATACTAACATTCTCAGACAAGTTTGTGCGGTAGATTTGTACTTGCACAATTACATTTTACTTTGCTCAAAAACTGCATGAATCCATGTAAGATTCTGTAAATCCCTTTTCTTAGATGAGAATCAGTCTGAACATTGTGGCACAGAAAGACTCACACAGGGCAACTCACACCTTCAATGCATTATCTGGGCCAACATGGCATCTGTTGTTAAAGATCATCTGAGAATGTAACTTTTAAAATAATGTTTGGGGATTTACATATGAAAGAACTGAAACCAACATGGTCATTCCAAAAGATGAGAGACCTTACAAACAATCCAGGTATTTTTCAATATGTAATTTCAGTTACATCACACCGTAAAGTTTTGCTATAAATTCTGTATCTTATGATCTTAACTTTCCACAAACACCTGATGAAGGAGCAGCACTCCGAATGCTAGTGCTTCCAAATAAACGTATTGACTATAACCTGGTGTTGTGTGACTGTTAACTTTGTATCCCTCTGGGTCGCTCAACATTCTGCCCTGGAACGATATCAGCTGTCCTTTCTTTTCCCAGGGTGAAGGATTCAACAGAACATAGAACATTACCGCGCAGCACAGGGCCTTCGGCCCTCGATGTTGCGCCGACCAGTCATACCAATCTGAAGCCCATCAAAGCTACACTATTCCATGTACGTCCATATGCCTGTCCAATGACGACTTAAATGTACTTAACGTTGGCGAATCTACCGTTGCAGGCAAAACATTCTTTACCCTTACTACTCTCTGAGTGAAGAAACTACCTCTGACATCTGTCCTATATCTATAAACCCTCAATTTAAAGCTATGCCCCCTCGTGCTCACCGTCACCATACTTGGAAAAAGGCTCTCCCTGTCCACCGAATCTAACTGGAGAAAGTGAGGTCTACAGATGCTGGAGATCAGAGCTGAAAATGTGTTCCTGGAAAAGCGCAGCAGGTCAGGCAGCATCCAAAGAGCAGGAGAATCGACGTTTCGGGCATGAGCCTTCCTGAAGAAGGGCATGCCCGAAACGTCGATTCTCCTGCTCCTTGGATGCTGCCTGACATGCTGCGCTTTTTCAGCAACACATTTCCACCCTATCGAACCCTCTGATTATCTTATATCTTCTAAGTCTCAT
Source organism: Chiloscyllium plagiosum (assembly GCF_004010195.1). Lineage (NCBI taxonomy): Eukaryota > Metazoa > Chordata > Chondrichthyes > Orectolobiformes > Hemiscylliidae > Chiloscyllium > Chiloscyllium plagiosum. The sequence goes on from NC_057753.1 coordinate 8,143,285, forward strand.
CTCAACCTTCTTCTCTCTGACGCAAACAGCCACATGTCCCTCAGCCTTTCCTCATAAGACATTCCTTCCATTCCAGGCAACATCCTAGTTAATCTCCTCTGCACCCTTTCCAAAACTTCCACATCCTTCTTATAATGCGGTGACTAGAACTGTCCACAATACTCCAAGTGCGGCCGCACCAGAGTTTTGTACAGCTGCAGCATAACCTCATGGTTCCAGAACTCAGTCACTTTATTAATAAAAGCTAAAGCACTGTATGCCTTCTTAACAACCCTGTCAGCCTGGGTGGCATCTTTCTCTCTGCTCATCTACACTACCAAGACTCTTACCATTAGCCCAGTAATTTGCATTCCAGTTACTCCGACCAAAGTGAATCACCTCACACTTGTCCGCGTTCATCTCCATTTGCCACCTCTCAGCTCAGCTCTGCAGCTTATCTTTGCCTCTCTGTAACGTACAACATCCTTCTTCACTATCCACAACTCCACCGACCTTACTGTCGTCTGCAAAGTTACTAACCCACCCTTCTACGCTCTCAGCTTGATCGTTTATAAAAATGACGGACAGCAGTGGACACAAAACCGACTCTTGCGGTACACCACTGGTAGCTGGATTCCAGGATGAACATTTCCCATCAACCACCACTCTCGGTCTTCTGTCAGCAAGCCAATTACTGATCCAAATTGCTATATCTCCCACAAACTCATTCTTCTGCATTTTGTACAATAGCTTTCTGTGAGGAACCGTATCGAAAGCCTTGATAAAATCTATACACACCACACCAACCGGTTTACTCTCATCTACCTGTTTGGTCACCTTCTCAAAGAACTCAATAAGGTTTGTGTGGCACGACCTACCCTTCACAAAACCGTGCTGGCTCACCCTAATCAAATTATTCTTTTCTAGATGATTATAAATTCTATCTCTTATAACCTTTTCCAACATTTTACCAACAACTGAAGAAAGGCTCACTGGTCTATAATTACCTGGGTTGTCGCTACTCCCCTTCTTGAACAGGGGAACCTCATTTGCTATCCTCTCGTCTCCTGGCACTATTCCTGTCGGCAATGACCATTTAAAGATCAATGCCACAGGCTCGGCAATCTCCTCCCTGGCTTCCCAGAGTATCCTAGGATAAATCCCATCCGGCCCAGGAGTGTTATCTATTTTCACACTCTTCTGGATTTCTAATACCTCTCCTTGTGAACCTCAATCCCACCTAGTCTAGTAGCCTGTACCTCAGAGTGTAGGTTTGCTCGCTGAGCTGTAGGTTTGAGATCCAGACATTTCGTTACCTGGCTAGGTAACATCATCAGTGGAGACCTCCAAGTGAAGCGAAGCTGTTGTCTCCTGCTTTCTATTTATATCTTTCTCCTGGATGGGGCTCCTGGGGTTTGTGGTGATGTCATTTCCTGTTCGTTTTCTATGGGGTTGATAGATGGCATCTAGATCTATGTGTTTGTTTATGGCGTTGTGGTTGGAGTGCCAGGCCTCAAGGAATTCTCTGGCATGCCTTTGCTTAGCCTGTCCCAGGATAGATGTGTTGTCCCAGTCGAAATGATTTTTTTTTCATCTGTGCGTAGGGCTAGGAGGGAGAGAGGGTCGTGTCTTTTTGTTGCTAGTTGGTGTTCGTGTATCCTGGTGGCTTAACTTTCTTACTATTGGTCCTACGTAGTGTTTGTCGCAGTCCTTGCATGGAATTTTGTAAATGACGTTGGTTTTGTCCATGGGTTGTACTGGGTTTTTTAAGTTTGTTGGTTTTTGTTTGAGAGTGTTGGTGGGTTTGTGTGCTACTAGGATTCCGAGGGGTCTTAGCAGGCTGGCTGTCATATCTGAAACATCTTTGATGTATGGTAAGGTGGTTAGGGTTTCAGGCTGTGTTTGGTCTGCTTGTCGTGGTTTGTTCTTGAGGAATCTGCGCAGTGTATGTTTGAGTATCTGTTCTTCTCGAATACGTTGTATAGGTATTTCTCCTCTGCTTTCCGAAGTTCGTCTGTGCTGCAGTGTGGTGGCTCGTTGGAATAGTGGCATTCCTTTCCCATTTTCGGGCAAGCTTGATGGTTGGTAGGGCTGTTAGTTCTAGTCTTTGCATTACTGCTTCTGCTATGAATCCTGATAGCGGAGATCCCATGGTGTGCCGTTGGTTTGTTTGTAGACTATGTTGTTGAAAGTGAAGTGGGCGGTGAGGCCCAGGTCCACTAGCTTCATAATGTTTTCGTTGGTAATGTGATTGATGGTGGTTGGTGTGTGTGTGATGATGCTACCTAGCCAGGTAATGAAACACCTGGGTATCAAACCTACAGGTCAGGGAGCAAACCTACCCCTTAACCTCAACCTAGCTACAAACCTTCACAAACCTTGTAAAAACCTATGGGCGCAACACGCTACAACTTGCCCGAAGATGGGAAAGGAATGCCATCCGAGAGTGTTCCATGCTCGAACAGCTGTACTTCCTGCAATAATGTTTAAGAAAACAGTTACTGCCAAAATGTCTCCAATATAAACGCCGATAAAAACATCTCACCCAGAAGTTTAACAGAACCAAACGCCGCAGAATGCTCCGAGAACTAATCAATGACGCCCACCACAGACTCCGAAAATACAACCGGGAAATTGCGCGCCAAAAACCGTTATTCAAACAAGCAACAAATCAAGAATGGACAGAGGCGGTAGAACGTGCCATAAACACCAAACAACGACAAAAACAGATAAAGAAAAATCGGGACATGAAGAAAAAACTTGACAAACTCACAAAAAAAAACTGATAACACAGGGGCATGGATAAAGAATTTATCAGACCGGACCCCATCAGACACAGAAAAAGCGGTACTAGTCAAAGGATTAAATTTCAATTATCGAGACGCTGACAAGAAGCATTTCCTAGCGGCTTTAGAAACCACATTGAAGGACAAAATTCTCACGGAAGAAACACAACAAACGATCAGACAGACAGTTGCAAATACTCTGAGCCGAAAGAGGGAAGGAAACAAACTGAGCACAAAAGAAAAGAAAACTCTAGAAAACCTCAAAAAGACAAAAACATCGTTGTATTATCTGCAGACAAAGGTCGGCTCACAGTCATCCTGAACAGAAGGGACGACAAAGAGAAAGCCAATGCACTACTACTCGCAGACTCCAACGCCTACCAAGAGGTGGCGCTAGACCCGACCCCACAACTTAGAAACAAAATTACATATCTCTAAGAAAATTACACAATTCCGGACAAACTTTTAAAACCAAACGGTCTTACCTTCGCTGCTGCTCGCACTGGACATCGTTGTATTATCTGCAGACAAAGGTCGGCTCACAGTTATCCTGAACAGAAGGGACGACAAAGAGAAAGCCAATGTACGACTACTCGCAGACTCCAACGCCTACCAAGAGGGGGCGCTAGACCCGACCCCACAACTTGGAAACAAAATTACATATCTCTAAGAAAATTACACAATTCCGGACAATGAAACCAGACAGGACCAACACCCCACGATTCTACGGACTACCAAAAATCCATAAACCAGGAGCCCCCCTCAGACCCATAGTCGCACTACCCGAAACACCAACTTACAGACTGGCCAAAGAACTACACGCAAGATTGAAATACCTAGTAGAAGAGTCACAGAACTCCATCCACTCCACCCAGGAATTCCTAAAAATCATCAAAAACACCAAAATAGAGGAAGACGAAGCAATGATCTCATTCGACGTAACAGCACTGTTCACCTCCATCAACATCGACCTGGCAAAGGAAACACTCACCTTACTTTTAGAAGAGACCATCACACACACACCAACCACCATCAATCACATTTCCAACGAAAACATCATGAAGCTAGTGCACCTGTGCCTCACCACCCACTTCAATTTCTACAACATGGCCTACAAACAAATCAACGGCACACCCATGGGATCTCCGCTATCAGGATTCATAGCAGAATCAGTAATGCAAAGACTAGAACAAACAGCCCTACCAACCATCAAACCAAAAATCTGGATCCGCTACGTAGATGACACATTTGTCATCACAAAACGCAACAAGATAGAAGAGACATTTAACATGATCACTAACATCCTCCAGGCATAAAGTTCACCAAGGAGGAAGAAGCCGACAAAAACTCGCATTCCTGGACGTCACAGTCGAAAGAAAGGACAATGGAGAACTACAAACCTGCGTATACAGAAAACCGACAAATACTGACCAAATACTTAACTACACCAGTAAACATCCCAACACACACAAACAAAGCTGTATGAGAACACTATTCTAACGAGCCACCACACACTATAGCACAGACGAACTTCGGAAAACAGAGGAGAAACGCCTATACAACGTATTCAAGAAGAACGGATACTCGAAAAATACAGTGCGCAGATTCCTCAAGAACAAGCCACGACAAGCAGACCAAACACAGCCAGAAACCCTAACCACCTTACCATACATCAAAGAAGTTTCGGAAATGACAGCCAGACCACTAAGACCCCTCGGAAACCTCGTAGCACACAAACCCACCAACACTCTCAAACAAAAACTAACAAACTTAAAAGACTCAGTATAACCCATGGACAAAACCAACACCATTTCGACTGGGAAAACACATCTATCCTGGGACAGGCGAAGCAAAGACATGTCAGAGAATTCCTGGAGGCCTGGCACTCCAACCACAACGCCATAAACAAACACATAGGTCTAGATGCCATCTATCAACCCCATAGTAAACGAACAGGAAATGACATCACCACAAACCCCAGGAACCCCATCCAGGAGAAAGATATAAATAGAAAGCAGGAGACAACAGCTTCGCTTCACTTGGAGGTCGCCACTGATGATGTTACCTCGCCAGGTAATGAATCGTCTGGGTATCTAACCTGCAGCTCAGCGAGCAAACCTACACCATAAACCTCAACCTGAGCTACAAACCTTCACAAACCTTGCAATTCCCTCTGACTGTTAGGGGGTCTATAATACAATCCCAATAAGGTTATCATCCCTTTCTTATTTCTCAGTTGCACCCAAATAACTTCCCTGCATGTATTTCCAGAAATATCCTCCCCCAGCAGAGCTGTCATGCTATCTCTTATCAAAATGGCACTCCTTCCCGTTTCTTGCCTCCATTTCTATCCTTCCTGTAGCATTTGCATCCTGGAACATTAAGCTGCCAGTCTTGCCCATTCCTGAGCCATGTTTCTGCAATTGCTATGATGCCCCAGTCCCATGTTCCTGACCATGCCCTGAGTTCATCTGCCTTCCCTGTTAGTAGTTTAAATCATCCCGTGCAGCTCTAGCAAATTTCCTTGCCAGTTTATTAGTACCCTTCCAACTTTGGTTCAATCCGTCCTTCTTGTGCAGGTCACTTCTACCCCAAAACAGATTCCAATGATCCGTAAATGTGAAGTTTTCACCCATACACCAGCTCCTCAGCCATGCATTCATCTGCTCTATCCTCCTATTCCTTCCCTCACTAGCTCGTAGCAATGGGAGGAATTCAGATATTACTACTCCCGAGGATCTCCTTTTTAAATTCCTGCCTAATCTGTGTAATCTCCCTTCAGAATTTGAACCTTTTCCCTTCATATGTCCTTGTTTCCTATGTGAACAATGACCTCTTGCTGGTCCCTCTCCCCCGTGAGAACATCTTGCGTCCTCTCTCAGACATCGTTGATCCTGACACCAGATAAGCAACGCACCAGATAAGCAGCACACCATTCTGCTTTTTCGCTGCTGGCTACGGAAACGTCTGTGTGTACTTTGGACTGGAAAATCCCCAAACACAATTGATCTCTTGGAATCCGACGTACCCCATTACATTAGCGTCAGTCTCAATAATAGAAACTTGGCTGTTCGTGCTGCGTTCTCCTGAGAATCCACCACCCCCTACATTTTCCAATACAACAAACCTGTTTGAAATGGGTATATCCACAAAAGACTCCTGTACTAGCTGCCTCTCTCTCTTACATTTCCTGGAGTTAACCCATCTATGTGACTGTATCTGAGACTTTCCCCCTTCCTTTAACTGCCATCCATCACACACTGTTGCTGTTGCAAATTCATCATTGCTTCTAACAGTCTCTCCAACCGATCAATTCAATCTGATAAGATTCACAGCCAATCGCATTTATCGCAGATATAATCTGCAAGAAATAGATATTAGACGATAGACATTAGTCAATAGCTGCAGGAGTTGGCCATTCTGCCCTTCGAGCCAGCACCACCATTCATTATGATCATGGCTGATCATCCTCAATCAGTATCCTGTTCCTGCCTTATCTCTATAACCCTTGATTCCGCTATCCTTAAGAGCTCTATCCAACTCTTTCTTGAAATTATCCAGAGAGTTGGCCTCCACAGCCTTCTGGCGCAGAGCATTCCACACACTCACCACTCTCTGGATGAAGAACATAGAACATATAGCATAGAACAGTACAGCACAGAACAGGCCCTTCAGCCCACGATGTTGTGCCGACCACTTATCCTCATGTGTGCACCCTCAAATTTCTGTGACCGTATGCATGTCGAGGTGTCTCTTAAATGTCTCCTCCAGTCCAGGCAGCATCCTGGTAAACCTCCTCTGAACCCGCTCCAAAGTATCCACATCTTTCTTATAATAGGGCAACCAGTACTGGACGCAGTATTCCAAGTGCGGTCTAACCAAAGTTTTATCGAGCTGCAACAAGATCTCACAACTCTTAAACTCAATATCACTGTTAATGAAAGCCAAAACACCATATGTTTTCTTAACAACCCTGTCCACTTGGGTGGCCATTTTAAGGGATGTATGTACTTGCACCCCAAGATCCCGCTGCTCCTCCACACTACCAAGATTCATATCCTTAATCCTGTACTCAGCTTTCAAATTCGGCCTGCCAAAATGCATCACTTCGCATTTATCCAGGTTGAACTCCATCTGCCAACTCTCAGCCCATCTCTGCATACCGTCAATGTCCCGCTGCAGCCTACAACAGCCCTCTATACTGTTAACGACAACTCCAACCTTTGTGTCATCTGCAAACGTGCTGACCCATCCTTCAAGCCCCTCATCCAATTCATTAATAAAAATTACAAACAATAGAGGCCCAAGGAAAGAACCCTGTGGAACACCACTCACCACAGACTTCCAGGCAGAATATTTTCCTTCTACTACCACTCGCTGTCTTCTGCTGGTCAGCCAACTCTGTATCCAGACAGCTATGTTCCCCAGAATCCCATTCCCCCTGAACTTCGGAATGAGCCTACCATGGGGATCCTTATCAAAAGCCTTGCTGAAGTCCATTTTCCCCACACCCACAGCTCCACCCTCACCAACTTTTCCAGTCATATCCTCAAAGAACTCGATAAGGTTTGTGAGGCATGACCTGCCCCTCACAAAGCCGTGTTGACTGCATTTTATCAAGCCATGCTCTTCCAGATGGTCATAAATCCTATCCCTCAGAATCGTTTCTAACACCTTGCAGACGACAGACGTGAGACCTACTGGTCTGTAATTGCCGGGGATATCGCTATTTCCTTTCTTGAACAGAGGAATTACATTTGCCTCTCTCCAGTCCTCAGGTACGACTCCAGTGGATAGGGAGGATGAAAACATCTTCGCAAGTGGCGAAGCAATTGAATTTCTCGTTTCCCAAAGCAGCCGAGGACATATCTGGTCCGGGCCTGGCGACTTGTCAATCTTAATGTTTGACAAAATGTTCAGCACATCAGCTTCCTCTATCTCTATCCATTCCAGCATGCACATTTCTGTTCAAAGGTTTCAGTCACTACAAAGTTCGTTTCTTACGTAAAGACAGAAGCAAGAAACTCATTTAGGGCTTTCTCTACCTCCTCAGACTCCACACACAAATTCCCTATGCTCTCCAGAATCGGCCCTACTCTTTCTTTGACCATTCTCTTATTCCTCAGGTAATTATAAAATGATTTTGTGTTCTCCCTAATCCGTTCTGCCAAGCCTTTCTCATGCCCCCTCCTGACTCTCCTCAGACCATTTTAAAGCTCCTTCCTCGCCTGCCTGTAATCCTGTAGAGCTGAGCTTGACACTAGCTTCCTCCACCTTATGTAAGCTACCTTTTTCATTTTGACAAGAAGCTCCACTGCTCTTGTCATCCAAGGTTCTTTTATCTTACCACTTCTTGCCTGTCTCAGAGGGACATATTTATTCCTCACTTGCAACAACTGTTCCTTAAACAGTCTCCACATGTCTATAGTAACTTTACCATGGAACAATTTCTCCCAATCCATGCTTCTTAACTCATGTCTAATCGCATCATAGTTTCCTCTTCCCCAATTAAATATCCTCCCATTCGCCAGAGCTATGTAGAATGTGAGGCAGTTGTGGTCACTATCACCGAAATGCTCTCCCACCACCAGATCGGAAACCTGCCCTGGCTCGTTTCCGAGCACTCAGTCTAGAATGGCCTCTCCCCTCGTCGGCCTGTCAACGTACTGAGTTGGGAACACACCTAACAAAAGCAGCTCCATTCAAATCTTCTGCTCGAAGGAAGTTCCAATCAATATTGGGAAAGTTAAAGTCACCCATTACAACAACCCTACTACATCCACACTTCCAAAATCTGCCAACCTATGCTTTCTTCCCTCTCCCTGCTGCTGTTGGGGGGCCTTTCGTAAACCCTTAAAGAGTGACTGCTCCCTTGCTGTTCCTAATTTCCACCCATACTGACTCGGTAGGCAGATCTTCCTCGACAATGGAAGCTTCTGTAGCTGTGATACTCTCTCTGATTAGTAGTGCTACACCCCTCCTCTTTTTCGTCCCTCCCTATTCTTTTTAAATGGTCTAAACCCTGGAACATCCAGCAAACCCTGAGAAACCCATGTCTCTGTTATGGCCACAACATCATAGCACCAGGTACTGATTCATGCTCTAAGTTCGTCACTTTTATTCCTGATACTCCTTGCGTTAAAGCAAACACACTTTAACTGATATCTTGGTTCCTTGCCAGGAAACCCTTCCCACTAGCTGGTCTGCCTCTTGCTATTGCCTCATCTGCATCAACCCTCACCTCCGGTATACAGCTCAGGTTCTCACCCCCCTGCCATACTAGTTTAAACCCTCTCCTCAAGAATCTTCTCCTCAACTCTGTTCTAAATGGCCTACCCCTTAGTTTTAAACTGTGTCCTCTGATTCGGGACTCACCCATCAGCGGAAACATGCTTCCTTCCTCAAGTGTGTCCAATCCTTTAATAATCTTATACATCTCAATCAGATCCTCTCTCAGTCTTCTAAATTCAAGGGTATACAAGCCAAGTCGCTTCAATCTTTCAACGTAAGATAGTCCCGACATTCCTGTAATTGACCTCGTGAAACTACGCTGCACTCCCTCAATAGTCAGAATGTCTTTCCTCAAATTTGGAGACTCAAACTTCACAAATATTCCAGGTGCGGTCTCACCAGGGCCCTGTACAGCTTCAGAAGAGCCTCTTTGCTTCTATATTATATTGTTCCTCTACAAACACTGCCCGAGTTTAAATTAATAGTTATGGCTTATATTTTAAGGTAAATCAAGAGACATATCTCAAAAAAAAACTCCAAGAAAGAACCCACTCTACTCACTTCTGCAGATTCTCTGTAGGCCACACTTAAACCAACGATTAGCTAATCTGATTCTGTGCTGTGAAATTCGCCCAACAGTTCCTTCATGATCAGTTGTGAATTTCACTGTTTGTTAATTTTCCAAGATGCACTCCGATGTCCAGCGATACTTGAATTCAAACATCAAAGGAAGTAACTGTACAGGTTCTCTCTGTCTCTCTCTTCTGCACTGACCTCACCATGTGCTTCCTTTGTCTGTTCTTCTCCACTTTAAAACTGCTGTTGTTTTGAATTTTTTTCCAAAGTTGCAATACAATACAACAGCATATAAAACAGTAATTGCTAATCCTAGAATTCGAGGAAATCACCTCCAGCTCCTAAAATACTTCAAGAAAGCTCATTCAAGTTTGTGAGAGATAATTTCCCACGCACAACGCCATGTTGACGATACTTAATCAGACCTTTCCTTTCCAAATACATGTACATCCTATCACTCAGGCTGACTGGTCTATAATACCACCTTTATTGAACAGTGGCACCACGTTAGCCAATGTCCAGTCTTCTGGCACCTCACCTGTGATTATCGATTTTGCTAATTTGATCCAATTACAAAACAAAAGCTAATTGCTCTGTTTTTTATTGACCAGACAACTCGGTAGCAGGGTTACAACATTTGTTTTCAGACGAACGATGACAGAACAAATTCTCATTAAATGGAACATTTGGCGTTCACTCCATCACGTAGGCTAGAGGCAAAATCAATCAACAGACCCAATAAAGAAAGAAACGCGTTGCTGATGGAAAGCGGGATAAAGTGTGTTGGGGAGCAGGTAGTAAAATGAAATTGAAACCAGGATAAGATGAGCCATGATCGTGATATATGGTGAAGCGCAATTACCCACACCTGCTCCTAAGTCCTATGCGCCTATGTCCATAATGGTGTGTGTACCATTGAGAGAGAGCAAGAGACTGGGATAAATTAATGATTTATAAAGATTTCCCAGCAGTTCCATGGTTTTCTAATCTGCATTTCTATTTATGAACCTCGATACTATGATTTATATTTTAGCAGACATACCTCTTTCTATTATCAGAAATATATTATTGTGCAGTTTTGGTCGCCACTCTATAGGAAGGATGTGGAGGCACTGGAACTGGTGCAGAGGAGGTTTACCAGGATGTTGCCTGGTATGGTAGGAAGATCGTATGAGGAAAGGCTGAGGCACTTGGGGCTGTTTTCATTGGAGAAAAGAAGGTTTAGGGGTGACTTGATAGAGGTGTACAAGATGATTAGGGGTTTAGATAGGGCTGAGCATGAGAATCTTTTTCCACGTATGGAGTCAGCAATAAGAGGGGGCATAGCTTTAAATGAAGGGGTGGTAGGTATAGGACAGATGTTCGGGGTAGATTCTTTACTCAGCGAGTCGTGAGTTCGTGGAATGCCTTGCCAGTAGCAGTGGTGGACTCTCCCTCTTTATGGGCATTTAAACGGGCATATAGAGGATAGTGGGCTAGTGTAGGTTAGGTGGGCTTGGATCGGCGCAACATCGAGGGCCAAAGGGCCTGTACAGCGTTGTATTTTTCTATGTTCTATGTTCTATGTTCTATTAGTTTGCCCAGAATGTCATTTTCTCCCTGCATTCTATGTGGAATTGCCCCAATTACTTAATATTACCTCTTTTCATTCTTCATAGCAGATGTGTTGTTGAATCTGCTTTTTGTAGGAGTCGTCTTCCAATCCTGATGGCTGGACCATTTCATTATCCTCCTGAACAGTCTGAACAGCCATTTCCCCATTCCTCTCTGCATTCTGTATTGTCACCATGAGTCATATTCACACTTCCATTGCAGTCCAGTCTACGTTAATAGATCACATTGACATAGATAACATTAAAATTACCGTCCTCACTGATCAAAATTGTGTTCATCAGGTATCTTTCTCTATTAACCGTTTGTCTGTTGTAAACATTGATTTATTTTCCCTCGTGTATGAACGTTGAAATTTCCCTTAATATTACGCTATCACTACAATGACTGACCAGAATTTACAGAATGTTTCTCGCCCGTTATGGACAGAGATGCACATCTATGTCCCAACGTCATTTGGATTCACTGCAATGAATGACTATACGCAATCGTTGCACTATATTCAATGTTCCTTCTGTCAGTGATCCTTATATATTCCACCTAACATTTTTGCACTATTTCGCATTTGAAAAAAAAGTGTTGAATTGAAAGGAGTTGACTGAAAATGTTTGTTTCGTCACCATGATTAATATTGGGCCTCCACGGATCCTAGTTATGTCACTAATTGCTTTCGTTCTTCTATTAATAAAGGTCCCTTTCAACGTATTATCTGACAACCTCAGAGGTAGCATCACCTCCGACAGTAACAGGGCTCAGCAGATCGAGAGAGAGGGGCAGAGAGATCAGAATTGAGAAACGTAGAATCCGAATTTTCCAAAAATGGAATGGATTTACAGAATAATCGACTGCAATGTTCCTACAAAGAACCAAAATTTGAGAACGGCCGAGCGGACTGATGCGGTTTATCACCGGGGTTTATCTGAAGGTCTTTACTGGCTTTCTCAGGATCAGATATCATTATCATGGCGGATCTATTATTTACTTTTTGTTATTCAAAGTGGTTACTACCCAATCCTTGCTATTGTTGGTGTTCCTGGTAAGTCAATTTGTCTGTCTATTAAAACAAGTTGAACTAATTGCTATTCCTGACATTTACATTTTGTAAAGATGGGAGATAATATCGTCAGTTCCAATTAGAAGTGTCATTCATTCCAAATTTTTTTAAAAATTGCCATTACTAATGACTAGCATATATTTATAAACCCCTCCAACATCAATATCTGAGGAACCAGACGGCTCGCAGAGTTCTTGATTCTATTTGGCCTGCTCTGCTTTATGTCTCCAGATCCTTTCCAGCAGCACCAGCAAAACATGGTGCTCTCCACCTCAGCCTCATTGCAGGTTCTGTGCTTTTGACAAACCCGACTCAACTCTTCCAAGTCTCTTCTGGCTGCGTTTCGACTTACAATGAAAATACTGTGACGAAAATGCTCCTTTAACAATTGGATTTTGCCTTTGGTTTATTTTCGAGAGGGGTCATAAAGGAAGAGGTGCTGAAAGGTCTGAACTGGCTATTGTAATAATGCCTAACGGAACAATTATTGAAAGCATTCAGGGCTTTTTTAACACTTGTACAATGAAGGAGAAGCGGCCAGTTCTCACAGTTCAGAGATTTTAAAGTTTTGTGTTAGCTTTTGCTGAGCACCCAAAGAAACAGCTCCATGCTAAAACTCTCCCTCTCTCTGTTATTTTCTTTTCCTTCAGAACCTATGTTTGAGTTTACTTTATTCTAAGGGGTGCGTTTATGGGATTTTGCAGGAAATATTAACAGCTCTTTCTGAAGTTGGGTTTTCGTGTCAGTTGGGTTTTCAGATATTTATATTATTCTAAATTCAGATTTCATTTGTTCGTATGCAAATAAATTCTGTTTTGTTTAGTATCAAATTTTTTGACACGCCATGTCGCTCCCGGAATATTAACTTTCCATCTGCTTAAAACAACTGGAGAATTTAGGTTCTGGGTTACCTTCTTAAATGTCTGGCCTTGTCCACAACAATTACACTTGAAACATTAACGTATCTTCCTGCAGATGGGGAGACATTTTCATGTTGGGCAGAACTTTGATATTAACATGGACGCCCAGGTTAATAATGTAGGGTTTTTGTCCCCATCGGATTAAGGAAATTGGAGAAATCTAAGAAGAGCCAATGAAACTGACATCAACCTTTGTAAAAAAATGACATCTGCCTGAGTCATTCCCTTCACTGAATGTTATGCAACCTCCTTTCCCTGGTATGGTCTGCTTGTGAATGCAGGCACACAGCAAAGGTGTCTTCCCTGTTATTGTCCCGTGGAAGAGCCGAACAAGGAACCCAGTTCCTGGGAAAGTCAAGGGGGTCCAAATCGCAGTTTTTACAGGAATACACACATACCATGGAAAGAGGACAAAATAAAAACTACTCCCCTTACACTACTTGTTTCCCTCTTATTACAAATGCATTCCTTTCAGTGATTAGATTAGATTCGATTCTGTACAGTGCGGAAACAAGCCCTTCGGCCAACAAGTCCACACCGACCCTCCGAAGAGTAGCCACCCAGACCCACTATCCTCTAATTAATGCATCTAACACGATGGGTCATTGAGGTAAAAAAGATGACTGCAGATGCTGGAAACCAGATTTTGAATTAGTGGTGCTGGACGAGCACAGCAGTTCAGGCAGCATCCGTACAGCAGCAAAATCGACGTTTCGGGCAAAAGCCGTTCATCAGGAAAAAAGGCAGAGAGCCTGAGGCGTGGAGAGATAAACTAGAGGAGGGTGGGAGTGCGTAGAAAGTAGCATAGAGTACAATAGGTGAGTGGGGGAGGGGATGAAGGTGATAGACCATAAGACCATAAGACATAGGAGTGGAAGTAAGGCCATTCGGCCCATCGAGTCCACTCCGCCATTCAATCATGGCTGATGCGCATTTCAGCTCCACTTACCAGCGTTCTCCCCGTAGCCCTTAATTCCTCGAGACAACAAGAAGCCATTCGGCCCATCGAGTCCACTCCGTCATTCAATCATGGCTGATGCGCATTTCAGCTCCACTTACCAGCGTTCTCCCCGTAGCCCTTAATTCCTCGAGACAACAAGAATCTATCAATCTCGGCCTTGAAGACATTTAGCGTCCCGGCTTCCACTGCACTCCGTGGCAATGAATACCACAGGCCCACCACTCTCTGGCTGAAGAAATGTCTCCGCATTTCTGTTCTGAAACGACCCCCTCTAATTCTAAGGCTGTGTCCAAGG
>NC_057753.1:8161623-8166634 GCF_004010195.1 Chiloscyllium plagiosum
TTTTTTTTGCCCTAAATAAGGACTTGATGTATACACACAAAAAAAAACAGAGTAAATTTTTAACTAGTCCCTGGTAAAGAAATAAAAATCCTTACCTTAAAAGAAAAAGCAGAGTAGTTAAGAAGGTTAGAGGAGGTCAGGGAGGAGGTTGGAGTGGATAGGTGGAAAAGAAGATAGGCAGGTAGGACTTGTCACGGGGACAGTGCTGAGCTGGAAGTTTGGTACTATGGTAAGTTGGGGGAAGGGGAAACGAGGAAACTGTTGTAGTCCACATTGATGCCCTGGGGTTGAAGTGTTCCGAGGCAGAAGATGAGGCGTTTTTCCTCCAGGCGTTTGGTGGTGAGGGAGCGGAGGTGAAGGAGGCCCAGGACATCCATGTCCTCGGCAGAGTGGGAGGGGGTGGGGTTGAAATGTTGAGCCACAGGGCGGTGTGGTTGATTGGTGCGGGTGTTCCGGAGATCATCCCTAAAGCGCTCTGCTAGGAGCCGTCCAGTCTCCCCAATGTAGAGGAGACCGCATCGGGAGCAATCAATGCAATAAATGATATTAGTGTATATGCAGGTAAAACTTTGATGGATGTGGGAAGGCACCTTTAGGGCCTTGGACGGAGGTGAGGGAGGAGGTGTGGGCGCAGGTTTTGCAGTTCCTTCGGCGGCAGGGGAAGGTGCCAGGATGGGAGGGTGGGTTGTAGGGGGGTTAATGGTGAGGACCAGTTCGGCCAAACGAATGAGAGTGTCGGTGGAAGGGTACTGCTGGGGACGTCGGGAGAGGAAAACACGAAGGGCCTGGAGGCCCTGGTCATGGCGGATGGAGGTATAGAGGGATTAGATATCCATGGTGAAGATGTGGCATTGGGGACCGGGGAAACGGAAGTCTTGGAGGAGGTGGAGGACGTGGGTGGTGTCTCGAACGTATGTGGGGAGTTCCTGGACTCGGGGAGAAGGACAGTGTCAAAATAGGTAGAGATGAGTTCACTGGGGCAGGAGCATGCTGAGACAATGGGTCGGCCAGGGTGGCCAGGCGTTTGGATCTTGTGAAGGAGGTAGAACCAGGCAGTGCGGGGTTCCCAGACAATGAGATTGGAAGCTGTGGGTGCGAGATCTCCTGAGGTGATGAGTATCTGTATGGTCTGTGAGATGATGGTTTGGTGATGGGGGCGGGATCATGGTCGAGGGTGCGATAGCAAGAGGTGTCCTCAAATTGGCGTTTGGCTGCAGCGGTGTAGAGGTCAGTGCGCCAGACTACCACTGCGCCCCCTTTATCTGCTGGCTTGATGGTGAGGTTGGGATTGGAGCAGAGGGATTGGAGGGCTGTCCGTTGTGAGGGTGAGTGGTTGGAGTGGGGGAGGGGAGTAGACAGGTTGAGGCGGTTAATGTCCTGGTGGCAGTTGGAAATGAAGATGGCGAGGGCGGGTAATAGGCCAGTGCGGGGTGTCCAGGTGGATGCAGTGTGTTGGGGTTGGGCGAAGGGATCCTCGGAAGGTGGGTGGGATTCCTGATTGTGAAAATAAGCTCGGAGGCGGAGGCGGCAGAAGAAGTGTTCGACGTCACGGCGTGTATTAAATTCATTGATGTGTGGACGGAGGTGGATGAAGGTGAGTCCTTTGCTGAGGACTGATCGTTCGTCCTCAATGAGGGGAAGGTCTGTAGGGATGCTGAAAACTCGGCAGGTGTGATGGTGGGGGGAATGGGGGTGGAATCATGAGCAGGGTTCGTGCTCCCCTCAGGATTCTGCAGTCAGGGAATGGTGACAGTGGGATATGTGGGGGGCCAGTCAGTAGAATGCAGGCGAGTGGCTTTGGTGGTGGCGGAAGTGGTGGCAGACACGGCAGTTATGGTGGCGGACGTCACTGAGTGTGTGACATCAGCGATGATGTGAGGGGCGGAAGTGATGTCACGTGAGATGTATGATTAATTGTGAAGGGCGGAAGTGGTTGTGGGAGTGGCCATGATAGGGCGGAAGTGATTTCATCAATCAGCGTGGGGGTGGCAGCTGCACCAGCCGCATGGCTAATGGAGTCTAAATAGTTCCAGAGGCCGGGGGAATCTTCTGGAATTTTTGAGTAGCGCTGGTTATGGAGGTGGGTATATAAAAGTTTGTTGTACTTACAATTTTTGATGTTTGAGAAGGAGTTGAAATACTGTTTGTTGAGAGTATGAATTCTCCTGAGGATATAGTACAGACTGGGTCCTTTGCAGTCTGAGAGAGTGTAGCCCTCAGCTGAGGCAGGGCTGACTTTAGAGAGGTTAGGTGCCGGCGCATTGCTGCAAGCGTGGAGCGGAGGATCTTGAAGGAGAACTGTTGCCGGTGTTTTTGAATCTGTAGTCTGTACTGTTTGTCCTGTTCGGGTCCAAACTCTGCTGGTTTAAAGCTGGTCTGGAGTCCGTATGGGATGAGTTGGTTACAGAGATAGCCAATTCACCTGACCTGCACATCTTTGGACTGTGGAAGGAAACCGGACTACCTGGAGAAAACCCACACAGACACGTGGAGAAGGTGCCAACTCCACATAGACAGTCGCCCGAGGCTGGAATCGACCCTGGGAACCAGGTGGCGTGAGTCAACAGTGCTAACAACCGTGCCATCGCGCCGTAATGTGGCAATTCCATATTTAATGCGGTTTTCTTTCCCTCTGTGTAACTCCCAGGAATATATTTATCTCGAGATCTCCACTCTGGTGTTTGATTTATGATGCTGAGATACAGAAAATTGTGAAATGAACTTTTACATTGTATTCTGCAACAGACCAAACCCTTGCAAATGACATGAAGTACATATGCCCGAGAGCACCATTTTTCTATTTTGGAGGTAGTTGCTAAGTGTCGATTTATGATGTAATTAGTTTTGTCAAAATACCAGACCTTGAAATAAACGCATTTCAGCTGGAAATTATACTTAAAATGCAACAAAATAAAGGATTAATGAAATAAATTGATTCAATGGGAAAACGTATTAGCCTAATAGATTATCTAACTACTAAACAGCAACAGTTAGAACATAGTGACATCCCATAATTACACCATTGGCAACTACAAATGCAGGAAGATAGATCGTCTGTCATACAGGTCTCCACTCGAGGAGAAAGAACACCAAACGAACATCGAAATAATATTCTGAGAGTGAGAATGTCAGCTGTCATTTGGAGCAAAGTGAAGGATATGTGGCAGCTTTTCATAACCCCAATTGCTTGAAGACTCCAGCTATCAGTTGCCGCTGCTGAAAGATAAAGACAAAAATGTAAGATCTGGTTTTGTGGAGGTTGTTTACAACCATTCAGCTGCTCCTATTTTTCCGTTTAAAAAAAACAGAACCCAAGCCTTCACAATTCGTTTACCTTCTTAAATACTCGTCCTATCCCCTGTTTCAATCTCTGTTTCGTCAAAATACATCTCTTAAAACCATAGTATCATCACAACTCCAGATCAGTCTCAGTCACTCGAGATGTAATGAAGTTTTAAACAAAGTAAAGGATCTGGAGACGGGATAATTGACGAAAATCGAAACGTCATGATAAACACTGAGAATATTTGTTTGTAGAGTATTTAGGCAAAGTTTGGGAGAAGATGTTTAGCTCGGGGGCTCATTGTTGTGGTTCTGTTCGCCGAGCTGGGAATTTGTGTTTCAGACGTTTCGTCCCCTGTCTAGGTGACATCCTCAGTGATTGGGAGTCTCCTGTGAAGCGCTTCTGTGATATTTCCTCCGGAACTGACAACCGGAAGCAGCAGATACAAATCACCATAAATGCGGGAGGAAACATCACAGAAGCGCTTCACAGGAGGCTCCCAAGCACTGAGGATGTCACCTCGACATGGGACGAAATGTCTGCAACATAAATTCCCAGCTCGGTGAAGAGAACCACAACAGCAATTAGGCAATTGTGTACAGATTTAGTCTGTTTTATAAGGAATCATCTCCTTGCTAAGGGGAGAGCGAAAAGGAGTTTTAGCAGCCTTTGTCTGAATTCGATAAAGGAGAGCCATTAGGTGTTATCTATCTGGACTTGGAGAAAATCTTTGATCAGATGCTGCAAAGGAGGAGCTGAACAAGATAAGGGCCCTTGGTGTGACAGGAAAGTCACTAGCATGGATGAAAAGTTTACTATCTGGCAGAAGGGGGATAAAGCTTTCCTTCCTTCTAGGAAGCTATTGACGAGCGATGATCCACAAGGATCGGTGTTATGACCACAATTTTTCACTTTATTCATTAATTACCTGGCTGAAGGAAATGACGGCATTCAGGCTACGTTTTCAATTGATGCAAAGCAAGTTGTAGGGGAAGGCAGTATTCAACGGGCAGGGAAGTTGCAGGAATATATAGACAGGTGAGGAGAGTGGTCCAAGAAGAGTAGATGAAAAACAAGGTGGGAAAGTGGAATGTTATGTATTTTGATCGGAAGAATAGAGACATGGCCTATTTTCTAAATGGTGAGAAAATTCAGAAATCGGAATGCAAAGGGACTTGCAGTACTAGTCCAGGATACTGTTCAGGTAAACTTGCATGCAAATTTGGTAATGAGGAACGCAAGTACAATGTTGGCATTCATCTTGAGATTACAAGAATATTCAAAGTTTGTGCGAAGATTTGTAGCTAGGGTGCTCGTTGTTGTGGTTCTGTTCGCCGAGCTGGAAGTTTTTGTTGCAAACGTTTCGTCCCCTGGCTAGGCTACATCATCAGTGCTTGGGAGCCTCCTGCGAAGTGCTTCTTTGATGTTTCCTCCGGTGTTGAAAGTGGTCTGTCCCTGCCGCTTCCGGTTGTCAGTTTCAGCTGTCCGCTGTAGTGGTTGGTATATTGGGTCCAGGTCGACGTGTTTGTTGATGGAGTTTGTGGATGAATGCCATGCCTCGAGGAATTCCCTGGCTGTTCTCTGTCTGGCTTGCCCTATGATAGTAGTGTTGTCCCAGTCGAATTCAAATTCGACTGGGACAACACTACTATCATAGGGACAGGCTAAGCAAAGACATGCTAGAGAATTCCTCGAGGCCTGGCACTCCAACCACAACGCCATAAACAA
>NC_057753.1:8167997-8192856 GCF_004010195.1 Chiloscyllium plagiosum
CAAACCTGGTTATCTGTCCGTTTTTTTTGTAGGTTCCTCAGTGTGTTGTTTATCCTATTGGTGAGCTGTGGGGTGGGGTCAAACTCCCTCTTTTGGTAGTTGTTGGTATCTGCAAGTAGTTGTTGTGCTTTTTGGATGTGCTCTGCTTTGTCCAGGATAACCGTCATTTTGCCTTTGTCTGCTGGTAGTATGATTATGTTGTTATCGTTTCTTAGTGATTTTACTGCTTCCCTCTCCTTGGTGTTGAGGTTATGTGTTTGTCTTTACCTTGTTATCAGGGGTACGATACTTTGTCTCACTGTTTGTTGTGTCTCTTCTGTCAGTCCATTGTTCCTGAGTGTGCATTCTAGTGCTGCTAGGAAGTCTGCTGTCTTGGCGTCGCTGTGGTTGTAGTTGAGTCCCTTGGCCAGTATTGTTCTTTCCGTGTCTGTGAGCTGTCTGTGGGAGAGGTTTTTAACCCAGGTGTGTGTTGTGGTGTCCTCTTTGTTGTGTGTTAGTTTGGCCATTTTTTCTTTTAGTGCCGTTTTTTAGCGGTGTGTGGTCCTGTTCTGTCCTATGGTGACGGCCTGTTCTATGGTCCGGGTCCATTCACGATTAGTGGTTTTTGAAATTAACGACTTTTGGCGCTCAATTTCTTGTTTGTACTTGTGGAGTCGGCTGTGCGCGTCTGTGATCATTACCAGGATCATCCTGAATCCGTTCTGCTTGGCTGTTTCCCTGGTTTGTCGGTTATTGACTGGCGGTCTGTATCTGACACATTGTGGAAGGATTCGATTCTTTTGGCATTCATGCACAAAACACTATATAGGACAAACAGGAAGACAGCTAACAATCCGCATACATGAACATCAACTAGCCACGAAACGACACGACCAGCTATCTTTAGTAGCCACACACGCAGACAACAAGCAACATGAATTCGACTGGGACAACACTACTATCATAGGGCAAGCCAGGCAGAGAACAGCCAGGGAATTCCTAGAGGCATGGCATTCATCCACACACTCCATCAACAAACACGTCGTCCTAGACCCAATATACCAACCACTACAGCGGACAGCTGAAACTGACAACCGGAAGCGGCACTGACACACCACTATAAACACCGGAGGAAACACCACAGAAGCGCTTCGCAGGAGGCTCCCAAGCACTGATCATGTCGCCTAGCCAGGGGACGAAACGTTTGCAACAAAAACTTCCAGCTCGACGAACAGAACCACAACAATTACAAGAATATTAACGCAGGGACGTTTTATATCCCCAAGTGGATTGAAAGAGAGGTACAAGCTCTGCCTGAACTCTCAGCAGAGTAACGTGCAGTTGGTGTGTGGCTCTGCAATGAAGTTCACATTACTCATAATCCTGTCTCATGGCACAATACCTTCATTAGCCATTTCCAACAGCGTCTTACCTCCATAAAGAAAAAAAAACCTTCATCTTGGGCGGCACGGTGGCACAGTGGTTAGCACTGCTGCCTCACAGCGCCAGAGACCCGGGTTCAATTCCCGACTCAGGCAACTGACTGTGTGGAGTTTGCACATTCTCCGTGTCTGCGTAGGTTTCCTCCGGGTGCTCCGGTTTCCTCCCACAATCCAAAAATGTGCGGGTCAGGTGAATTGGCCATGCTAAATTGCCCGTAGTGTCAGGTTAAAGGAGTAAATGTAGGGGTATGGGTGGGTTGCGCTTCGGCGGGTCGGTGTGGACTTGTTGGGCTGAAGGGCCTGTTTCCACACTATAAGTAATCTAATCTAATCTAATCTAATCTAATCTAATCTAATCTAATCTAATCTAATCTAAAAAAATTCCTCCGAGATATGTCATGCTAAAAATCTTTATCTTTGCTGCTCACGACGAGAAAAGCATGTTGAAGTGCAATCTGTCTATAATGGGTAATGGAGCTTTGAGGAACTACGTGAAGCAGTCTATCTGTGCAACGTTTGCTCGATTTGTCACGTTGGAGCATCAAGGACCACCACTTGCCACTGTACAAGTGACTTGCGGGTTTGAATGTCCTCCTCCTGTTCCGGTCTAAATGTCTTTGAAAGACATCCCGCTATTTCTGTGTAAGGGACAACAGGTGCAGAACGACCACACCCCCTTCTCCACCCCATCGATCTTCCAGGAGTTTCTGTGGGGTAGTATGGCTTCTTTTTGGCCCGTGGGACAATTTCAGTTATCTAATTGCCGTATGCTGCCTCTTCCTGTTAAACAGCTCGATGAGCTGTCCAGACTCCTTCTCTTTCCAAATGGGTAGTAGGGACTGACTGGGCTATCCACTTTCTTGAGCAATCGTTTTCATTGGAAGAATAGCTTCCACGTGGTCCTGAGAAAGCAGATTGAAGCGCTCAATTAGCTCCTCTTCTTACTGTAGAAATTTTGGATGGATAGAATTCAATTTGGATGTATGTTACCAACACGTTAACAGCTCAAGGTTTAATGTTGTGCAGGTTTGGCTGCACATGGTCATAGATTGCCCTGATACTTAAGGTGTGACAAATTGTTGTAAACATCATGTAATCGTCAATGACTATCCCAACTTCTGACTTTATGATGGGATGAAAAATATTGATGAAACAGTTGAAGATACTTTGTGGGCGGCACGGTGGCACAGTGGTCAGCCCTGCTGCCTCACAGCACCAGAGACCCGGATTCAATTCCCGCCTCAGGCGACTGACTGTGTGGAGTTTGCACGTTCTCCCCGTGTCTGCGTGAGTTTCCTCCGGGTGGTCCGGTTTCGTCCCATAGTCCAAAGATGTGCAGGTTAGGTGAATTGGCCATACTAAATTGCCCGTTGTGTTAGGTAAGGGGAAAATGTCGGGATATGGTTGGGTTGCGCTTCAGCGGGTCGGTGTGCCTGTTTCCACACTGTAATGTAATGTAAAATCTATTGAGAATGCTGAGAATGCTGCACTGAGTAACTGCTGCAGTGATGTCCCGCGACTGAGATTGCGGAAGCCTGTAGGCCACAAACATCTTAGTGGAGACATTATCGTTAATTCCATTCAATTCAGCTTTGTTGAAGTTGTATGCTATTATACCAGTTAAACACATCTTGATACGAGGGCCAGTCACTCTTACTCGAATCCTTGTGTTCACCATGTCAGTCGTTCATGGTGTCTGTGCGAGTCATGTTGTCTTCTCACGTCGAAAATGATCATCACGAATTGTTTGTTCCACATAGTTAGGGATGTTCTTTAATTATTTTATCCTCTTAAACATTTTGACCCGTCAGAAGCTGAAACGCATTGGGCAGGAAAGATGAGTTGAAGGGTACAGCACATAAACTATGATCGTATTAAATAGGATGGCAGGTTTATGGGATAACTGGCAGCTTCCTTTTTTTAAAATAAGCTCCCATATTCAGTTTTTGGATTTAACGGATATTGTTTTCCTTGAATTTTTAAAAAGGAATGTAACAGTCAGGCAGAAAAGAGAATTTTGTGAGCGATCTCAGGGTGAGGAGTAAGGCTGCATTCACATTGAATCTGGATCTGCAACATGATCAAAAACAAAATGCAGTGCAGCTAAGTCAAGCTCTGCGAAGCGAATTGAGAGAGCTCTTTCATACCCAGCCTGGATTTTCCAAGAATATTTTCCAATCCGTAACATGCCATGTAAGATTGCATTGAGGGGTTGAATATTCTCCTCTCTTCCTGTGTGTAACGCAACGGGCCTCCATCTGCTCCTATGTGGCAGATGTGAGGGGCAGAATTGAATATGGCAAAATCAGACTAATGTGCGGGGCTAATGAATCATTAGACACTTTGTCCCTGTATCATTGGATACGAAGACCGTGGCTTCAAACAATTTTCCATTCTGTATCCCATTATGCTTGACTCACCTGTCTGTCAAATACCTTATTAACGGAATGCAAACACCCAAATGTTCAGGCACCACCAACTTATCAGAAGGAGAATTCTGACACGAATTATCTTTATTTGAATTTCTCCTCATTCCTGTTTTGAATGGGTTTGCGGACCAGTGTTTCTTTTCCTATTCCATCCCCTCCCCTGGAAGCAAAAGAATCGAATCATAAGCTGATTGGTGATATAGTTAATTTATATATGTCTCAGCTGGCGTCAGAGCCCCTGTTCAGAAAAAGTCAGGCACCTTAATTTAATCCATAAAAAACTAGTGCATTCCCAAAACAAAGGTATTGAAAAACTCTGGACAAATGAATAATAAACAGTTTGGACATTGCAAATATGCAATTGAATATTTTCCTTCTAATTATTACTGAGACACAAAACCAAGTGCATGCATACAAACACCGATGTACTCAAATGGATAGACACACACACGTCTCAAGAGAAGCAAAACCAAATGGCAACTCTGCAGAACGTCCACTCGAAAGAACATTGACTAAGGAGTGGGGTTATTCCAACGAATCGTTGACAGCTTTCAGCTCTCACAATGCCGTGAGAGGTAATGAAGAACGAGACGGAGCAATTGGCCTTTGCTCTCAGATAGTTTACGTTTCCTCTCCCTCTGAGTTGAAATATACAGTGATGTTATCCGATCCCCACGGCTTTGAACATTCTCTGCTTTTAATTACTCCTTCGTATTTCCCTGCGATGTGTACTTGCATTGTTGCGGCTGTTGTACCCAGTTCCCAATGATGAGTAAAATTTGCATCCACTGCATAATTTGATAACAGTCTGATATATGCCATGCAATTTTTAAACAATTGCGTCACACTTTGAATGATCAGATTAGGCCGGAGGTAAAGGCCTTTCTGAAACATGAGCTGTCGAACCTAGGTACGTGACCTGTGGAAGACCAGGGCAAGACTTTCGGTAATATGCACTTCGAAGGTCAGATAATCTTACTGCATCATGCTAATGCTTGGAACAGAATGGGAAAATTCAACAAAGGCAAACAACATAAGTCAAATCAGAGTGTGGTTTCGAAAAATGATAGATATTGCAGAAATCTGAGATTATTGAGAAATTTCCGATTCAGAAATTTCTGTCCCACTGTACAAGAATGGTAGTAGGGATATTCCGGGTAACTGCAGACCAGTGAGCCTGACGTCAGTGGTGGGCAAGTTGCTGGAGAGGATACTGAGGGATAAGATATGTTTATATTTGGAAAGGAATGAGCTTATCAGTGATGGGCAACATGATTTCGTGCGGGGGGAATCGTGCCTTACCAACTTGATAGAGTTCTCTTAAGCAGTGACTAAGTTGTTAGATGAAGGAAGGGCTGTCGATGTCGCATACATGGAATTTAGCAAGGCGTTTGATAAGGTTCCCCATTGTAGACGAACGGAGAAAGTGAAGTCTCATGGGGTGCAGCGTGTTCTAGCTAGGTGGATAAAGAACTGATTGAGCAATAGGAGACAGAGAGCAGTGGTTTAATGGAGTTTCTCGAAATGGAGAAAGGTGACCAGCGGTTCATCCACAGGGGTCAGTATTGGGGCCACTGTTGTTTGTAATATACAAAAATGATCTAGAAGAGGGCACTGTTGGTATGATCAGCAAGTTTGCAGATGTCACAAAGTTTGGTGGAGAAGCAGAAAGCAAACGGGACTGTCAGAGAATACAGGAGGATATAAACATACTGGAGAGGGCGGCACGGTGGCACAGTGGTTAGCACTGCTGCCTCACTGCTCCAGAGACCTGGGTTCAATTCCCGACTCAGGCGACTGACTGTGTGGAGTTTGCACGTTCTCCCCGTGTCTGCGTGGGTTTCCTCCGGGTGCTCTGGTTTCCTCCCACAGTCCAAAGATGTGCAGGTCAGGTGAATTGGCCATGCTAAATTGCCAGTAGTGTTAGGTAAAGGGTAAATGTAGGGGGTATGGGTGGGTTGCGCTTCGCTGGGGCGGTGTGGACTTGTTGGACCGAAGGGCCTGTTTCCACACTGTAAGAAATCTAATCTAATCTAATTAGAGTTGGACGGAAAAGTGACAGATGGCTTTCAATCCAGACAAATATGAAGCGATGCATTTAGGCAAGCTTAATTCGGGAGAGCCTTGAAAAACGTTGATGGCCAGATAGATCTGGGAATGCAGGTCCATTGTACCCTACAGTTTTCTGCACAGGTGGATAGAGTGGTCCAGAAGACATATTGTTGGCTTGCCTTCATCGGACGGGGTAATGAGTATAAGAGCTGGGAAGTCATGTTAAAATTTTACAAGGCATTAGTTTGGCTGCATTTAGAATACTGTGAGCAGTTCTGGGCACCACGTTACCAAAAGGACGTGGACGCTTTGGAGAGGGTGCAGAGAAGGTTTACGAGAATGTTGCCTGGTGTGGAAGGTGCTGGCTATGAAGAGAGGTTGAGTAGGTTAGGTTTATTTTCACTAGAAAAATGGGATGGACAGTAGATCTGATTGAGGTTAACAAATTCATGAAGGGTATAGACAGGATGGATAGAGACAAGCTTATTCCCAGGGTAGGAATCAATAACGAGTGGTCATGCTTTCAAGGTGAGAGGTGGAATATTTAAGGGGATACCCGCGGTAAGTACTTTACACAGAGGGTGGTGGGCGTTTGGAGCACGATGCCAGCAGAGGTGGTAGAAGCAGGCACGGTAGATTCATTTAGCATACGTCTGGACAAATGCATGAGGAGGTGGGGATCAAATGGATACCGATGCTTAGGAATGGACTGACAGGTTTATACATTACACTTGGATCAGCTCAGGTTGGGAGGGCTGAAGGGTCTGTTCCTGGGCTGTAAATTTTCTTTGTTCTTTGTTCTAGAAAAGAAAGAAAAAGAAACTAATGAGGAAATCAAAGTGAGTACACGAATGGAAACCAAAAACACAAAAACTGACGAAACGCTTGTATGGATATTGAAATAAGTGGCAAGCAAAATCAGATGTGGAAACTTTATAGACAGGGGTAAGGAGGGATGCTGCAGAGACAGGACAATAGCAGTGAAACTAACCAGTTACTTTGTATCTGTCTTCATGTAGGTAGAATCAGAAAACTTCCCTGATAACCAAGTGTTCACATGATCTTTGTGTAATTAAACAGAGAAATTCAATGATATCCCCCTAGAACGCACATCATCTATTGCATCCGCTGCACCCGATGTGGCCTCCTCTATATTGGGGAGACAGGCCGCCTACTTGTGGAGCGTTTCAGAGAACACCTCTGGGACACCGGACCAACCAACCCAACCACTCTGTGGCTCAACACTTCAACCTCCCCCTCCTAATTCACCAAGGATATGCAGGTCTTTGGACTCGTCCATCGCCAGACCACAACGATACGACGGTTGGAGGAAGAGTGCCTCATCTTCCGCGTAGGAACCCTCCAACCACAAGGGATGAACTCGGATTTCACCAGTTTCCTCATTTCCCCTCCCCCCACCTTGTCTCAGTTAAATCCATCGAACTCAGCACCGCCTTCCTAACCTGCAATCTTCTTCCTGACCTCTCTGCCCCAACCCAGTCTGACCTATCACCCTCACCTTGACCTCTTTCCACCTATCGCATTTCCAACGCCCCTCCCCCAAGTCCCTCCTCCCTACCTTTTATCTTAGCCCGCTGGACGCACTTTCCTCATTCCTGAAGAAGGGCTTATGCCCGAAACGTCGATTCTCCTGTTCCCTGGATGCTGCCTGACCTGCTGCTCTGTTCCACCAACACATTTCCAGCTCTTATCTCCAGCATCTGCATACCTCACTTTCTCCCCCTAGAACGTTAAAGGCAAACTAATTGAATAATTTGAGTTATACACAGCCAGGATGGCAAACACATTGGGACTAAGACTTGTGTTGGATTGATTTGGTATATGCAGTGCAGGAGCAACGGACAGTGGCACAAAATGCCAATGTGATTGACCAGAACTCCAAAAATACAATGGAAAAATAAATGATAAAACAGAGAAACCCGAGACTAAATGAACACAGTCATTACAGTGCCAGAGGACCATATGTTTCATTAGAAAGAGACCTCTCATGGTGGTTTAACCTGATGGTCATCAGGCCTCGGCTGCAGGGCTGGGTTGAGAAACCGGGGGCTTCATGGTAACCTCTGTCACTGTGGAAATAGAACCTGCCTTGTTGGCCGCCATCTACATCACAAAGCATCCGTGTAGCCAACCGAACAAGTACAGCGTGAAACTGCTAGTGGTAATAAATAAAAATAGACAAAGGGCAACAGAAACTTCGATGAGCAGGCCACAAGACAAATAACTTGGAAAGTAATAGCTGAATACAAAATAAGGGAATACCTAGAATTTATATGTTATAATTAAATGTAATATGCGAATGGTGTCATTGGTTCAATAAAAAAAAGTGGCACGTGTCTCACACACAGAACAACTATTACAATTGGATATTGATTTTCCGAAAATAATTACAAGCATAAAAGTATGAAGCTGCGATAATGTGTTGTTTGGAGTATCCGTTTTTAACGTAGTGAAATGGCTTCCGAGAATGTGCTTGAAGAAAACCGTTGGAAAATGTGCCTGAGTGATATCTGTTCAGTGACAGGAACCCAGGAGGTTGAATGACTGAAATATTCCTATAACACGGAGGCAAGGACCCAATCAGATCAGCCACAATCTTATTGTGTGCTGGAGCAGGTTTGAGGGGCAGAATGGTCTTATGTTTGATTTGGATCGTAAGTCGCTCTGTTCTCTGAAAGAGAGAAAAATGACACTGGTCCTCGAGTTGCATACTCGAGTACTGGTCTTTTCCTGAACCTGTGAATTCTCTGCAACATCATTTGAATCAATTTAGAAATGACACTCTCTTAAACATTTTATAACTGAGAATTAGTAATCAACATCCTCTGGTACATTCTAACACTGACAATATTTTGGAAAGACCGGACGTCTGTTAAGTCTTCGAAAGTTAAGTTTGTGAGGGAAGACAGTCCGTTGAAGGCAGAAGGAAACATTGGTTCGAAGTCACCTCAGGCTGTATACGGAGTAATTAACATTTTTTAAACAGCATTCACATGTCTTCACAACAGACGATCGATCAGCATTTAGACCCTCAAACAGAAATTTGCAAATGTCGTGTTCTTCAAGTAACAGGGACAGAACACCTCAGGACTGTAATGCTTTCACCTTGCGTATGAGGATCTGTAAACAAGTGAAATGTGGCTGTTTTCACGTGATCAGATCTCTGAACGGTTTCTGGAAATAGTCTGTTCTTGCACAGGAGTGTCTGGTTGTTTGGAGAGTGAATTTATCTCGTGTTTTACTTAATGTTTCTGTGAGTAATTCAGAACTGCAGCTCTAATTATTTCCACAACTCTCTGAACGCACTGTCTCATTTTAATATCTCACGAGATCCTCAATCAAACTGCTAATTCGACCTCCAAGCTGATGTTTAATTTGTTTGTTTTCCTTCCTCACAGTTAACGTAGTAACGATCTGTGTCCTGGTTTATAAAGATTGTGGATTGTCTCCATGCGTCAGCCGTTACCTCGTGGCCATGGCAGTGGCGGATCTACTGGTCATTATCATTGACCTGATATTGAGACAAATTCCAATTGTTTATTGGGAACAGTTTTATTTCCTGTGGTCAATCCGCGTGTGCAATATCCACGCTGTCCTGCTTTATGCAGCCACTGACTGTTCTGTCTGGTTCACTGTTACTTTCACATTCGATCGATTTGTGGCGATTTGTTGCCAGAAGCTGAAGAGTAAATATTGCAGTGACAAAACAGCACGTATGGTCCTCGGAACGGTGACCGTGATGAGCTTTTTGAAGAACATTTTCTGGTATTTTATGCTCTCAGATCATTATCGGCTTGTGAACCTCCCCTGGTTTTGTGATGTACCAAGCGATGTTTATGAGTCTCGGTTCTGGGTCACAGTCGAGTTCCTCCATCACATTCTCACCCCATCTCTCCCATTTCTCCTGATTCTGTTGTTCAATGTTTTCACGGTCAGGCACATTTTAGTGACCAGCAGAGCCCGCAGGAGACTCCGGGCTCACACCAATGGGGACGTTCAACGCGACACAGAAATGCAAAATCGAAAAAAATCTATCACATTATTGTTTGTGATCTCGGCCAACTTCATCCTATTATGGTTCTCATCAATGCTGTATACTCTATGGTACCGCATGTGGTACTTGGGATATATGTTTTTGTACCTACATTGGTTTGTTTTGGAATTGGGCTTCATGCTACAGCTTCTCAGTTGCAGCACAAACACTGCAATTTATGCCGTGACACAGAAGAAGTTCAGGCAACAGCTGAAGAATGTACTGAAATGTTCAAATTCACCAATAAATCGTAATCACTAATTAATCAATCATTTCAGAATTCT
The DNA here is from genome assembly GCF_004010195.1 of Chiloscyllium plagiosum. Classification (NCBI taxonomy): domain Eukaryota; kingdom Metazoa; phylum Chordata; class Chondrichthyes; order Orectolobiformes; family Hemiscylliidae; genus Chiloscyllium; species Chiloscyllium plagiosum. The sequence continues at coordinate 8,178,238 of NC_057753.1, forward strand.
CTCATTTCGATTTATTTCTCAAGAATAATGCAGGCTGTCCCTTTGGTAACAGGATTAGCATCGGTCTGGCTTGTCCAAGCATATCACATGGTTCCACGGGCACATTTCAATGTTATTCTCATTTCAGAAGCCAATGAGAAAAGGCACGATTTGACTTTCTGACTCCTATTTGTAAATGATATAAATGCTCATTAAAAAGTGTGAAACACCAGAACTTGGTATTGTGTCATTTGTCTTTTTGCTGAAGAAGCTAAACTGGAGAGAGACAGATTCAGCACTAGTCCTGCCCCTTGGGGAAGGGGAAGTGACCAGGCTGTGCTGAGCAGATCTATTTCAGTAACTCTGTTCTTTCTTTCCCCCTGGTGTCGCAAACTGCAAGCTCTCCATTAAAATCTCCCTTCCAACCCATCTCTGTCCCACATTTGAACCTTCTCTGTCTCTCTCACTCTTTCCAGCTGTGACCGTCGTGGAATTTTCTCATTCCCCTTTAATGTTTCTCCCTCTACCCGTTTTCATCACACGCTGTCCACCCTGCAGTCCCTATCGCAGTCGCTCAATCCAAATTTCATTACTCTCTCCATACATCTCTTCCTTTGAAATTCTTTCTCTATTTCCTTCCTTTCATGTTTCTCCATCATTGTTCTCTCCTTCTTTGGGGACATTTAAGAGACTGCTGGACATGCATATGGTCACAGAAATTTGAGGGTGCATACATGAGGATCAGTGGTCGGCACAACATCGTGGGATGAAGGTCCTGTTCTGTGCTGTACTGTTCTATGTTCTGTGTTCTATGTTTAGCAATTACACAGCACGGGTCACATATCCAGCAATATTCATACACATCCGTCCGCATCCAGACCAACAAAAATCGATTTTATGCTGTGGCTTAAATTTCCCTTAACTCGAAATCATCTCCTACTTGTTAATTATTGCAATCCGCAACACCTACTTTCTGCACCCCGCCGTGATGCATCTTGATCAACAGTGCCCACTTCATTCGCCTGCCTATGTGATGATCTCCAATTCCTCGACAAACCTTCATTTTATTCAAAATGATAACGTTCTGAGATTCACTAGCGTTTTTCTTCCCCGAAAGCGCTTTATTACAGCTCGTTTAGTTATTCCCTTTCCAGTTGTAATTCATTCAACGACTCTGAACTAAAGTATACGTTTTGTCTTTCACAAGTTCTTGCCTTTCTTTTCATCAAATATTTTATGTAATATTGTTTCTTATAATTGCATTCAAACCCCTTTATTTGTCCTCACTGATGTTCCCTACAATTTGGCGGCGGCATGGTGGCTCAGTGGTTCAAACTGTTGCCTCAGAATAGCAGGAAGCTGAGTTCAATTTCTGCCTCAGGCAACAGGCTGCGTGGTGTTTGCGCACTATTCCCATGTCTGTGCATGTTTTTTTCTGGGTGCTGCAGTTTGCTCCTACAATCCAAAAGTGTGCAGGTTTTGTGAATGGACTGTCCTCAATTGACCACTGCGTTCGGGACCTGGAACTGGAGCTGGATGAGATTCGGATCATTCGGGGGTTATTGAGAGGAGTTACAGGGAGGTAGTCACTCCTCGGGTTCAAGAAAATGCCAGATGGGTTACAGTCAGGGGATGGAAAGAGCACCGGCAGGCAATGCAGGGATCCCCTGTAGCCATTCCCCTCAACAATAAGTATACCGTTTTGGACACTGTTGAGGGGGATGACTTACCAGGGGAAAGCAGTGGGGCACAGAGTCTATCCCTGCTGCTCATAAGGGAAGGGGGAAGAGGAGCAGCGTAGTAGTGATTAAGGACTCCATAGTTAGGGGGGCAGATAGGAGGTACTGTGGGGACGAGAGAGACTCACGGTTGGTGTGTTGCCTCCCAGGTGCCAGGGTTCGTGATGTCTCTGATCGTGTTTTTGGGATCCTTAAGGGGGAGGGGGAGCAGCCCCAAGTCGTAGACCACACTGGTCGGAAGACAGATGGGGATTTAAGGCAGAAATTCAGGGAGCTGGTATGGAAGCTTAGAGATAGGACAATCAGAATTGTTGTCTCTGGTTTGTTGCCCGTGCCACGTGCTAGTGAGGCGAGAAATAGGGACAGAGAGGAATTGAACACGTGGCTACAGGGATGGTGCAGGCGGGATGATTTTGTGGGGATGGAAATTCGCTAAGGCAATTGGGGTGGGTTTAAATTAATCCAGCAGGGGGATGGGAACCAAAATTGTATTCGAGTAGAGAAAAGATTGAGAGGAGGTAGGTCCAAAATCAAGTTTCAAGGACGCAAGATAACACCAGCAAGCAAGAAGTAGGTTTGAAGTGTGTCTACTTCAACGCCAGGAGCATCCGGATTAAGGTGGATGAATTTCCAAGCATGGGTTGGTATTGGGACTTCGATGTTGTGGCCATTTCGGAGACTTGGATAGAGCAGGGACAGGAATGGTTGTTGCAGTTCCATGATTTAGATGTGTCAGTAAGAACAGAGCAGATGGGAAAATGGGGTGTGGTGTGGCATTGTTGGTCAAGGACAGTATTGCAGTTTCAGAGACGACGATAGTGGACTCGTCAACTGAGGTAGTATGGGCTGAGGTTAGAAACAGGAAGGGAAAGGTCACCCTGTTGGGAGTTTTCTATAGGCCTCCGAATAGTTCCAGAGATGTAGAAGAAAGGATAGCAAAGATAATTCTCGATGGGGGGCTTCAACTTTCCAAATATTGAATGGGGACACGATAGCACGAGTACTATAGAGGCGTGTCAGTTTTTGTCCAGTGTGTGCAGGAGGGCTTCCTGAAGTATGTAGACAGGCCAATAAGGGGTGAAGCCACATTAGATTTGGTATTGCGTAACGAGCCGGCCAGGTGTTAGACTTGGAAGTAGGTGAGCACTTTGGTGATAGCGATCACATTTCTGTTATGTTTACTTTAGTGGTAGAAAGGGATATGTGTATACCACTGGGCAAGAGTTACAGCTGGGGGAAAGGCAATTACGATGCGATTAGGCAGGATTTATGAAGCATAGGTTGGTGAAAGAAACTGCAGGAGATGAGCACTTTAGAAATGTGGAGCTTATTCAAGGAAAAGCTCGTGAGTGTCCTCCATAAGCATGTACCTGTCAGGCAGGGAGGAAGTTGTCGAGCGCGGGAGCTGTGGATTACGAAGGAAGTGGAATCTTTGTTCAAGAGGACGAAGAAGGCTTATGTTAGGAAGAGATATGAAGGCTCAGTTAGGGCACATAAGGATTACAAGGTAGCCAGGAAAGACCTAAAGAGAGCTCTCAGAAGAGCCAGGAGGAGAGATGAGAAGCTGTTGGCGGAAAGGATTAGGGTAAACCCTAAGGCTTTCTATAAGTATTTATGGAATAAAAGAATGACGAGATTAAGATTAGACCCAATCAAGGATAGTAGTGGGAAGTTGTGTGTGGAGTCAGAGGATTTGGGGAAGCAAACAATGAATATTTTTCGCCAAAACTATTCTTAGAAATCGACAATGTTGTCGAGGAGAATACTGAGATACAGGCTACGAGACGAAGTGTGATTGAGGTTCACAAGGAAGAGGTATTAGAAATCCTGCAGAGTGTGAAAATAGATAACGCCCCTGGGCCGGATGGGATTTATCCTAGGATCCTCTGGGAAGCCAGGGAGGAGATTGCCGAGCCTTTGACATTGATCTTTAAATCGTCGTTGTCTACAGGAATAGTGCCAGAAGAGTGGAGCATAGCAAATGTGGTCCCCCATTCAAGAAGGGGAGTAGAGACAACCCTGGTAATTATAGACCAGTGAGCCATACTTCAGTTGTTGGTAAAGTGTTGCTAAAGGTTTATGAGATAGGATTTATAATCATCTAGAAAAGAATAATTTGATTAGGAATAATCAGCACGGTTTTGTGAAGGGTACTTCGTGCCTCACAAACCTTATTGAGTTCTTGAAGAAGGTGACCAACCAGGTAGCTGAGAGTAAACCGGTTGATGTGGTCGATATGGATTTCAGAAATGCGCTCAATAAGCTTCCCTACAGTAGGTTGTTGTAAAAATGCGGAGGAATGGGATTGTGGGAGATATAATAGTTTGGATCAGCAATTGGCTTGCTGAAAGAAGACAGAGGGTCGTGGTTTCGGGAAAATGTTCACCCTGGAGTCCAATTACCAGTGGTGTACCGCAAGGGTCGCTATTGGGTCCACTGCTGTTCGTCATTTTTATAAATATCTTGGATGAGGGTTTAGAAGGGTAGGTTAGTAAATTTGTAGTCGACATTAAGGTCGGTCGAGTTATGGGTAGTGACGAAGGATCATGTAGGTTACAAAGAGACATAGATAATCTGCAGAGCTGGGCTGAGCGGGAGCAAATGAAGTTTAAAGCGGACACGTCTGAGGTGATTCACTTTGGTCGGAGTAACCGGAATGCAAAGTACTGGGTTAATGGTAAGATTCTTGGTAGTGCAGATGAGCAAAGAGATCTCGGCGTGCATGTGCACAGATCCTTGAAAGTTGCCACCCATGTTGACAGGGTGGTTAAGAAGGCAAACAGTGTTTTAGCTTTTTATTAATAGAGGGATCGAGATCTGGAACCATGACGTTATTCTGCAGCTGTACAAAACTCTGGTGCTGCCGCACTTGGAGTATTAATACAGTTCTTGTCACCACATTATAAGATGGATGTGGAAGCTTTGGGAAGGATGCAGAGGAGATTTACGAGGATGTTGCCTGGTATGGTGAGGAGGTCTTATGAGGAAAGGTTGAGCGACTTGAGACTGTTTTCGTTGGAGAGAAGAAGGTTGAGATGTGACTTAATAGAGACTCATAAGATTGTTGGTATTCCTGGTAAGTCAATTTGTCTGTCTTTTAAAACAATTTGAACTGATTGTTGCTCCTGACATTTACATTTGGTAAAGGTGGGAGAAAATATCGTCAGTTCCAATTAGAAGTGTCTTTCATTCCATTTTTTTAAAATGTTGCTATTACTAATAGCTAGTATATAATTATAAACCCCTCCATCACCAATATCTGAGGAACCAGACGGCTCACAGATTCCTTGATTCTATTCGGACTGTTCTGCTTTATGTCTCCAGATCCTTTCCAGCAGCACCAGCAGAACATGGCGGTATCCACCTCAGCCACATTGCAGGTTCTGTGCCTTTGACAAACCCGACTGAGCTCTTCCAAGTCTCTTATGGCTGCAGTGAAGTCCCGGGGATTGAGATTATAGACGTTTTCAGACCACAACCTCCTTATTGGAAACATTCCCGTTAATTCGCATTCAATTCACCTTTGTTCGAGTTGTATGATATTATACCAGATAAATACCACGTTAATACCAGGGCCAGTGACTCTTACTCGAGCCCTTAATATCACCTCATGTCTTCATGTCAGTGGTTCATGGTGTCTGTGCGATTGGTGTTGTCTTCTCACATCAGAAATTCTTTGTTCCATATACTTAGGAATGTTCTTTTACCCTTTGACCCTCTTAAAAATGTTGTGGAAGAACTTTTGACCCTTCAGAAGCTAAAACGCGTTGGGCATGAAAGAAGCATTGAAGGGTACAACACATAAGCTATGATCGTATTTAACCGGAAGGCAGATTTGTGGGCTAGTTTGACTGCTTCTTTTTTTATGTTTTCATATTCAGTTTTTGCCAAGTTAACGGTCATTATTTTCCAGGAACATTTTTAAAGGAATGTAACAGTCTGGCAGAAAAGAGAATTTTGTGAGAGATCTCAAGGTGAGGTGTAAGACTGCATCCACATTGAATCTGAATCTATAACATGATCAAAAACAAAGTTGAATTTGCAGACAGGTGAATCTCTGTGAAGATAACTGAGAGAGCTCTTATGTACCCAGCCTGGATTTTTGAATAATATTTTCCAATCTGTAACATGCCCTGTACGATAGCATTGAGGGATTGAATGTTGTCCTCGCGTCCTGTGTGCAAAGAACTTGGAGCAAACAGCCTCGATCTGCTCCTATGTAGCAGATTTGTGGGGCTGAATTGAACATGGTAACATCAGACTGAGGTGCGGGAGTGGGTTATGAGACACTTTGTCCCTGCTTCACTGGATGCTAAGACCGTGGCCTCAGACAACTTCCCATTCTGTATCACACTGTGCTTAACTCACCAGTCTGTCAAATATCTAATTGACGGAATGCAAACACCCAGGCACCACCAACTTATCAGAAGGAGAATTCTGACGTGAATGGACGTTATTTGAATTTCTCATAGTTGCTAATTTGAATGGGTTGGCGGGCAAGTGTTTCTTTTCCTATTCCATCCCCTCCTCTGGAAACATCAAATTCTAATTATAAGAAGATTGGTGACATTGCTAATTTATACATGTCTCAGCTGGTGTCAGAGTCCCTGTTTAGAAAAAGTTAGGCGTCTGAATTTAATCCGTAACAAAATAAAGCTAGTACATTTCCAAAACAAAGTTATTGAAAAACTCTGGACAAGTGAATAATACACAGTTTGGACATTGAAAACATGCAATTGAATATTTACCTTCTGATTATTACTGAGACACAAAGCCAAGTGCATGGGCACAAAGACAGGTGTACATAAATGGATACTGCTGAAAATGTGTTGCTGGAACAGCGCAGCAGGTCAGGCAGCATCCAGGGAAGAGGAGAATCGACGTTTCGGGCATAAGCCCTTCTTCAGGAAGGGCTTATGCCCAAAACGTCGATTCTCCTGTTCCCTGGATGCTGCCTGACCTGCTGCGCTGTTCCAGCAACACATTTTCAGCTCTGATCTCCAGCATCTGCAGACCTCACTTTCTCCTCCTACATAAATGGATAGACACACACGTCTCAAGACATGCAAAAACAAATGTCAATGCTGCAGAATGTCATCTCGAAAAATCATTGACAAAATAGCTTTGTGAATTGTGGCAAAAATAAAAATAAGAGATTGCTTAAAGCATTATTCAAATATCCGAATTAGTTTTTTCCCCTGGAGCAGTTATATGAGATCGATTTGATACAGGCATTCGGAAGATTCCAACGAATCATTGACAGGATTCCTTCACGAGTGGTATTGGTGACTGAAAGGTTTCAGATCTCACATTGCCGTGAGAAGTAACGAAGAACGAGACGGAGCAATTGGCCTTTGCATCTCAGACAGATTACGTTTCCTCTCCCTCTGAGTCGAAATATACAATGATATCATCCGACTCCAAAGGCTTTGAACATTCTCTGCTTTCAATAACTCTTTCATATTTCCCAGAGACGTGTACTTGCATTGTTGCGGCTGTTGTATCCAGTTCCCAATGATGAGTAAAATTTGCACCCACTGCATGATTTGATGTCAGTCTTAAATGTGCCACAGAATTTTTAAGCAATTGCTTCACACATTGAATGATCAGATTAAGTCGGAGGTAAAGGTCATTCTGAAACATGAGCTGTGGAATCTAGGCACGTGACCTGTGGAAGACCAGGGCAAGACTTTCGGTAATATGCACTTCGAAGGTCAGATAATCTTACTGCGTCATGTTAATGCTTGGGACAGATTGGGAAAATTCAACAAAGGCAAACAACATAAGTCAAATCAAAGAGTGTGGTTTCGAAAAAAAGACAGATATTGTAGAAACCTGAGATTATTGAGAAATTTCCGAAACAGAAATTTCTGTCCCCCAATACAAGAATGGTAGTAGGGATATTCCGGGTAACTGCAGACCAGTGAGCCTGACCTCAATGGTGGGGAAGTTGCTGGAGAGGGTATTGAGAGATAGGATATATTTATATTTGGAAAGGAATAAGCTTATCGGTGATGGGCAACATGGGTTTGTGAGGGGGGAATCGGGCTTACCAACTTGATAGATTTCTCTGAGGAAGTAACCAAGTTGCTAAATGAAGGAAGGTCTGTTGATGTCATAAACATGGACTTTAGTAAGTCGTTTGATAAGGTTCCCCATTGTAGACGAACGGAGAAAGTGAAGTGTCGTGGTGTGCAGGGTGTTCCAGCTAGTTTGAGCTGTTTGAGCAGCTTTACAAAATCATAAAGGGTATAGACAGGATGGATAGAGACAAGCTTATTTCCAGGGTAGGATTCAATAACGACAGGTCATGCTTTCAAAGTGAGAGGTGGAATATTTAAGGGGGATACAAGCGGTAAGTACTTCACACAGAGGGTGGTGGGCAGTGATAGAGGCAGGCACTGTAGATTCATTTAAGATACGTCTGGACAAATACATGAGGAGATGGGTAGCAGAGGGGTACCGATGCTTAGGAATGGACCGACAGGTTTAGACAGTACGTTTGGATCAGCCTGTTCCTCGCCTGTTCTTTGTTTTTTTTGTTCTAGAAAAGAAAAATAAACTAATAAGGAAATCAAAATGAGTAAACGAATGGAAACCAAAAACACAAAAACTGACTAAACACTTGTGTCGATATTGAATGAAGTGGCAAGCAAAATCAGATGTGGAAACTTTATAGACAGGGATAAGGAGGGTCGTTGCAGAGACAGGGCAATAGCACTGAAACTAACCAGTTACTTTGTATCTGTCTTCATGGAGGTAGAATCAGAAAACTTCCCTGAAAACCAAGTGTTCACATGATCTTTGTACTGCGAAATGCAATGATATGAATAACAATGTAGGGCTTGAAAATGTTACTGGATTGTGCATTGTTATATCAAAGGATCAGATGTGCTTCATTCCGGATCATCGAAATAGACATAGACAATGCATCTATAAACATAATAACTGCATTGCTAATTACTCTTTTATTTATCCCTGTACTTTCTTTAAAGGCAGGGAGCCATTTTAGAAAATTGTTAGGGAGCAAAAGGAATCCAAACATTTTCAAAGTGATGAAGAAAGAGTGTAGTGTGCTGCAAAGCAATTAACTTGATATTCTCTGGAGGGAAACTGTTCAGATCCATTATATAGCACGTGATATTAGATACTTCGAAGGTAAGAACACAATAGAAAGATCAGTAAGAATTTCCGAAAAGGAAATCACAATTGTTAATCTTCAGAATTTTTGATTGTGTTTCTTGCAGCATAGCTAATGGACACACCACGGATGACATATATTTCCATTGCTGCAAAGTCCTCTCGAATAAAACATTGCCCAAATAAGTAAATACAAGGAATGGTATTGGGAGGAAGGCATGCGGATAGCATAGATAAGAAGCAGTTGGCCTTCATTTAAAAGGATCGCAGTCCAGACATGTAGCCGTCCTGCACCAGCTGGATAGAGTGGTGGTGATACTGAGACTGGAGCAATCTGCACAAATATTGTTCTAGCTATCGAAGGATACATATTGGCCAAGTGAAATTGCAATAGACGTTCACCTGACTAATCTGTACAAATTTCATTCTGTCTGACGCAGTGACTTGATCCGTGATCTCAAGTTTCAAAGAATGAGAGATGATCGCAGTGAAATTTAGAAAATATAAAGAACGTATGACAACGTGGATATAAATAGAAGTTTTTTCTCCAGCTGCCGACACATTTTTTGGGCATGATGTCACGATAGGCAGCTGGCCATTCAAGCCTTCAGTAAGGAGGAAATGCTTCACTCAGAGGGTTCTCCAACACAGGGGCATGAAAAAGTGCTGGCAGGGAAGATCACAGACAATCCAAGATATTCTGCAAGTGTATCAAGTGAATAGAATAACTAGGATACAAATGATGCCCATTAGAAACCAGTCTGTGCGTGACACAGAAGGTTGTTCGATTGTGGAATGAGTTCTTCCCTGTGTCACTCGAGAGAAGAAGGATGCAGACAGAGAAACCGAAAAGGTGGACGATGATGCTCTTCAGCAGATCCATACGGTGTGCGAGCAGGTATTGGAAATTTTGGGCTTGTTTAAATTTGAAGATATCAAAGTTTGCATGTGTTGTATCTCATGCTGTTGTAGGAGACGAGAAAGAAAAGTTGCTGTCACAAAATTTTAAATCACCTTCGGTCAGCTAATGTTGTGTCACTTTGCAGGAAGGGCTTATGCCTGAAACGTCGATTCTCCTGCTCCTCGGATGCTGCTTGCCTGCTGTGTTTTTCCAGCACCACATTTTTCAACTCTTGTCTCCAGCATCTGCAGTCCTCACTTTCTCCTCACTTTACAGGACGGGTGGTGAAGGTAAAGCTGGGGAATATGGACCACACACATCAATGTTAGGAACCTAAAGGGGAAAGCAGGGAATGAGAAAAATGATCACCATTCGAGAGGCAAGGCTTGATCGGGTGCGGTCAGTGTGTCTTTATAACAGCAAGATAATTTATATTGCTTATTCAGCTAGACATTTGTCAAAGGCTGACAAGGGGAACTGATGACACAAAGACTCATGGTATCGAGGGTTTTTTGGCAAGTTGCATCCAAAATCGACAGGGTAGCAGGAGAGAGAAGATAGTGGTAGAAATCTGTTTCTGTGATTGGAGACCAGTGTTCTGTGGCATTCCCCATAGACCAGAGTTGTGTCCCGTATTACTTGGCTTTTTCAGAAATGACACGGATGTGAGTAAGTTTGCGTTTGACACGAAGGTTGGAAGAGCTGATAGTGTTAAGATGGAAGGTAAGATGTAATTGGAATACTTAGATAGGATGATCAATGGGAGACGGAAAGTAAATTTGATAAATATGCGGTGATGTATTTTGGAAGAAAGAACAAGACAGGGTAGCACTCAATGAATGGCAGCATAATCGAAAGCTCAGAGAATGGTTCTTCACAGATGCCTGCAGATGACTGGACATATTGTCACATGAGTAAAGAAAGACGAGAGACACATAGACATATGCACAACCTCTAACCAAGAACACACAGATTGCGAGAGTCAGGAGATTATGTGGGAGATGTTTGGGGGGAAGGGAAGGGAACCGATGGGAGACTGTCTGCAGTTCTGTTTGACACATTACAGAAGGTTTGTAACTGCACTGGCCGGTGTGAAGAAACAAATCACCAGGTTTCTGCCGGGAGTGGAGCTCGTCGGCAAAGATGAGATGCTTAATAATCGAGGTTTGTTTTGTTCTTCGGCAGAGGAGGCTGACGGGGCGAACAACACCAGGTGTATAAGGTTAGGGGTGGCATGGACAGGGTGGATGGAACAGCATTTTAAAATGGAATGTTTTATGTTCAGAGTGGATTTGAGGATTACTTTTCACCCACACGCTTTTTGAGTCCGGAATGCCTGAGATAGTAGTTATGATGGGCAATCTCACACCCATTAAAAGGACTTTGATGAGTATTTGAACCTGCTCCTCGGATGCTGCCTGATCTGCTGTGATTTTCCAGCACCACTATAAGCTCGACTCTGCTTTTCCAGCATCTGCAGTCCTTGCTTTTAACTATTTGAAATGTCATGACGTTCATGACCTGAAGCCTCATGTGGAAACGTGGAATTAAGGCAGATTTGTTCCATTTTTGGTGCCGGCGACTCTATGCTTCTGCGATTCTATGACTATAGAAGATCAATGATTGCACTAATATGAGGCAGGAATTGGTGGATGCGTCAACAGCTGTTATAAAATGAACTGTAACAGCTTCGAAAATCATGCCAAGTTCAACAGCTGTAGAAGTCAAAATTCGATACAATGTGAATCCATGACTGAAGAACAGGGCAATGGCAGAACTGTTAAGCAGCCAGTTCAACCTGTCTTCATTGAAGAAAAAGTAAAACAAGAAATCTTCCCATAAAAATAGGTATGATGAGAGACAGGAAATAAAATGCAATTTGTAAATAAATGCATTTGGTGGAGGTACTGAAGTTGAAATTAATGGGCATAGCCAAATCAATGTAGATTTCTGTAATGGGAAACATAGCTGAGAAACTGACTGGTAGACATAACAAGGGGAGGACAGTCAATAAAATGCATTTGATTTCCAAAAAAAAAATCAATTCTGACAGTGTCCGATGCATTGAGCACAAAAAATAAAGCATTTACGATTGGGGCTAATTCATCAGCATGGACTGAGAAAGTAACATCCATCCAACAGTAGTAACTAGGAATACACGTGTTTATATTTGGAGTGGGAAGCTAATGCTGTGCGGCAATGATTGATGTTTGGGCCTCAGCTATTCACAGTGCATATCAAACATTTGATAGAGGAAATCAAATGCAATATTTATAACTCTGCTCACGGTGAAAAAATCCGTGTATGTGCGTGCGCGCGTGTGTGCGTAGAGGAGGGGTAGTATTGGGGATTATCCATGTTCGGTACCCATGGGGATGGCCTCAAAAGGGACCTAAGGTATAAGTCTGTGAGAGGGTGCGTATATTGCACTACACACTCAGACACACACACATGCGCACACATACATACAGACAGACGCACACACAGGCACTCCTAAGCGTGCACACACACAGACTCCCGCACACACACACTCCTACAGACAGACCACACTAACGCAGACCCTCTCTGACTGGCTCCCACACGCAACCTATCACAGACTTAGACTCATTTACTTTCACACTCACACACGTACACACACTCTCACCGAGACACATGTGTATTCCCACACCGGCACCACACACACACACACACACACACACACACACACACACACACACACACACACACACACACACACACACACACACACACATTTGTGGAGTGTCTTTGTCCTTGCAGAATTACATTTCACTTTGATCAATAACTGCATAAATCAATGTAAAAATTCTGAAAATCCGTTTTATGAATTAGATACAGTTTGACCATTGTCGTACAGACTGCCTCACAAAGGGAAGCTGTAACCTTCAATACATTATCTGGGCCAAAATGGCACTTATTGTTGAAGTTCACTTGAGAATGTATCTTTTAAAAAAAGTATTGCGTTTTAAGATAAAACTGGAACCAGCATGGTCATTCTAAAAGATGTGAAACTTAACAAACAATACAGGTCTTCATCAATTTATAATTTTAATGACATCGCATTGGAAACTTTTGCTATAAATTCTGTGTTTTACAAACATTTTCTCCACAACCACCTGATGAAACAGCAGCACTCGAAATCTAATGCTTCCAAATAAACCTATTGGAATGTAACCTGGTGTTGTGTGATTTTTTGCTTTGTACACCCAAGCCCAACACTGGCATCTCTAAATCAGAACTCGCGTAGATGAGTCAGTTCCTCAGACTATTTTACAAATGCTTAGCTCTCCATGCAGTGAAGTATCTGGTCCAACTCAGCTCTCACTGCTCTCTGGGGAAGATATTTCCAAATACCTCCTTACCCACATCTTAAATAGAAGACCTTACACATTTAGACAGGTTTCGGCTCGATGTAGTTGCACACACATGCGGAACAGTGCTCCAGTATACACCATGTTAAATCCTCTCAGATGCGAGTATGTCTCAATCAGATCACATCTCTTTCCTGATAATGCCAGTTCCCCAAACTGTTCCACGTCTCCACAGGAGATATACGCTCCACCCTGGAATCAAACAAATGAACTGAACTGCTTGCAAAAGTAAATACGTCCTTTCAAACGAAAGGAGACAAAAAGAACTTCACACGTAGTCGTCCAGAAGTATTCTCCATCAAACTGTGGACAGCAGCAGCACCATGTCCCTCCTTAAAAGTTGAACAAAACTAGGGCGGGGGCAATGTTTACTATTTTTCCTTGGAAAAATCATATTCAATTTGGGAAAAAACAAATGAGGAAATTTGTTTCCTTTTGTCAGACTGTTGTGAATCTTTTGAACTCTCTTCCCAAAAGAACGTTAAAGGCAAACTCATTGAATCATTTGAGTTTACACAGCCAGATTTGTCAAACACATTGGGACCAAGACTTGTGTTGCAGATATTTGGAATATGCAGTGCAGGTGCAACGGACAATGGTATAAAATGAAAATGTGATTGACCAGAACTCCCAAAAATACAATGGAAAAATAAATGATAAAACAGAGAAACCCGAGACTAAATGAACAGTCATTACAGTGTCAGAGGACCATGTGTTTCATTAGAAAGAGACCTCTCATGGTGGTTTAACCTGATGTCATCAGACCTCGGCTGCGGGGCTAGGTTGACAAACTGGGGCCTTCATGGTAACCTCTGTCACTGTGGAAATAGAACCTGCCTTGTTGGCCGCCATCTACATCACAAAGCATCCGTGTAGCCAACCGAGCAAGTACAGCATGAAACTGCTAGTGGTAATAAATAAAAATAGACAAAGGACAACAGAAACTTCGAGACCAATGAACCGGCCACAAGACAAATATCTTGGAAAATACTAGCTGAGGACAAGGTATGCGAATACTTAGAAGTTCTATGTTATTATTAGGTGTAATATGCAGATGATGTCATTGGTTCAATTAAATATTGGCACGGGTATCACACACAGAACAACTATTACAATTGGATATTGATTTTCCGAAAATAATTGCATGCATAAAAGTATGAAGCTGAGATATTGTGTTGTTTGGAGAATCCATTTTCCATTTATTGAAAATGGCTCCCGAGAATGTGCTTGAAGAAAATCGTTGGAAAAAGTGTCTGAGTGATATCTGTTCACTGACAGGAACCCAGGAGGTTGAATGACCGAAAAGATCCTATAACATGGAGGTAAGCACACAGTAAATCAGCCACAATCTTATTGTGTGCTGGAGCAGGTTTGAGGGGTAGAATGGTCTTATGTTTGATTTGGATTGTCAGTCGCTGTGTTCTCTGAAAGAGAGAAAAATGACACTGCTCCTCCTTGTGAGTTGCATACT
>NC_057753.1:8193356-8196256 GCF_004010195.1 Chiloscyllium plagiosum
AGATATTAAAATGAGACAATGCGTTCAGAGATTTATGGCAATAATTAGAGTTGCAGTTCTGAATTACTCACAGAAACGTGAGGTAAAACACGAGAAACACTCTCTCTCCAAACAACCAGACCCTCGTGTGCAAGAACAGATGATTTCCAGAAATTTTCCAGAGATCTGATCACTTAAAAACAGCGACATTTCACTTGTTTACAGTTCCTCAAACGCAAGGCGAAAACATTACCTTCCTGAAGCGTTCCCTCTCTGTTCCTTGAAAAAAAATGACGTTTGCAAATTTCTTTTTGAGGGTCTAATTGCTGGTCGATCGTCTGTTGTGAAGACATGTGAATGCAGTTTAAAAAACTTTATTTACTCCATAAACATCCTGAGGTGACTTCGAACCAATGTCTCCTTCTTCCTTCCCTCACAATCTTAAGTTTGGAACAATTAACAGACGTCCGGCCTTTCCAAAATATTGTCAGTGTCAGAATGCACCAGAGGATGTTGATTACTCATTCACAGTTATAAAATGTTGAAGAGAGTGTCATTTCTAAATTGATCCAAATGATGTTGCAAAGAATTCACAGGTTCAGGAAAAGATCAGTACACCAGTATGCAACAGAGGATCAGTGTTATTTTTCTCTCTTTCAGTGAATACAGCGACTTACGATCCAAAATCAAACATAGGACCATTCTGTCCCTCAAACCTGCTGCAGCACACAATAAGATTGTGGCTGATCTGATTGCGTCCTTACCTCCATGTTATAGGAATATTTCAGTCATTCAACCTCCTGGGTTCCTGTCACTGAACAGATATCACTCAGACACGTTTTTCCAACGGTTTTCTTCAAACACATTCTCGGGAGCCATTTTTAATACATGAAAAATGGATTCTCCAAACAACACATTATCTTTCTTTTTTTATGCATGTAATTATTTTTGGAAAATCAATATCCAATTGAAATAGTTGTTCTGTGTGTGATACCTGTGCCACTTTTTTACCATCCGCATATTACATTTAATAATAACATAAAACTCAAAAAGAGATCATGCTGTAAGGTTGACTGAAATAGGAGTTGATGGGAAGGGTGACGGCAGTAACAAATTAAAAATGCTATATATGAATGCACGAAGCATTCGAAATAAGATGGATGTACTTGAGGCTCTTTTGGAAATTGGCAGATACGATATTGTGGGGATAATTGAGACGTGGCTTCAAGTGGACAGGGCCTGGGAAATTAATATTCAAGGCTACACGTGCTATCGTAAGGACAGACTGACGGGCAGAGGGAGTGGGGTGGCCATGTTTGTAAGGGATGATATTCAGTCCCTTGCGCGGGGTGACCAAGAATCTGGGGATGTAGAGTCAGTATGGATAGAGCTGAGAAATTCTAATGGTAAAAAGACCTCTTGGTAGTTATCTACAGCCCCCCAAACAGTAGTCTGGATGTCGGATGTAAGTTGAATCAGGATCTGAAATTGGCCTGTTGCAAAGATGTTACTACAGTTGTTATGGGGGATTTCAACATGCAGGTAGACTGGGAGAATCAGGATGGTATTGGACCTCAAGAAAGAGACTCTGTGGAGTGCCTCCGAGATGGATTCTTAGAATAGCTGGTGCTGGATCCTACCTGGGAGAAGGCAATTCTGGATCTGGTATTGTGAAACAAACCAGAATTGATCAGGGACCTCGAAGTGAAGGAGCCATTGGGAAGTAGTGATCATAATAAAATAAGTTTCAATCTGCAATTTGAGAGGGAGAGGGTACAATCGGAAGTGACAATATTTCAGTTGAATAAAGGGAACTATGGAGCTATTAGGGAGGAGCTGGCCAATGTTCAATGGTGCAATATCTTAGGAGGGATGACAGTGCAGGAACAATGGCAGATATTTCTGTGTATAATGCAGAAGATGCAGGATCAGTTCATTCCAAAAAGGAAGAAAGATACCAGGAGGAGGCATTGGCGGCCGTGGCTGACGAGGTAAGTAAAGAAACATATAATGTTAAAAGAGACAAAAGTATAGCATAATAAAGATAAGTGGGAAAACTGAGGACTGGGAAACTTTTAAAGAACAACAGAGGATTACTAAAAAGGAAATACGTGGAGAAAAAAGTGAGGTACGAAGGTAAACTGGCCAAAAAAAAGGAGGATAGTAAAAGCTTTTTTAGGTATGTGAAAGGCAAAAAAATGGTTAACACTAAAATTGGGCCCTTGAAGACTGAAACAGGGGAATATATTACGGGGAACAAAGAAATTACAGAAGAATTGAATTGGTACTTCAGATCTGTGTTCACTGGGGAAGACACAAGCAATCTCCCTGAGGTAACAGTGGCTGAAGGACCTGAATTGAAGGGAATTTATATTTGCCAGGAATTGATGTTGGAGAGACTGTTAGGTCTGAAGGTTGATAAGTCCCCGGGGCCTGATGGTCTACATCCCAGGGTACTGAAGGAGGTGGCTCGAGAAATCGTGGATGCGTTGGTGATTATTTTCCAGAGTTCGTTAGATTCAGGATCAGTTCCTGCGGATTGGAGGGTGGCTAATGTTACACCACTTTTTAAGAAAGGTGGGAGAGAGAAAGCAGGAAATTATAGACCAGTTAGTCTGACCTCAGTGGTGGGAAAGATGCTGGAGTCTATTATTAAGGATGAAATTACGTCACATCTGCATTGTAGTAACAGGATAGGTCAGAGTCAGCATGGATTTATGAAGGGGAAATCATGCTTGACTAATGTTCTGGAATTTTTTGAGGATGTAACTCTGAAGATGGACGAGGGGGATCCAGTGGATGTAGTGTACCTGGACTTTCAGAAAGCTTTTGATAAAGCCCCACATAGGAGGTTAGTGAGCAAGGTTAGGGCGCATGGTATTGGGGGCAAAGTACTAACTTGGATTGAAAATTGGTTGGCT
>NC_057753.1:8196765-8215659 GCF_004010195.1 Chiloscyllium plagiosum
GTTAGGTGAGTGGTCAGATGCATGGCAGATGCAGTTTAATGTGGATAAATGTATGGTTATCCACTTTGGTGGCAAGAACAGGAAGGCAGATTACTATCTAAATTGAATCAATTTAGTTAAAGGGGCAGTACAGAGAGATCTGGGTGTTCTTGTACACCAGTAAATGAAGGTAAGCATGTAGGTACAGCAGGTAGTGAAGAAGGCTAAAAGCATGCTGGCCTTCTTAACAAGAGTGATTGAGTATAGAAGCAAAGAGGTTCTTCTGTAGCTGTACAGGACCCTGGTGAGACCATACCCTGGAGTAATGTGTGCAGTTCTGGTCTTCAAATTCGAGGAAAGGCATTCTGGCTATTGAGGGAGTGCAGCGTAGTTTCACGAGGTCAATTCCGGGAATGGCGGGACTACCTTACGCTGAAAGACTGGAACGACGTGGTTTGTATACCCTTAATTTTAGCAGACTAAGAGGGGATCTGATTGAGACAAATACGATTATTAAAGGATTGGACACTCTGGACGCAGGAAACATGTTCCGCTGATGGGTGAGTGCCGAACCAGAAGACACAGCTTAAAAATACGTGGTAGACCATTTAGGACAGAGATGAGGAGAAACTTCTTCACCCAGAGAATGGTGGATGTATGGAATGCTCTGCCCCAGAGGGCAGTGGAGGTTCAGTCTCTGGATTCATTTAAGAAAGAGTTGGATAGACCTCTCAAGGGCTGAATGGCCTACCCATGCATCTATTGTCTATTGTCTATTATAACTTCCAAGTATTCGCTCATTTTGGCCTCAGCTATTACTTTCCAAGTTATTTGACTTGTGGCCTGCTCATTGTTCTCGAAGTTTCTCTTGCCCTTTGTCTATTTTTATTTATTACCACTAGCAGTTTCACGCTGAACTGCTCGGTTGGCTACACGGCTGCTTTCTCATGTAGATGGCGACCAACAAGGCAGGTTCTATTTCCATAGTGACAGAGGTTACCATGAAGATCCCAGGTTTTCAACCTCGCCCCGCAGCCGAGATGTGATGACCATCAGGTTAAACCACCATGAGAGATCTCTTTCGCATGAAACGCAAGGTCCGCTGACACTGTAACGACTGTGTTCTTTTCGTCTCGGGTTTCTCTGTTTTATCATTTATTTTTCCATTGTAATTTTGGAGTTCTGGTCAATCACATTTTCATTTTATACCATTGCCCGTTGCCCCTGCACTGCACATTCCAAATCAATCCAACACAAGTCTTGGTTCCAATGTGTTTGACAAATCTGGCTGTGTAAACTCAAATGATTAGATTAGATTAGATTAGATTACAGTGTGGAAACAGGCCCTTCGGCCCAACAAGTCCACACCGACCCGCCGAAGCGAAACCCACCCATACCCCTACATTTACCCCTTACCTAACACTATGGGCAATTCAGTATGGCCAATTCACCTGACCCTGCACATCTTTTGGACTGTGGGAGGAAACCGGAGCACCCGGAGGAAACCCACGCAGACACGGGGAGAACGTGCAAAACTCCACACAGTCAGTCGCCTGAGGCGGGAATTGAACCCGGGTCTCTGGCGATTCAATGAGTTTGCCTTTAACGTTCTACGGGGAAGAGAGTTCAAAAGATTCACAACAGTCTGACAATAGGAAACGAATCTACTCATTTGTTTTTTCCCAAATTGAATATGATTTTTCAAAGGAAAACAGAGGATTTAACATGGTTTGTACTGGGGGACTGTTCCGCATGTGTGTGCAACTTCATCGAGCCGAAACTGTCTGAATGTGTAAGGTTTTCTATTTAAGATGGGGGAAAGGAGGTAATTGGAAATGTCTTCCCCAGAGAGCAGTGAGACCTGAGTTGGACAGATACTTCACTGCATGGAGAGCTAAGCATTTGTAAAATAGTCTGAGGAACTGACTCATCTACGCGAGTTCTGATTTAGAGATACCGGTGTTGCTTGGGTTTACAAAGCAAAGAATCACACAGCACCAGGTTACATTCCAATAGGTTTATTTGGAAGCAATAGATTTTGAGTGCTGCTCTTTCATCAGGTAGTTGTGGACAATAAGATTGTAAGATACAGAATTTATAGCAAAATGTTCCAGTGCGATGCAATTAAAATTATATATTGAAAAAGACCTGCATTGTTTGTTAAGTTTCGCATCTTTTATAATGACCATGCTGGTTCCAGTTTTTTCATATGTAAAACGCAAGACTTTCTTTAAAAGTTACATTCTCAAGTGAACTTTAATAATAGGTGCCATGTTGGCCCAGATAATATATTGAAGGTGACAGCTTCCCTCTGTGTGACTGCCTGTGCCACAATGGTCAGACTGTATCTCATCCATAAAACGGATTTACAGAATTTCAGATGGATTTATGCAGTTATAGATCAAAGTGAAATGTAATTCTGCAAGGACAAAGTCACTCCACAAGTTTATGTGTATGTTTGTTTGTGTGTGTGCGTCTGTGTGTGTGTCGGGGGTGGGGGGTGCTGGTCGGGCAATTGATATGAGTCTCAGTGAGAGTGTGTGTACGTGTGTGAATGTGAAAGTAAGTGAGTCTAAGTCTGTGATAGGGTGCGTGTGGGAGTGCATGTGTGAGCCAGTGAGAGAGGGTCTGCGTTAGAGTGGGTGTGTCTGTAGGAGTGTGTGTGTGCAGGGGTCTGTGTGTGCACACGTAGGAGTGTCTGTATGTGCGTCTGTCTGCATGTATGTGTGCGTGTCTATGTGTGTGCATATGTGTGCGCACATGTGTGCGCATGTGTGTTTGTGTCTGTGTATGTGTGTGTGTGTGTGCAGTGCAATATACGCCCCCTCTCACAGACCTAAACCTGTTGTGTGACATGAGCCCTAGGTCCCATTAGAGGCTGTCCCCATGAGTACCGAACATGGATAATCCCCACTACTACCCCACCTCTGCGCATACACATGCACATACACAGGTTTTTCACCGTGAGCAGAGTTAGAAATATTGCATTTGATTCCCTCTATCAAATTTTTGATATGAAAATGTGTTGCTGGAAAAGCGCAGCAGGTCAGGCAGCATCCAGGGAACAGGAGAATCGACGTTTCGGGCATAAGCCCTTCTTCGGGCTTATGCCCGAAACGTCGAAACTCCTGTTCCCTGGATGCTGCCTGACCTGCTGCGCTTTTCCAGCAACACATTTTCAGCTCTGATCTCCAGCATCTGCAGACCTCAGTTTCTCCTCAAATTTTTGATATGCACTGCGAATAGCTGGGGCCCAAACATGAATCATTGCCGCACAGCATTAGCTTCCACTCCAAATATAAACACGCATAGTCCTCGTCACTATTGTTCGATGGATGATACTTTCTCAGTCCATGCCGATGAATTAGCCCCAATCTTAAGTGCTTTACTTTTGTGCACAATGCTTCGGACACTGTCAAAAATGATTTTTTTTTGGAAATCAAATGCATTTTATTTACTGTTCTCCCCTTGTTACGTCTACCAGTGGGTTTCTCAGCTATGTTTCCCATTACAGAAATCTACATTGACTTTGTCTATGCCCATTAATTTCAACTTCAGTACCTCCACCAAATGCATTTATTTACAAATTGCCTTTTATTTCCTGTCTCACATCATAACTATTTTTATGGGAAGATTTCTTGTTTTACTTTTTCTTCAATGAAGACAGGTTGAACTGGCTGCTTAACAGTTCTGTCATTGCCCTGTTCTTCAGTCATGGATTCGCATTGTATCGAATCTTGACTTCTACAACTGTTGAACTTGGCAGAAGTTTCGGAGCTGTTACAGTTCATTTTATAACAGTTGTTGACGCATCCACCAATTCCTGCCTCATATTAGTGCAATCATTGATCTTCTATAGTCATAGAATCGCAGAAGCATAGATTCGCCGGCACCAAAAATGCACCAAATCTGCCTTCATTCCACTTTTCCACATGACGCTTCTCGTCATGAATGTCATGACATTTCAAGTAGGTAAAAACAAGGACTGCAGATGCTGGAAACCAGAGTCTCGATTATAGTGATGCTGGAGAAGCACAACAGGTCAGGCAGTATCCGAGGAGCAGGTTTTAATTTTAAAATGCTGCTCCATCTTCTTTCTCCATGCCACCCCTAATCTTATACACCTGGTGTCGTTCGCCCTCTCAGCCTCCTCTGCCGAAAAACAAAACCAACCTCGATTATTAAGCATCTCATCTTTGCCGTTGAGCTCCACTCCCGGCAGAAACCTGGTGATTTGTTTCCTCACACCGGCCAGTGCAGTGACAACTGTTCTGTAATGTGTCAAACAGAACTGCAGGCAGACCCCCATCGGTTCCCTAATCATCCTCCCAAACATCTCCCACATAATCTTCTGACTCTCGCAATCTGTGTGTTCCTGGTTAGAGACTGTGCATATGTCTATGTACCTCTAGTCCTTCTTCAGTCTTGTAACAATCTGTCCAGTTACTTTTAGGCATCTGTGCAGAACCATTCTCTGAGCTTTCAATTGTGCTGTCATTCGTTGAGTGCTACCCTGTCTTGTTCTTTCTTCGAAATGCATCACCTCACATTTATCAAATGTAATTTCCGCCTCCCATTGATCATCCAATCTAACTATTCCATTTACACCTTACCTTCCATCTTAACACCATCAGCTCTTCCAATCTTCGTGTCAAACTCAAACATACTTATTAATCCCACCCTTGCCCCACCGATAGCCCCCCCACCCCTCACTGCCCTCCACATACACATCCATGTCATTTCTCTAAAAGACAAATAATACGGGACACAACTCTGGTCCATATGGAATGCCACAGAACACTGGTCTCCAATTACACAAACAGCTTTCTACCACTATCTTCTCTCTCCTGCTACAATGTCGATTTTGGATACAACTTGCTATCCTTGACACCATGAGTCTTTACTTCATCAGTTCCCCATATCAGTCTTAGGCAAATGTCTAACTGAATAAGAAATATAAATTATCTCGCTGTTATAAAGACACACTGATTGTACCTGATCAAGACTTGCCTCTCGAATTGGTGATCATTTTTCTCATTCCCTGTTTTCTACTTTAGGTTCCTAACATTGATGGGCGTGGTCTATATTCCCCAGCTTTACCTTCACCATCCGTCCTGTAAAGTGATACAGCATTAGCTGACCAAATCTGATATGTGCCATGCAATCTTTACGCATTTGCTTAACACATTGAATGATCAGATTAGGCCGGAGATAAAAGTCTTTCTGAAACATGAGATATCGAATCTCGGTACGTGACCTGTGGAAGACCAGGGCAAGACTTTCGGTAATATGCACTTCGAAGGTCAGTTAATCTTACTGCATCGTGCTAATGCTTGGAACAGAATGTGAAAATTCAACAAAGGCAAACAACGTAAGTGAAATCAAAGAGTATGGTTTCGAAAAATGACAGATATTGCAGAAAAATGAGATTATTGAGAAATTTCCAAATCAGAAAGTTCTGTCCCACTGTACTAGAATAGTAGGGATATTCTGGGTAACTGCAGACCAGTGAGCCTAGCGTCAGTGGTGGGGAAGTTGCTGGAGAGCGTACTGAGAGATAGGATATATTTATATTTGGGAAAGGAATGAGCTTATCAGTGACGGGTAACATGGTTTTGTGCGGGGGTAATCGTACCTTACCAACTTGACAGAGTTCTTTGAAGAAGTGACCAAGTTGTTAGATGAAGGAAGGGCTGTTGATGTCGTATACATGACTTTAGAAAGGCTTTTGATAAGGTTCCCCATTTTAGGCTAATGGAGAAAGTGAAGTCTCATGGTGTGTAGCGTGTTCTAGCGAGGTGGATAAAGAACTTGTTGAGCAACAGGAGACAGAGAGCAGTAGTTGAATGGAGTTTCTCGAAATGGAGAATGGTGACCAGTGGTGCTCCACAGGGGTCAGTATTGGGGCCACTGTTGTTTCTAATATACATAAATGATCTGGAAGAGGGCACTGTTGGTATGATCAGCAAGTTTGCAGATGACACAAAGTTTGGTGGAGAAGCAGAAAGCAAACGGGACTGCCGGAGAATACAGGAGGATATCGATAGACTGGAGAGTTGGACGGAAAAGTAGCAGATGGCATTCAATCCAGATAAATGTGAGGTAATGCATTGAGGCAAGCCTAATTCTGGAGCGAATTATATAATGAAAGGAAGAACCTTGGGAAACGTTGATGGGCAGAGAGATCTGGGAAATGCAGGTCCATTGTACTCTGAAGGTTGCTGCACAGGTGGATAGAGTGGTCAAGAAGGCATATAGTATGCTTGCCTTCATCGGACGGGGTATTGAGTATAAGAGCTGGGAAGTCATGTTAAAATTTTACAAGGCATTAGTTTGGCTGCATTTAGAATACTGTATACAGTTCTGGGCGCCACATTACCAAAATGATGTGAACGCTTTGGAGGGGGTGTAGACAAGGTTTACTAGGAGGTTGCCTGGTCTGGAAGGTGCTAAATATGAAGAGAGGTTGAGTAGGTTAGGTTTATTTTCACTAGAAAAAAGGAGATTGACAGTGGACCTGATTGAGGTTTACAAAATCATGAAGGGTAAAAACAGGATGGATAGAGACAAGCTTATTCCCAGGGTAGGATTCAATAACGCGAGGTCATGCTTTCAAAGTGAGAGGTAGAACGTTTAAGGGGTATACCTGCAGTAAGTACTTTACACAGAGGGTGGTCGGCGTTTGGAACACGATGCCAGCAGAGGTGTAGAAGAAGGCACGGTAAATTCATTTAACATACGTCTGGACAAATGCATGAGGAGGTGGGGAGCAGATGGATACCGATGCTTAGGAATGGACTGACAGGTTTATACATTACTTTTGGATCAGCTCAGTTTATGAGGGCCGAAGGGCCAGGTCCTGGCCTGTAAACTTTCTTTGTTCTTTGTTCTAGAAAAGAAAGAAAAATAAATTAATGAGGAAATCAAAATGAGTACACGAATGGAAATCAAAAACACAAAAACTGACTCAACGCTTGTATCGATATTCAAAGAAGTGGCAAGCAAATTCAGATATGGAAACTTTATAGAAAGGGGTAAGGAAGGATGTTGCAGAGACAAGACAATAGCAGTGAAACGAACCAGTTACTTTGTATCTGTCTTCATGGAGGTAGAGTCAGAAAACTTCCCTGAGAACCAAGTATTCACATGATCTTTGCGTAATTAAACAGAAAATCAATGATATCAATAACAATGTAGGGCTTGAAAATGTTACTGGATTGTGCATTGTTATGTCAAAGGATGAGATGTGCTTCATACGGAAACATTGAAATAGGCATAGACAATGCATCAGTAAACATATTATCTGCATTAGTGATTACTCTTTTATTTGTCCCTGTACTTTCTTTTAAAACAGGGAGCCATTTTGGAAAACTGTTAGGGAGCAAAGTGAATCCAATCATTTTCAAAGTGATGAAGAAAGAGTGTAGTGAACTACAGAGCAATTAACTTGATATTCTCTGGAGGGAAACTGTTCAGATCCATTATATAGCAGGTGATATTAGATGCTTCGAAGGTAAAAACACAATAGAATAGATAAGTACGAATTCCCGAAAAGGAAATCACAATTGTTAATCTTCAGATATTTTTGATGGTGTTTCTTGCAGCATAGCTAATGGACACACACTGCAAAAGATATATTTCCATTGCTGGAAAGTCGTCTCTAATAAAGCATTGCCCAAATAAGAAATTACAAGGAATGGTATTGGGAGGAAGGTATGCGGATAGCATAGAAAAACAATAGTTAGCATTCATTTCAATGGATCGCAGTCCAGACATTTAGCCGCCCTGCACCAGCTGGATAGAGTGGTGGTGATACTGAGACTGGAGCAATCTGCACAAATATTGTTCTAGCTATCGAAGGATACATATTGGCCAAGTGAAATTGCAATGGACGTTCACCTGATTAATCTGTACAAATTTCAGTCTGTCTGACGCAGTAACTCGATCTGTGATCTCTAGTTTCAAAGAATGAGAGATGATCGCAGTGAAACTTAGAAAATTTAAAGAACGTCTGACAACGTGGATATAAATAGAAGTTTTTTCTCCAGCTGTCGACTTCACATTTTGTGGGCATGATGTCACCAAAAGCAGCGGATCATTTAACCCTTCAATAAGGAGGAAATGCTTCACTCTGAGAGGGTTCTACAACACAGGGGTATGAAAAAGTGCTGGCGGGTAAGATCAGGGACAATCCAAGATATTCTGCAAGTGTATCAAGTGAATAGAATCGCCAGGATACATTGATGCTCATTAGAAACGAAGTGGGCAGTCTGTGCGTGACGCAGAAGATTGCTGGATTGTGGAATGAGTTCTTCTCTTCACTCGAGAGAAGAAGGATGCAGACAGAGAAATCGAGAAGGTGGACTATGAAGCTCTTTAGCAGATCCATACGGTGTGCGAGCAGGTATTGGAGATTTTGGGCCGGTTTAAAATTGAAGATATCAAAGTTTGCATGAGTTGTATCCCATGCTGTTGTAGGCGACGAGAAAGAAAAGTTGCTGTCACAAAGTTTTAAATCAACTTTGGTCAGCTAATGCTGTATCACTTTACAGGACGGATGGTGAAGGTAAAGCTGGGGAATATAGACCACGCCCATCAATGTTAGGAACCTAAAGTAGAAAACAGGGAATGAGAAAAATGATCACCATTTCGAGAGGCAAGGCTTGGTCAGGTACAGTCAGTGTGTCTTTATAACAGGGAGATAATTTATATTGCTCATTCAGCTAGACATTTGCCAAAGGCTGACACAGGGAACTTATGACGTAAAGACTCATGGTATCGAGGGTGACTTGGCAAGTTGGATCCAAAATTGACATGGTAGCAGCAGAGAGAAGATAGTGGTAGAAAGCTGTTTGTGTGATTGGAGACCAGTGTTCTGTGGCATTCCATATGGACCAGAGTTGTGTCCCGTATTATTTGTCTTTTTCAGAAATGACATGGATGTGGATGTGGAGGACAGTGAGGGGTGGGAGAGGGGCGGGATTGATAAGTATGTTTGCGTTTGAAACGAATATTGGAAGATTTGATAGTGTTAAGATGGAAGGTAAGATGTAAATGGAATAGTTAGATTGGATGATCAATGGGAGACGGAAATTAAATTTGATAAATATGAGGTGATGCATTTTGGAAGAAAGCACAAGCCAGTGTAGCACTCAATGAATGGCAGCATAATCGAAAGCTCAGAGAATGGTTCTTCACAGATGCCTAAAGGTAACTGGACAGATTGTTACAATACTTAAGAAGGATAAGAGGTACATAGATATATGCACAGCCTCTAACCAGGAATACACAGATTGCGAGAGTTAGGAGATTATGTGGGAGATGTTTGGGAGGATGGTTCCAGAATCGATGGGAGACTGTCTGCAGTTCTGTTTGACACATTACAGAAGGTTTAGAACATAGAACATAGAACATAGAACAATACAGCGCAGTACAGGCCCTTTGGCCTTCGATGTTGCGCCGATCCAAGCCCACCAAAGACTTACACAATCTCAGTCCCGGGATATCACTGCAGCAGATCCTCAGTGCAGCTTCCTCAGCACAAGTATCTTCAACTGCTTCATCAATGGCTTTAATCCCATCACAAAGTCAGAAGTTGGGATAGTCATTGAAGATTACATGATGTTTAGAACAATTTGTCACACCTCAGGTATTGGGACAATCTGTGACCATGTGCTGCCAAACCTGCACAACATTGAACCTTGAGCTGTTAACGTGTTGGTAGCATGCATGCGACCTGAATTCTACACATTCAAATTTTCCACAGTAAGAAGAGGAGCTCATTGAGCGCTTCAAACTGCTTTCTCAGGACCACGTGGAAGCTATTCTTCCAATGAAAACTATTGCTCAATAAAATGGATAGCCCAGTCAGTCCCTAGTACCCATTTGGAAAGAGCAGGAATCTTGGGAACACATCGAGCTGTTTATCAGGATGGGCGAAGTAGCATACGGCAATTAGATAACTGAAATTGTCCCACGGGCCAAAAAGAAACCATACTACACCACAGAAACTCCTGGAAGATCGGTGGGGTTGAGCAGGGGGAGGGGAGGGTCTTTCCGCACCTGATGTCTTTTACACAGAAATAGCAGGATGTCTTTCAAAGATATTTAGACCGGAACAGAAGGAGGACATACAAACCCGCAAGTCACTTGTACAGTGGCAAGTGGTGGTCCTTGATGCTCCAACATGACAAATCGAGCAAAGCTTGCACAGATAGACTGCTTCACGTCGTTCCTCAAAGCTCCATTACCCATTATAGACAGATTGCACTTCAACATGCTTTTCTCGTAGTGAGCAGCAGAGGTAAAGATTTTTAGGATGATATATCTCGGAGGAATCTTTCATCTCCGAGATTAAGACATTTTTTCTCTTTTTGGAGGTGAGACGCTGTTGGAAATGGCTAATGAAGGTATTGTGGCATGAGACAGGATTATGAATAATGTGACCTTCATTGCAGAGCCACACACCAACTGCACATTAATCTGCTGAGAGTTCAGGCAGAGTTGTATTTCTCTTTCAATCCACTTGGGGATATAAAGTGTCCCTGAATTTATATTCTCTAAATCTCAAGATGAATCCCACCATTGTATTTGCCTTCCTAATTACCAAATTTGCATGCAGGTTTACCTGAACAGTATCCTGGACTAGGACTGCAAGTCCCTTTGCTCTCCAATTTCTAAATTTTCTCTCCATTTAGAAAATAGGCCATGCCTCTATTCTTCCGACCAAAATACATAACATTCCACTTTCCCACCTTGTATTTCATCTGCTCTTCTTCGCCCACTCTCCTCACCTGTCTATATAATCCTGTACCTTCCCTGCCCCTTGAATACTGCCTTCCCCTCCAACTATCTTTGCATCAATTGAAAACGTAGCCTGAATGCCGTCATTTCCTTCATCCAGGTGATTAATGAATAAAGTGAAAGATTGTGGTCATAACACCGATCCTTGTGGATCAACGCTCGCCACAAGCTTCCTAGAAGGAATGAAAGTTTTATCCCCATTCTTTGCCTTCTGCCAGATAGTAAACCTTTCACATATGCTAGTAACTTTCCTGTCACACCATCGGCCTTATCATGTTCAGCATCGTCTTTTGCAGCATCTCATCAAAGATCTTCTCCAAGTCCAGATAGATAACACCTATTGGCTCTCCTTTGTCGAACTCAGACAAAGGCTGCCAAAACTCCTTTTCGCTCTCCCCGTGGCAAGGAGATGATTCCTTATAATACAGACTAAATCTGTCCACAATTGCCTAAATACTCTACAAGCAAATATTCTCAGTGTTTATCATGACGTTTCACTTTTTGTCAATTATCCCGTCTCCAGATCCTCTACTTTGTTTAAAACTTCATTCCATCTCGAGTGACTGAGACTGATCTGGAGTTGTGATGATACTATGTCTATAAAAGATGTATTTTGAAGAAACAGTGATTGAAACAGAGGAGAGGACGAGTATTTAAGAAGGTAAACGAATTGTGAAGGGTTGGGTTCTGTTTTTTTTTAATGTTGGAAAAATAGAAACAGCTGAATGGTTGTGGACAACCTCCACAAAACCAGATTCTACATTTTTGTCTTTATCTTTCAGCAGCGGCAACTGATAGCTGGAGTCTTCAAGCAATTGGAGTTATGAAAAGCTGTCACATATCCTTCACTTTGCTCCAAATGACAGCTGACATTCTCACTCTCAGAATATTATTTCGATGTTCGTTTGATGTTCTTTCTCCTCGAGTGGAGACCTGTATGACAGACGATCTATCTTCCTGCATTTGTGGGCACGGTGGCACAGTGGTTAGCACTACTGCCTCAGAGCGCCAGAGACCCGGGTTCAATTCCCGCCTCAGGCGACTGACTGTGTGGAGTTTGCACGTTCTCCCCGTGTCTGCGTGGATTTCCTCTGGGTGCTCCAGTTTCCTCCCACAGTCCAAAGATGTGCAGGGTCAGGTGAAGTGGCCATACTAAATTGCCCGTAGTGTTAGATAAGGGGTAAATGTAGGGGTATGGATGGGTTTCGCTTCGGCGGGTCGGTGTGGACTTGTTGGGCCGAAGGGCCTGTTTCCACACTGTAATCTAATCTAATCTAATCTAGTTGCCAAGGGTGTAATTATGGGATGTCACTGTGTTCGAAGTTGCTGTTGAGTAGTTAGATAATATATTAGACTAATACGTTTTCCCATGGAATCAATTTATTTCATTTGCCCTTTATTTTTTTGCATTTTAAATATAATTTCGAGCTGAAATGCGTTTGTTTCAAGGTCTGGTATTTTGACAAATCTAACTTCATCGGAATGCGACACTTGGCAACTACCTCCAAAATAAAAAAAAGGTGCTCTCTGGCATATGTACTTCATGTCATTTGCAAGGGTTTGGTCTGTTGCAGAATACAATGTAAAAGTTCATTTCACAATTTTCTGTATCTCAGCATCATAAATCAAACACCAGAGTGGAGATCTAGAGATAAATATATTCCTGGGAGTTACACAGAGGGAAAGAAAACCGCATTAAATACGGAATTACCACATTACGGCGCGGTTTGTTAGCACTGTTGACTCACGCCACCTGGGTCCCAGGGTCGATTCCAACCTCGGGCGACTGTCTCTGTGGAGTTGGCACCTTCGCCCCGTGTCTGTGTGGGTTTTCTCCGGGTAGTCCGGTTTTCTTCTACAGTCCAAAGACGTGCATGTCAGGTCAATTGGCCATTAAAATTACCCATAGTGTTAGGTGCATTCATTAGAGGGTAGTGGGTCTGGGCGGTTCCTCTTCGGAGGGTCGGTGTGGACTTGTTGAGCCGAAGGGCCTGTTTCCGCACTGTACAGAATCTAATCTAATCACTGCATTTGTAGTAAGACGGATACAGGTGGAGGAAGGGGACTAGCTTTTTTTGTCCTCTTTCCATGGGATGTGTGTCTTCCTATAAAAGCAGCCATTTGGACCCCCCGACTTTCCCAGTAACTGGGTGTCTTGCTCGGCTATTCCACGGGTCAATAACAGGGAAGACACATTTGCTGTGTGTCTGCATTCACAAGCAGACCTTACCAGGGAAGGGTGGTTGCATAACATTCAGCAAAGGGAATGAGTAAGGCAGATGTCTTTTTTCACAAAAGTTGATGTCAGTTTCATTGGCTCTTTTTTAGATTTCTCCAATTTCCTCAATCCGATGTGACGAAAACTCTACATTATTATCCTGGGCGCCCATGTTAATATCAAAGTTCCACTCACCATGAAAATGTCTCCCCATCTGCAGGAAGAAAATTTACTATTTCAAAAATAATTGTAATGGAAGAGGCCAGACACCCCAAAACATTTAGATGGTAACCCAGAACTTACCTTCTCCAGGTTTTTTTAAGCAGATGTAAAGTGAATATTCCAGGAGTGATGCGCGGGTCAAACTACTCGATTTTAAACAAAACAGAATTTATTTGCATACGGACAAATTAAATCTGAAGTTAGAAAATATAAATATTTGAAAACCCAACTGACACGAAAACCCAACTTCAGAAAGAGCTATTAAGATTTCCTGCAGAATCTCAGAAACACACCCCTTAAATAAGGTAAACTCAAACATAGGTTATTATGGGAAAGAAAATAACAGAGAGAGGGAGAGTTTTAGCATGGATCTGTTTCTTTGGGTACTCAGCAAAAGCTAACACAAAACTTTAACATCTCTGAACTGTGAGAACTGTTCGCTTCTCCTTCATTGTACAAGTGTTACAAAAATCCTTGAATGCTTTCAATAATTGTTCCGTTAGGCAGCACCTCTTTGCCATTATTACAGTAGCCAAGTCAGACCTTTCAGCACCTCTGCATTTACGACCCCTCTCGAAAAATAAACCAAAGACAATATACACTTGTTAAAGGAACATTTTCGTCACAGCATTTTCATCGTAAGTGGAAACGCAGCCAGAAGAGATTTGAAAGAGTTGAGTCGGGTTTGTCAAAGGCACAGAACCTGCAATGAGGCTGAGGTGGAGAGCGCTATGTTCTGCTGGTGCTGCTGGAAAGGATCTGGAGACATAAAGCAGAGCAGGCCGAATACAATCAAGAACTCTGCGAGCCATCTGGTTCCTCAGATATTGGTGATGGAGGGGTTTATAATTATATGCTAGTAATTAGTAATGGCAACATTTTTTTTTAATTTGGAATGAATGACACTTGTAATTGGAACTGACGATATTATCTCCCATCTTTACAAAATGTAAATGTCAGGAACAGCAATCAATTCAACTTGTTTTAATAGACAGACAAATTGACTTACCAGGAACACCAACAATAGCAAGGATTGGGTAGTAACCACTTTGAATAACAAAAAGTAAATAATAGATCCGCCATGATAATGATATCTGATCCTGAGAAAGCCAGGAAAGGCCTTCAGATAAACTCCGGTGATAAACTGCACCATTCCGGTCTGCTGTTCTCAACTTCTGATTTTTTGTAGGAACATTGCAGTCGATTATTCTGTGAATCCATTCCATTTTTGGTAAATTCGGATCTTTCGTTCCTCAATTCTGATCTCTCCTGCCCCTCTCTCTCGATCTGCTGACCCTGTTAGTGTCGGAGGTGATGCTGCCACTGACGCTGTCAGATAATACGTTTAAAGGGACCTTTATTAATAGAAGAAGGAAAGCAATTAGTGACATAACTAGGATCCGTGGAGGCCCAATATTAATCATGGTGACGAAACAAACATGTTCAGTCAACGCCTTTCAATTCAACACTTTTTTTCAAATGCGAAATAGTGCAGAAATGTTAGGTGGAATACATGAGGATCACTGATGGAAGGAACATTGAAAATAGTGCAGCGATTGCGTATAGTCATTCATTGCAGTGAATCCAAATGACGTTGGGACATAGATGTGCATCTCTGTCCATAACGGGCGAGAAACATTCTGTAAATTCTGGTCAGTAATTGTAGTGATAGCGTAATATTAAGGGAAATTTCAACGTTCATACACGAGGGAAAATAAATCAATGTTTACAACAGACAAACGGTTAATAGAGAAAGATACCTGATGAACACAATTTTGATCAGTGAGGACGGTAATTTTAATGTTATCTATGTCAATGTGATCTATTAACGTAGACTGGACTGCAATGGAAGTGTGAATATGACTCATGGTGACAATACAGAATGCAGAGAGGAATGGGGAAATGGCTGTTCAGACTGTTCAGGAGGATAATGAAATGGTCCAGCCATCAGGATTGGAAGACTACTCCTACAAAAAGCAGATTCAACAACACATCTGCTATGAAGAATGAAAAGAGGTAATATTAAGTAATTGGGGCAATTCCACATAGAATGCAGGGAGAAAATGACATTCTGGGCAAACTAATAGAACATAGAACATAGAACATAGAAAAATACAACGCTGTACAGGCCCTTTGGCCCTCGATGTTGCGCCGATCCAAGCCCACCTAACCTACACTAGCCCACTATCCTCTATATGCCCGTTTAAATGCCCATAAAGAGGGAGAGTCCACCACTGCTACTGGCAAGGCATTCCACGAACTCACGACTCGCTGAGTAAAGAATCTACCCCGAACATCTGTCCTATACCTACCACCCCTTCATTTAAAGCTATGCCCCCTCTTATTGCTGACTCCATACGTGGAAAAAGATTCTCATGCTCAGCCCTATCTAAACCCCTAATCATCTTGTACACCTCTATCAAGTCACCCCTAAACCTTCTTTTCTCCAATGAAAACAGCCCCAAGTGCCTCAGCCTTTCCTCATACGAACTTCCTACCATACCAGGCAACATCCCGGTAAACCTCCTCTGCACCCGTTCCAGTGCCCCACATCCTTCCTATTGTATGGCGAACAAAACTGCACACAATACTCCAGATGCAGCCGCACCAGAGTCTTATACAACTGCAACATGACCCCAGGACTCCGGAACTCAATTCCTCTACCAATAAAAGCCAGTACACCATATGCCTTCTTCACCGCACTATTTACCTGGGAGGCATGCTCTCCATTACCAGACGGGGTATTGAGTACAAGGGTTGGCAGGTCATGTTATAGTTGTGTAAGACTTTGGTTCGGCCACATTTGGAATACTGCGTATGGTTCTGGTCACCACATTACCAAAAGGAAGTGGATGCTTTGGAGAGGGTGCAGAGAAGATTTACCAGGATGTTGCCTGGAATGGAGAGGAAGTCGTACGAGGATCGGTTGAGAGTTCTCGGCCTTTTCTCGTTGGAACGGCGAAGGATGAGGGGTGACTTGATCGAGGTTTATAAGATGATCAGAGGAATAGATAGAGTAGACAGTCAGAAACGTTTTCCCCGGGTGCAACAGAGTTTTACAAGGGGACATAAATTTAAGGTGAAGGGTGGAAGGTTTAGGGGAGATGTCAGGGGTGGGTTCTTTACCCAGAGAGTGGTGGGGGCATGGAATGCGCTGCCTGTGGGAGTGGTAGAGTCAGAATCATTGGTGACCTTTAAGCCGCAATTGGATAGGTACATGGATGGGTGCTTAAGCTAGGACAAATGTTCGGCACAACATCGTGGGCCGAAGGGCCTGTTCTGTGCTGTATTGTTCTATGTTCTATATCACATGGTGACAATACAGAAGACGGAGATATGGGGAAATGGCTGTTCAGACTGTTCAGGAGGATAATGAAATCGTCCAGCCATCAGGACTTTTACGCTTCTCATACAAAAGCAGATTCAACAGCACATCTGCTATGAAGGATGAATAGAGGTAATGTTAAGTAATTGGGGCAGTTCCACACAGAATGCAGGGAGAAAATGATATTCTGGGAAAACTAATATATTTCTGATAATATAAAGAGATATGTCTGCTAAAATGTAATCATGGTATCAAGACTCATAAATAGAAATGCAGATTAGAAAACCATGGAACTGTTGGGAAACCTTTATAAATCATTATTTTTCCCTGTCTCTTTCCCTCTCTCTCAGTGACCCACACACCATTATGGACATAGGTGCATAGGACGTAGGAGCAGGTGTGGGCAATTACGCTTCACCATATATCACGATCATGACTCATCTTATCCTGGTCTCAATTTCATTTTCCTACCTGCTCCCCCACGCACTTTATCCCGCTTTCCATCAGCAACGCGTTTCTTTCTTTATTGAGTCTGTTGATTGATTTTGCCTCTAACCTAAGTGATGGAGTGAGCTCCAAATGTTTCATTTAAGGAGAATTTATTCTGTTATCGTTCGTCTGAAAACAATTTTTGTAACCCTGCTACCGAGTTGTCTGGTCAATAAAAAGCAGAGCGATTAGTTGCTTTTTTTGTAATTGGATCAAAGTAGCACAATCGATAGTCAAGGTGAGGAGCCTGAAGACTGGACGTTGACTAACGTGGTGCCACTGTTTAAGAAAGAAGGTAAGGACAAGCCAGGGAACTATAAACCAGTCAGCCTGAGGGATAGGATGTACATGTATTTGGAAAGGCAAGGACTGATTAGGCATAGTCAACATGGCGTTGTGCGGAGGAAATCATGTCTTACAAACTTGATTGAGCTTTTTGAAAAAGTAACAAAGAGGGTTGATGAGGATAGAGCGGTAGATGTGATCTATATGAGCTTCAGCAAGGCATTCGACAGGGTTCCTCGTGGGGCACAGGTTATCAGGTTAGATCTAACGAAATACAGTGAGAACTAGCTGTTTGGATACAGAGCTGGCTCAAAATTGGAAGACAGAGGGTGGTGGTGTTTTTCAGACAGGAGGCCTGTGACCAGAAGAGTGTCACAAGGATCGGTGATGAGTATACTACTATTTGTCATTTACATAAAAGATTTGGATGCGAGCAGAAGAGGTACAGTTGGAAGTTTGCAGATGACACCAAAAATGGGAGGTGTCGTGGACCGTGAAGAAGGTTACCTCAGATTAAACAGGATCTTGACCAGATGGGCCAATGGGCTAAGAAGTGGCATATGGAGTTTAATACAGATAAATGTGAGGTGCTGCATTTGGGGAAAGCAAATCTTAGCAGGGCTTATAACTTAATGATAAGGTCTGAGGGAGTGTTGCTGAGAAAAGAGACATTGGTGTGCACGTTCATAGGTCATTGAACGTGGAGTCGCAAGTAGATCGGATAGTTAAGAAGACGTTTGGTATGCTTTGTTTTATTGCTCAGAGTACTGAGTACAGGAGTTGGGAGGTCATGCTGTGGCTGTACAGGACATTGGTTAGGCCACTGTTGTAATATTGCGTGCAATTCTGGTCTCCTTCTTATCGGAAAAATGTTCACCAAATCATAGCGTCATAGAGATGTACAGCGTGGTAACAGACGCTTCGGTCCAATCCGTCCATGCCGAACAGATATCCCAACCCAATCGAGTACCACCTGCCACCACCTGGTCCAAACCCTTCCTATTCATATACTCATGCAAATGCCTCTTAAATGTTTCAATTGTACCAGCCTCCACCACATCTTCTGGCAGCTCATTTCATACACGTACCACCCTCTGTGTGAAAGCGTTGCCCTTTAGGTTTCTTTTATATCTTCCTCCCTCGCTCACTCTAAACTGATGCGTTCTAGTTCAGGTCTCCCCAACCCCAGGGAAAAGACTTTGTACATTTATCCTATCCATGCCCCTCATAATTTTGTAAAGCTCTATAAAGTCAACCCTCAGCCTCCGACACTCCAGGGCAAACAGCCCCAGACTGTTCAGCCTCTCCCTGAAGCTCAACCTTGCAAAATCCTTGTAAATCTTTTCTGAACCCTTTCAAGTTTCACAACATCTTTCCGATAGGAAGGAGACCAGAATTGCACGCAATATTCCAATAGCGGCCTAACCAACGTCCTGTACAGCCGCAACATGTCCTCCCAACTCCTGTACTCAATACTCTGACCAATAAAGGAAAGCATACCAAACGCCCTCTTCACTATCCTATCTACCTGTGACTCCACTTTCAAGGAGCTATGAACCTGCTCTCCAAGGTC
>NC_057753.1:8217308-8231369 GCF_004010195.1 Chiloscyllium plagiosum
CAAGAAAGAACCCACTCTACTCACTTCTGCAGATTCTCTGTAGGCCACACTTAAACCAACGATTAGCTAATCTGATTCTGTGCTGTGAACTTGGTCCAACAGTTCCTCCATGATCAGTTGTGAATTTCACTGTTTGTTAATTTTCTCAGATGCACTTCGATGTCCAGCGATACTTGAATTCAAACATCAAAGGAAGTAACTGCAGGTTCTCTCTCTCTCTCTCTTGCATTGTCCTCACCATGTGCTTCCTTTGTCTGTTCCTCGCCCTTTTAAAACTGCTGTTGTTTTGATTTTTTTTCCAAAGTTCCAAAACAATACAGCAGCATATAAAACAGTAACTGTTGCTCCTGGAATTCGAGGAAACCACCTTCAGCTCTTAAGATACATCAGAAAAGGAGCAGCTGCTACAGCCAGAATTTTTTCCCGTCCTCCATCTTGGGTGAAACTTGAAAAGGTTCAGAAAAGATTTACAAGAATGTTGCCAGGGTTGGAGGATTTGAGCTATAGGGAGAGGCTGAACAGGCTGGGGCTGTTTTCCCTGAAGCGTCGGAGGCTGAGAAGTGACGATATAGAGATTTATAAAATCATGAGGGGCATGTATAGGATACATAGACAAGGTCTTTATCCCATGGGGTGGGGGAGTCCAGAACTAGAGGGCATGGGTTTAGGGTGAGAGGGGAAAATATAAAAAAGACCTAAGGGGCAATATTTTCACACAGAGGGTAGTACGTGCATGGAATGATCTGCCAGAGGAAATGGTGAAGGCTTATACATTTGCAATATTTAAAAGGCATTTGGATGGGTATATGAATAGGAAGGGTTTGGAGGGGTATGGGCCGGGTGCTGGCAGGTAGGACTAGACTGGTTTGGGATTTCTGGTCAGCATGGACAGGTTGGACCGAAGGGTCTGTTTCCGTGCTGTACATCTCTTTGACTCTATGACTCTAAGTGTTGGAGTCAGTCTCACACGGAACCAGGGTCTTTGCATTTTCTCTTCGTTTGGTGAAACTAGAGTTTTGGAAAAAGCTCCGGCTCTTTCTCTATTACTGCAATAATAGTAAAAAAAACAGCTCTCTATTTACTGCTGTTTTTGTGTGTTCGGGTTTGCCCTTTCTCCCAGAATAGAAATATCAAGTGATGGGTAATGTTGTCCCACTTTTGAAGAAAGGAGGGAGAGAGAACACAGGGAATTATAGACCAGTTTGTCTGATGTCAGTGGTGGGAAAGATCCTGAAGTCAATAATAAAAGATGAATTTACGACTCATTTGGATAGCAGAAACAGGATAGCTCAGAGACAGCATGGACTTATGAAGTGGAAATCATGCTTGACTAATTTTCTGGTTTTTTTGAAGATGAAACTATGAAGATGAACAAAAGAGACACAGTGGATGTAGTGTACCTCGACTTTTTGATAAAGTCCCACATAGGAGATTAGTGAGCAAAATGATGGCACATGGTGTTGGGGCCAAAATACTGACCTTGAATGAAAATTGGCTGGCTGACAGGAAGCAAAGAGTCGTGATAAAAAGATCCCTTTTGGAATGGCAGGTAATGACTAGTGGGGTACAACAAGGTTCGGTGCTGAGACCACAGCTGTTACAATATACATTAATGATTTAGATGAAGGTATTAAAAGTAACAGTAGCAAATTTGCTGATGACGTAAAGCTGGGTGGCAAGATGAAATGTCAGGAGGATATTATGAGAATACAGGGGGACTTGGACAGGCTAAGTAAATGGACGGATGCATGTCAGATGCAGTTTAATGTGGAGAAATGCACGGTTATCCATTTTGGTGGGAAGAACAGGAAGGCAGATTACTATCTAAATAGAGGCAAGTTGGTAAAGGGAAATAAAATGAGATCTAAGTGCTCTTATACATCATCAATGAAAGCAAACATGCAGGTACAGACGGCAGTGAGGAAAGCTAATGGCATGCTGGCCTTCAAAACAAGAAGAATTGAATATAGGAGCAAAGAGGTCATTCTGCAGCTGTACAGGGCCCTGGTGAGACCGCACCTGGAGAATTGTGTGCAGCTCTGGTCTCCAAATTTGAGGAAGGACATTCTGGCTATTGAGGGAGTGCAGCATAATTTAACAAAGTCAATTCCTGGAATGGCAGGACTATCATATGTTGAAAAACTGAAGCGACTGAGCTTGTATACTCATGAGATTAGAATGATGAGAGGGGATCTGATTGAGACGTATAAGATTATTAAAGGATTGGACACTCTGGAGGCAGGAAGCATATTTCCACTGATGGGTGAGTTCAGAACCAGCGGACATAGTTTAAAAATAAGGGGAAGGACATTTAGAACCGAGTTAAGGAGAAACTTGTTCACCCAGAGAATGGTGGATATATGGAATGCCCTGCCTCAGAAGGCAGAGGAGTTCAAGTCTCTGGATACTTTCAAGAAAGGGATGGATAGAGCTCTTAAAGATAGTGGAATCCAGGGTTATGGGGATAAGGCAGGAACAGGATACTGATTGTGGATGATCAGCCACGGTCATAATGAATGGTGGTGCTGCTTCGAAGGACCGAATGGCCGACTCCTACACCCCTTGACTATTGATTGGACACTCCCTGCTCTGCCCCACACTGACACCAGGAGGCCTCCAAAAACCTGGCCTGACTCCAGGTGTCCTGCACACTCCCTGTCCTGACTCCAGGCGTCCTGCACACTTCCCGTCTCTCACATTTGGAATGTCAGGTGGAGAAACTGAAGGAGATTGAGGTGA
This sequence comes from Chiloscyllium plagiosum, assembly GCF_004010195.1. NCBI lineage: Eukaryota > Metazoa > Chordata > Chondrichthyes > Orectolobiformes > Hemiscylliidae > Chiloscyllium > Chiloscyllium plagiosum. Next base: position 8,220,048 of record NC_057753.1, read on the forward strand.
GATTTGAGCAAAGTCTCTCGTTTAATGATAGCGTTGGATAGTACAGAAAAGGAGCATTTAATAGCCACCCCTTTTGTCCTTTAGATGAAAATAATCATGAGCTACATCTTGAACTGCTGCAGTGCACCCACACTGGCATGAGGGAGGGGATTTCAGTATTCTGACCTAGGGAAACAAACAACAAAGTTCAAAGAGGATTTACAGCCCAAGAACAGGTCTTTCGGCACTTCAAGCCTGAGCCGATCCAAACCTACTCTCTAAACCTGTCGCCCAATTCCTAAGCATCTATGTCCCTCTGCTCCCCACCTACTCATGCATCTTCAATGAATCTACAACGCCTGCCTCTACTACCTCTGCTGTCAACGCGTTCTAGACACCCACCACCCTCTGTGTAAAGTACTTGTTGCGTGTATCCTACTTAAACTTTTCACCTCTCGCTTTGAAAGCATGTCCTCCTTATTATTCGAAAGTATTCACTCTCGAATACGACAATGTTGTCGAGGAGAATACTGAGATACAGGCTACTAGAGTAGGTGTGATTTATGTTCACAGGGAAGAGGTATTAGAAATGCAGCAGGGTGTGAAAATAGGTAACTCCCCTGGGCCAGATGGGATTTATCCTATGATCCTCTGGGAAGCCAGGGTGGAGATTGCCGAGCCTTTGGCATTGATGTTTAAGTCGTCATTGTCTAAAGGAATAATGCCAGAAGACTGGAGTATAGCAAATTAGGTTCCCCTGTTCAAGAAGGGGAGTAGAGACAACCCTGGTAATTATAGATCAGTGAGCCTTATGTCAGATGTTGGTAAAGTGTTCGAAAAGGTTATAAGAGATGGATTTATAAGCATCTAGAAAAGAATAATTTGATGAGGGATAGTCAGCACGGTTTTGTGAAGGGTAGGTCGTGCCTCACAAACCGTAATGAGTTCTTTGAGAGGGTGACCAAACAGGTAGATGAGAGTAAACCGGTTGATGTGGTGTACATGGATTCTAGCAAGGCGTTTGATAAGATTCCCCACAATAGGCTATTGTACAAAATGCGGAAGAATGGGATTGTAGGAGATACTGCAATTTGGATCAGTAATTGGCTTGCTGAAAGAAGACAGAGGGTGGTGGTTGATGGAAAATGTTCATCCTGGAGTCCAGTTACTAGTGGTATACCGCAAGGTTCGGTTTTGGGTCCACTGCTGTTCGTCATTTTTATAAACGTCCTGGATGAGGGCGTAGAAGGGTGGGTTAGTAAATTTGCAGACGACACTAAGGTCGGTGGAGTTGTTTGGTAGTTAAAAAGGTAAAAACAATGACTGCAGATGCTGAAAACCAGATTCTGGATTAGTGGTGCTGGAAGAGCACAGCAGTTTAGGCAGCATCCGATGGAACAGTAAAATCGACGTTTCGGGCAAAAGCCTTTCATTCCAGCATCTGCAGTCATTGTTTTTACCTAGTTCATTTTAACCCTACCCTAAATGTTTATATTTAGAAAAGAATGGGCTATCAGTGATAGGCAACATGGTATTGTGCAGGAGAAAACGTGCCTTACCAACCTATTAAAGTCCTTCGAGGAAGTGACCAGATGAAGGAAGGGCTGTTGATGTCATAGACATGGACTTTAGTAAAGGGTTGGATATGGTTCCCATTTTTAGAATAATGGAGAAAGTTAAGTCACATGATGTGCAGGGTGTTCTAGCTAGGTGGATAAAGAACTGGTTGAGCAACAGGAGACAGAGAGTAGTAGTTGAAGCGAGTTTCTCGAAAGGGAGAAAGGTTACCAGTGGTGTTCCACAGGAATCAGTGTTGGGACACTGTTTTCATAATACACATAAATGATCAGGAAGTGGGCACTATTGGTATGATCAGCAAGTTTGCAGATGACACGAAGAGTGGTGGAGTAGCAGAAAACATAAGGGACTGTCAAAGAATACAGGATGATATGCATAGACTGGTGAGTTAGGCGCAAAAGTGGCAGGTCGATTTCAATCCAGACAAATGTGAGGTGATGCATTTAGGCAAGACTACGTCTCGAGCGAATTATACAATGAATGGATGAGCCTCGGGAAAGGTTGATTGGCAGAGAGATCCAGGAGTGCAGGTCTATTGTACCCTGAGGTTTGCTGCATAAATGGAAAGAGTGGTCCAGACGACATATAGTATGCTTGCTTTATTGGACAGGGTATTGAGTTTAAGAGCTTGCAAGTCATTTTAAAATTGTAGAAGACATTGGTTCAGCCGCATGTAGAATATTGTGCATAGTTCTGGTCGTCACATTATCAAAAAGATGTGGACGCTTTGGAGAGGGTGCAGCGAAGGTTTACGAGGATGTTGTGTGGAGTGGAAGGTGCGAGCTATGCAGAGAGGCTGAGTAGGTTAGGTTTATTTTCATTAGAAAAAAGAAGGTTGAGGGTGGAACCTGATTGAGCTTTACAAAACCATAAAGGACATAGACAACGTGGATAAAGATAAGTTTTTTTTCCGAGGGAGAAGGACTCAATAACGAGATGTCACGCTTTCAAGGTAAGAGGTGGAAGGTTTAAGGGGCATACACACGGCAAGTACTTCACACAGAGGGTGGTGGGTGTTTGGAATGCTTTGCCAGCAAACGTGGTACAGGCAGGCATGGTAGATTCATTTAAGATGCGTCTGAACAAATGCATGAGTTGGTGGGGAGCAGAGGGATACAGATGTTTAGGAATGGACTGACAGGTTTAGACAGTACATTGGGATCAGCCCGGGCTTGTAGGGCGGAAGGGCGTGTTCCTGGGCTGCAAATTTTCTTTGTTTTTTCTTTGTTCTCTTCGCATCCTTCCAATCGTCCAGTACGACTCCCGTGGAGAGTGAGGAGGCAAAGCTCTTCGCCAGCGGCTTAGCAACCTCCTTTCGCGCTTCCGGAGCAGCTTAGGATAATTCTTGTCTGGCACTAGGGACTTATCTTTCTTAATGTTGGCCAAAATTACCAGCACACCAATTTCATCAATCTTGATCTGGTCAAGCCTGCATCCCAGCTGTTCAATGTTTTCATTCACAACAAAGTCCCTTTCCTTAGTGACCACCGAAACAAAAAAACTAATTTGGGGCTTCCACTATCTGCTCAGACTCAAAGCTTAAGCTCCCTCCGCTATCCCTGATCGTCCCTACATTCGCCCTGATCATTCTCTTATTCCTCATGTATGAGTAAACTGTCTTGGTGTTCTCCCTAATTCTCTTGCCAAGACTTTTCTGTGCCCCTCCTGGCTTTCATCAGTCTATTTCTAAGCTCCATTCTAGTAAGCCTGTAATCCTGTAAAGCTGTGCTCGATACTTGCTTCCTCCAAATTATGCAAGCTGCCTTCTTCCTTTTGACGAGAAGCTCCTCTGTTCTCGTCATGCAAGGTTCTTTAATCTTGCCCCTTCTTACCTGTTTCAAAGGAACAAATTCGTGCAACACTCGCGCAACTGCTCCTTAAATAGTCTCCACATTTATGCTGTGCACTTTCTGTGGAACAATTGCAGCACTGAAGATGTCACTTACAAATGGGACAAAACATCTGGAAACCACCTTCCTAGCTGGACGGACATGCCCATAGCAACTGCAACCAGCACCCCAGCTACAAATATTTACACAGACCTTAAATAAATAACACGACAGTGCTGACGTATGCATCTCAATGCAGAGGAGCTGCATGCGATGGCCTAGTGGCATTATTCAAGGCTCAGGGAATGTTTGCTGTTATTGCTGTCAGATCTGGCTATGGCAGATAGTGGACTTTGAATTCAATATAAATGTGGATTTAAAAATCTAATGACAACAATGAAACTGACGTTGATTGTCAGTGATAGAATTAAACATATCTGATTCACTAATATTCTGTAGGGAAGAAAACTTGATTGGCCTACATGTTAAGTCCAGACCCTCAACACTCTGGTTTGCTCTCAACTGTATTCTGGATATTTAGAGATGAGCAGTGAATGCTGGCCGATCCAAAGACGCCCGTACACTCTGAATGAACTTTCAGGAAAAGGGACACTTGAAGCCATTTCTCAATTTGCCCACCAAATTCCTCCTTTGTGTTTGAATCTCAGCACAATCCATGACAGGACTTGAAAACTGCAAACCAAATTCTGGTTTAAAACGACCTGTCAATCAAAGAAACAGAAGAAGAACATGAACAGCAAGGGACTCTGCCCTAGTACCATGTCGGTAAGAGAAAAAGAAGCCCAATATTGAAATGTAAATGATTTCATCATGTTTGTTAAGAGACTATAATTAATGGCATACTCCATGGAGGCTAATTGTGAGTCTCGAGGATTACACTCTTCTATTAATAAGGGACTGTTCTCAAACTGTTATTCAACACGGCCAATGGGAGCATCACATACGAAAACAGATAAATAACGAAGAGAATCTGATATTGACAAGCATTTGTATTACAACGATGGATCTGCATCTGAGGACCCGAGATTTGAACGCTACAACAATGGACAAGAGTTATTATTGGTCACTTTTCTATCTTACATATTATAACTGGCTGAAATTCGAACAGCGGGTTCAATATGTACTTGAAGTAATTCAAGGAGGTTACTATCCTATCCTCGCTATCATTGGAGTTCCCGGTAGGTTTCTTTATATCATTAATAATTCTGTATACCATGGTTCCTTCATTAATTGCCTATGACTAGAAAACTAAGCACATATTTATTTTCACATCGAGTCATGTTCTGCATTCTCTAATGATTAATTACATTGCTCTACCTTACCAATCCCAGATACTGGGGTAATGTGTTCGCATGTTGCTCACTCCGTTTGCTTATTTCTGAGCTGAGCAGAGTGACATTGCCTTTTTTGGGTCATTCAAAATTTAAAACACTCTCGTATCTCAATTCAAAACACTGACCTATTGCACTTTATATTACTTATTCCCAAATATTCCTCAATGCAAATAGATAGTAGAACACAGAACACTACAGCGCAGTACAGGCCTTTCGGCCCTCGATGTCGAGCCGACCTGTGGAACAAATCTGACGCCCAGCCAGACCATACCATTCCATTTTCATCGTTACGTTTACCCAGCGAACATTTAAATGCCCTTAAGTTGCAAACAGTGCGTTCCGCGCCCTTATTATTCTGACATCTAAAGACACTACCTCTGATATCTTTCTTATGTTTATCAAAACTCAATTTAAAGCTAAGCCCCCTTTACGAGGCATCATCATTCGAGGGAAATGGTTTTCACTGTGTACCTTCTCTAACTCTCTGATTATCTGATGTGTCCATTATGTGCCTCTCAAACTTGTTCAACTGAAAACTGCCTCAAGTCCCTCAGCCTTTCCTCATAAGACCTTCCAGCCATACCAGGCAACATGCCAGTAAATATATTCTAAACCCTTTCCAAAGCTTCCACATCCTTCTTGTAATGCGGTGACCAGAACGTTACTCTTTACTCCAAGTGCGGCCGTACAAAGTTTTGTAAGCTGCATCATGATCTTGTGGCTCCGAAACTCAATCCATCTACCATTAAAAGGTAACACATCGTATGCCATCTTAACAACCTTATCAACCTGCGTTGTAACTTTTACAGACCTATGCATTTGGATGCCGATATCTCTGCTAATCTGCACTACCAAGAACCTTACCATTAGCCCAGCGTTCTTTATTCCTGTTGCTCTTTCCAAAGTGAATCAGCTCACTCTTTTCCGCATTAAAATCCATTTGCCACATCTCAGCCCATCTCTGCAGCTTACCTATGCCCCTCTCTAACCAGCAACATTATTCAGTACTATTCATAACTCTACCGATCTTCGCATCATCTGCAAATTTACTGATTCATCCTTCTACACCCTCATCTCGGTAAATTATATAATTGACCATCAGCAGTGGCCTACAATAGATATTTACGATACGCCACTCGTAACTGAACTGAAGGAAGATTTCCCATCCACCACACCCTCTGTCTTCTTTCAGCTAGCCAATTTCTGATCAAAACGTGAAGATCTCACTCAACCCCATGCCTCCGCATTTTGCTCAATAACGCTTGTTTTATTATTAAATCCAGACTTGACTCTTCCATGTTATCCAGGCCATCTTTCAGATCGTTTCTTCCTAAACCAGAAGGTAGCCTTAATATTTCCACTAGTATTCAAACTCAGACGAAATACTGTTCATCCTTCAGGACTCTGCTCAACGATCACCATTGTTTTGTGGTCTACAGGAGTTCAATTATTTTCAACCATCACATATTCCGACACTATTATAGTTTATCCAGATCACCGTGTATTTCATTCCCTCAGTAACGTATTAATGTTGGGCATAGAACCCTTCAGTATCTCAGGAATTCTGAATGGTGCTGAATTCTGAGTTGACATTAATTCAGCTATGTCTGAAGAAATCTCATAGTCAATCAAGAATTGCAAAAATGATTTCATCTTTATTGCATGAAGCAACCAAAATCAGACCCTTCAAATGAACTCGGTAAGCTTCACAACTCAACTTGGCTATTGTCTGACAAAGTTAAAAATCACATAACACAAGGTTATAGTTGAACAGGTTTATTTGGATGCAGAAGCTTTAGGTCTGAAAGCTTGTACTTCCAAATAAATCTGTTCGATTCTAACCTGGTGTTGCGGGAATTTTAACATTGTCCAGCCAAGTTCAATATTGGTACCTTCAATATTATCAGGTTCATGATGGAACTTGTCCCCGATTCTTCCAGTGATGTCTCTGGATGTTGTCAGCGTTGAATCTTGATAAAATGTCGTTCTGCAGAGTTCTGCTAAAAGAGAGTTCTGGTTTACAAATCTCAAACAGAGTTTCACCCTTCAAGTCTACGATGCAATATATTGATGATTCTTTAGAGTCCTTCTATCCAAAGTATTTATTATTCTTTTGGGGTCTTTGAAACTGCAACATGTTTCATTGTCAGAAGAAGCTTCTTCGTTCGTTGTTGCATTTGTCCTCAACTAATTGTTGAAGATACAGTTTTACTCTATTTAACTTCTTGAATGCTGCTGAAGGGCAATCAGTTGTTCTTTAATGCAGCAAATCAGCCACTCATGAAGCAGTTGGCAAGTCAGTTTCATTTACGCACTTCCGACTTTTTTCCAAGACATAATTAATTGCGATCAATCACTCTATCAGAATGTGTATTTCCCGCTTAAAAGCTTATTTCTTACTGATGTATTGCTGACACATTCTGTCTGTGACAATTTATCTTTGGTTCAGTTATTCAATTCATGAGTAGTTATGGAAGCTTTGGCTTCTGTAATACCACAAGAAGTATTCCCTCTTTGATGCTCCGCTCGAATTAAGGGCATTATAAAACTCATGTGGTTGAGTCTATAGGATTAATTTAAATTATCTTACCGAGCCTGACACCCCGGAGACGGCCCGTTTGCACAAACTGGTTCATGCTAATCAAAATGGCCATTGATGCTAACCTCATATCTATGCACTTGGCCTGTATCCTCCTATTCCTTTCCTTTCCTTGCATTTGTTCAAATGAATTTAAAAGCTGTTAATGTACCCACCTCAAAAACTTCCAATGGCAACTCATTTTATATGCATCCCAGCCTTTGTGCAAAAATGTTGTCCCGCAGGTTCACTTTTATTCATTCCCCTCTAACCTTAAACTGATGTTCTCTAGTCCCAACCCTGGCTTTTCATGCTCTGTTATGTCAGATATCCCCTCGTCTCCGGAACGCTAAAAAAAAATTCCTGGATTGTCTCCCTATAACTCATGCCTGAATCCGGGAAATATCCTTGTACATTTTTTCTACACTGTTTCCAGTTTAATGACATCTTTCCGATAGCAAGGTGATCAAAACGGAACACAATGCTGCAAGTTGGGATTGAATGACGTCCTGTACAACTGCAAAATAACGTCAGAACTTCTGTGTCCGTGTCCTGACTGATGAAGTCCAGTGTGCCAATAGCCTTTTTCACTGCCCTGTCTACCTGTGACTCCACTTTCAGAGAACTGTGAACCTGAATTCCAGGGTCCCTCTGTTGAATTACTCTCTGTAAGGCACTTCCTTTCACCATGAACTCCTATCTTGATTCGACTTTCCAAAACGCAAGACCTCATGCTTACCAATATTATACTCCATTTGTCATGTTTCAGCCCAAATGATCCTGATCCTGATATACTTTCTGACAACCTGCACTGTCCATGATAACGTCTATTTTATTGTCATCTGCAAATTTACTGATCATACCTTGTACATTGCCATCCAAATTATTGATAGAATTACCAAAGACAATTGGGGAAGCACCAATCCCTGAGGCATTCGAATAGTAACGCTTTCCCAGTCCGACAAGAATCTTTCCAATATTTCCCTCTGTTTTCTACAATCAAGACAATTGTGTATCCAAGTTGCCAGCTCCCCGGAATGACTTGCCATCGAACCTTCCGGAGAAGCCTGTCGTGTGCAATCTAATCAAAGAACTTGCTGAATTCAATATAGACTCCGTCTGCCGCCCTGCGCCGTTATGCACGGTTTAAACTGTCCGGATTACTTTAAAACCAGCAACACAGAAGAGATTTATCCCGTGCTGCAATCTGTTAAAAATATCGAGTTGCCAAGAACTATGTAAAGTAAAATTCACAACTTTATTTCTGAAAGCATAACAGAAAAAAATTACTTACCACTATTTACAATTTCTTTCTCTGACCTATTTTTACGTTCCATTCTCTAATACTAGTCCAATAAAACTCACAATTAAGATTTACAAAACAATAATTCTAATCATAAAATCAAAACAGCCGTAGGTTTTTGTCTTCGGATCTAACTGTGTCTTTGTTTCTCCTTGTTAGGACTTTCTGCGTTACAGGTTACTAATCCAAAAGGTAGTTTAAAGAGAGACATTTTTCAAACTAGGATGCTAGGATGTAACATTTCTCCTGTCAGCTGTCCAATGTTCCCCCGGTCTTTTTCCCCCAGAGCATTGGATTGTGCCATTAGCCTTTAGGATTGTCAATATACTCAAATAAAACTTGATTGGAAGTTGTTACTTTCTTCGGGGTATAATTGAAACTGATTGGACGAATCCGAATTTCTGTCTGACCCAATGGAAACGAGCTAATCACGTTGATTTACGAAGTGTTACATGCATTGTTGTCTTATTGAGAACACTGGGGGCTTTGCCCGGTACTTCTGCTGCTTTTAACTCTCTTAAGGTACACCCACATCTTCAGAACCTACTTAGTGACTTCGTGAAAGAACACTGACAAATTTGTGAGTCATATCTCCCACGTCCAAAGCCATGTTGAAAATTCATTTTCAAACCCTATGTTTCCAAATGCATGTATACCTTACCTCTCAGAATCTTCTCACTTAACTTACTGATCTATCATTCCCAGGATTTTGTATACAGCCTTTCTTGAATTAAAGCACAACATTCGCTACCCTTATGTTTTCAGGTACCTCACCCATAACTGATTATGATACAGACATATCAGGCCAGGCCCCTGAACTGTCGTCTCCAGGCTCTTGCTGGATTCTAAAACCAATCTGATTAGGACCAGGAGATCTTTATTTCTTCATTTTTACTAATAAATCCAACGCATCCTGTTATGTAGACTATACCCACGATCCCAAGACTTCATATCATTGTGTCATTCTACACCTATTGGAAACATTAATTTATGAACAGTAAGACATTGAATGGGGTTTGTTATTTCTACTTATTGCAAACAGGACATAACCAGTTAATCGTCTACGATATTAGCTCAAAATCATAGTGTAGATGTCATGAAACTGCTCGGTTAGAGCGTGGATGGTAAAGGTCACAATCATGCAGTGTTATTGTTCAGATGTTGTTAGAATCTGTGTTCAATGCCTTGAATTGCTTCTAAATGTTATTATTTTTGTACCGTGTAAGGTGAAGGCAATTCATGACATTGGGGAATTTAGTAAGGTTAATGATGGAGAGTCCACACAACCTCTCATGTGGAAATGTACGTACATAAATTTACTTCATTGCTTGTACTGATATGCTGAGTTCATGAATTCTCAATCGAGTTTTCTTTGAGCAGCTGTCGACTCCAATTATTGACTTAATTGCCCATCAGCATTTGCAACAACACTTGACTCTACTGCATGAATAAAACTTGGTCATTGTATGCTACATAAGATAAATATGCAGAGCTTTACAAGTAATGTATTAGCGTGGACAGAAGACTGGTCATCTCACAGAAAGCTATGAATAGGGTCAAACATTTGATTTTCTGGTTTGCTGGTGTGTCTCAGTGGTGAGCATTCGTAACACAATTGACTACAATTCACATGGGTGATGTCGAGTTGCGACCAAATGCGAGTGTGTCCATGTTCGCAGATGACACTAAAATGAGGAGTATATCAAAGTGTGCAGAGTACTCTGAAAGTATGCAGAGGTTTTAGATAGATTAACTCAGCGTACAAAGGTCTGGCAGTTGAAACACAAACTTAGGAAATGCGACGGAATCCATTCTGGGGTAGAAAATAGCAGCAAAATGGACTATTATTGTTGCAGTTAACAATTGCAGCATGCTGACATGCAGAGGGACCTGGGTGTCCATGTGTATGAATCACAGAAAATTGGTTTGCTGGTGCAGCACGTAATTACGAAGACAAACAGAGTATGGTTGTTCAATACCAAAGAGATGGGGATGAAAAATAAGGAGCTTTTGAAACAACTGTACAGGATGCTAGTGAGGGCACACCACATCCTCACATCCCAAGGCAAGAGTGTAAATGATATGTGGAGCTTGTTCAAGGAGCAACTATTGAGTGTCCTTGATAATTATGTACCTGTCAGGCAGGGAGGAAAGGGTCGTGCGAGGGAGCCGTGGTTTAATAAGGAATTGGAATCCCTTGTAAAATGGAAGAGGGCGGCCTATCTCAAGATGAGACGTGAAGGTTCAATTGGGGCGATTGAGAGTTATAGGGTAGCCAGGAAGGACCTGAAGAGAGAGCTAAGAGCAGCAAGGAGGGGACATGAAAGGTCCTTAGTCGGTAGGATTAGGGAAAACCCTAAGGCTTTCTATAGGTATGTTAGGAATAAAAGAATGACTAGGGTAGGAATAGGTCCAGTCAAGGATAGTAGTGGGAAGTTGCGTGTGGAGGCGGAAGAGATTGGGGAGACACTGAATGAATACTTTTCTTCAGTATTCACTCAGGAACAGGGCATTGTCGGCGATCAGAATACTGAGTCACAAATCAGTAGAATGGATGGCTTTGAGGTATGTACAGAAGAGGTGTTGGAAATCCTGGAAAAGGTGAAAATAGATAAGTCCCCTGGGCCTGATGGCATTTATCCTAGGATTCTCTGGGAAGCAAGGGAGGAGATTGCAGAGCCATTGGCCTTGATCTTTATG
>NC_057753.1:8232349-8239356 GCF_004010195.1 Chiloscyllium plagiosum
GGTATTCGCTGGTGAACAACCCCTGGTTTTGTAATGTATCAAGTGGTGTTTTTGGCTCTCGGGTCTGGATCACTGTCGAGTTCATCCACCACATTGCAACCCCCGGCCTCCCTTTTCTCCTCATTCTGTTGCTTAATATTTTCACAGTCAGACATATTTTTGTGACCAGTAGAGTTCGCAGAAGACTCCGCCATCATGACAACAGTGTGCGATCCAGAGACCCAGAGATGGACAATCGAAAGAAATCTATCATTTTACTGTTCGTTATCTCGTCAAATTTCATTGTCTTATGGTCAATGTTAATGATTTATTCCATCTGGAATCGGATGTATAATTTTGGATATGAATCTATATATCTACATTGGTTTGTTCAGGAATTAGGCTTCATGCTGCAGCTCATCAGTTGCTGCACAAACACCGCAATTTATGCTGTGACACAGACTAAGTTCAGACATCAGCTAAAGAACGTGCTGAAATATCCCTTCGCTCAAATTAACAAAATGATCAAATTCACTCATTGATCAACAGGTCAGAAGTTTAAAAATTTCATTTTATAATTTCAGCAGTTCAGGGTCCTCCTTGCTACATTAACAGACCGAGGAAGATGCCTTTTGTGATGAAATTGCAATGTGCTTGATACTGTTGTTTGGCGATATTTGTGGCGTGATTTGTCGCCAAGGAACAGAAGTCGGATCAATCCTGATGTTGTCTTGTTTTTTTTTATTTTTCCCCAATAGACAGCTATATGGTTGTTTCCCTTATTTGTGTTGATTCCAATGGTCTGGCTCAATTACCGTCTGCTTCGAAATCAACTCCAATACTAACCATAATCTCACAGAGACACTCGTATATAAAAGGAACCGAAGCCTGTCCATCAAACTTCGCCCTCACTCCGATTCGACAGAATATGATCTCAATCCTGCATCTCAGAATTTGAGATTGCCATTGACCTTTCTATCATCTTTACCTCATGATTATTTATTATCAGTACCACCTTCCATCACACGACTTGTCGACTGTATCTGAAGCTCTAAGGGTCTGTGAATACAAGCCATGGCGTACAGTAATCTCTGCAAACACTCACATCGCATTGGTGCAGACAGTCAATAGCAATACAAACCAGCGTTGTGGCATTTTGAAAATGGAAGTGTATCATGTCAACTGGCAATATTTAATTTCCATGAATGTCGCATAAGCAAAAGTAAGTCAAGTAGATTTCACTTTTAACAAAGTCACATTAGTACCTTTCTTCACATCTATTCTGCCACAAAGTCCTTAAAAGTTGTGATGGTGATTATCCCTTTGACCAATGTTACTTTCATTGGCATGTTTTCCTCCTTTGTGCCCCACTTTCTCCTTGTCATTATGCTAGCACATTTGTTATGTTTAAATCCGCTGAAACTCTTCCGAAGTCGAGGAATCTTGGAGATTATAATCAATGGACTGACGATCAGAGGTGCCATTTCTTTTGAGAGCATAAAGTGTCGGCTTTTGATCCCGGAAACCTGAGGGCCTACACTTCCACAAGGCGCGGTTTTATTTTGTTTTTTCCATGATTTTTGGCACTGTTTGAAGTGAATTACCGCTTACACATTCTAATGATCAATTATGTATGTGATGTTAAATACGTTCTTTTTGTTTGAAAATAAAAAAAATTCAAGCTTTCCAACATTTCATTAATTTTCAGTATCCATGTCCCAGAGCCAATGTGTAAAAGACCAACCCGAGCACAGTTTCTCTTTTTTTCTTCTCAAATTTGGCAGGTGGACTCTTTCTGTCAGTGGTCATTTTATTAGTTAACTTTGAAGGCAAGTTACAAAACTGAGGTATGCAAGAGACTGGTCAGTGTTGCGGGTGAACAATTCTGTGGAATCATGAATAATGTCATACAGCAAACCACCAAGTGACAATACTGTAGACGAATCGAAGACTTGAACTCTTCCTTTCACAGAACATCGAAGAACAATGCTGCAAATGTATCGAAACCTGGATTCCTCCAGAGACAGAACAATTTCAAAGACCAGACTTTTAAAAAATGAAGATCACATTTTATCTTTTTTGTTCATTCTGAAATGTTAAAATGTATAAAGTCCCAGAATTCAGAAAATGCTTTCCGTAGAACATTTAAATTCTTATGAGTTTACGACGCTCTTTAGCGCTCTGACACTCTCTGTTAGAGAAGAATTAGAATTGGCGATATGTGTTGAAAACAATGAGCGGTCCACTGACAGCGTGATTTAAGGGTTTATGGATGACCACAGTTTGATTTTGCATAGGGTTTGTGGTTCAATGCCGCTCAGAAATGGATCTTTGATCATTCTTAAAGTAACTATCAAACAAACGGACTCGCCATGTACTTACTAGAAATCTAAAGAGAAAACCCGAAAGAACTGAGGATGCTGGGAATCAAGGACAAAAAATTATGGGGAATACTTCAACCGGTCTGTTTGTACTTTTGGGAAAAATCAGAGTTTATGTTTCACTTTAATGACCCTTCTTCAGAAATCATGGCCGCTTGGAAAATATTGCTTTTCATGCAGACAGTCTCCATGTCTCCACAAGGGTATTTCAGGGCATTTGCATTTGAATAATAAAACTCATTAAGGACAGTTACTGCTCGAAGCATTAACACACTGATATCATGCTCATGGTCATTATGCTGTAGTATTGCAAGATAGAGTCTCCACATGCATTACAGCGATTATAATTGAAGCATTAAAATTTGGATGTAATGTTAAGACCAAGCTTACACTTTCGAAACTATATAGCAGAAGACCACACTTGTTTTAATGACGATTGCTCTCACTGGTCAGAGTGCAAATTGATAATCAGCGACCAGGCTGCTTATTTGAAACGCGATGTTGATTTAAAAGTGTTATTAAAACTTTGCCTACAAAAGCAACGTAACAGTAATGAGAATTAACATCGACCAAGATTGTAAGATTGATAGCCATCTCATGATGAAAAGTGAAAGTATGTGATCGGTGGTAAAGTTTACTGAGACACAACAAGTGACTGAAATACACAACAAACATCTCTGGCGTCAGACACTTTGCTATCCAGGGCCTATGCATCTTCCTCAAAATGTAGAGAAATAATTGAGAATGATGTTTTAAATTTGAATGAAGTTATGAAAATGGCGGCCAATTGACAGTCCAGAGCTTTCAGTTCTAAGAATGATCTAAAAATAGGTTGTGGAGGGAGATATGCAATGAATTCCAGAACATGAGGTCGATTCAGGCACATTCATAAGTACATTATATACTCCTTTCCATTTGCATGGTTTGATTCTGAAAACCTTCAAACTCTCACCTCAAAGAGCTGTTTTTGTTTTACCATTTTTACCTGACACCGCAGCGTCAGAGGATTGTGTGGGGTGGTGGGGGGGGGGAAGGTTCAGTTTCCATGACCTTTTTCCAGAATACCTCCTCCTCTAATAGCGTTAAATGACATTGATGTTTAAAGTATTGAGTAAATAGGTGCATCACTAACCATTCAACCCATCATGCCTGAACCGTCTGTTTGAATGAGTAATTCACTGAGTACCATTCTTATGCTTTCCCATGTTTCTCCTGAACTCGGTCCCTCAGCACTACGTTATGCTCCACCGCTGCAGCTTTATTAGATTAGATTACATTACAGTGTGGAAACAAGCCCTTCGGCCCAACAAGTCCACACCGACCCGCCGAAGGGCAACCCATCCAGACCCATTCCCCTACATTTACCCCTTACCTAACACTACGGGCAATTTAGCATGACCGATTCACCTAACCTGCACATTTTTGGACTGTGGGAGGAAACCGGAGCACCCGGAGGTAACCCACGCAGACACGGGGAGAATGTGCAAACTCCGCACAGTCAGTCGCCTGAGGCGGGAATTGAACCCAGGTCTCTGGCGCTGTGAGGCAGCAGTGCTAACCACTGTGCCATTGTGTCACCGCGCCGCCCACAATTTGTTCTGAAGTATCTCAGCATCATCCTCATAATTCATTATTCTCCCTGCCTCCCTTCTAATTCTTGGGGGGCGGGGGGAACCGCTTTCAATTCGTTTCCAATCTGAGAAGTACACATCTATACTCACGTTCTGTTCCTTTCTCTTAGCCAATGTTTAAACCATGCCGCTAAGGAACCATCAATCTCAAACGTCTCCTCTTTGCAACAAACCTCTCAATGTGGAACCGTGTCAAATGCTTTCTGTAAGTTCAAACATACAATATCCATCGCACTATCCTTATCTACTGTCTGTGGCATTTTGTCAAAGAACTCAATAAAATTTATTTATTGAGACATGACCTGCTCTTGACAGAGCCATGTTCTCTACCTAGTTTAACTTACTTTTCTGAAAGTGTAAATTGATCTTTTCCAGTGTTATGTTCTCCGTCAGTGTTCCCGCTGTTGCTGTCAAGCTGACAGGTCTGCAATATTAAGATTTTGCCTTTGTTCCTTTCTTTTAAAAACGGTGTCACATTTGCAATTACCCAGTACCCCGGGACTAATCCTGTGTTCAGAAAGGTCGGAAAGTTTGGAATTTACTCCCTTACTTCTTTCAGCAATCTGGGATGAATCCCGTCCAGGCCTGGCAAATTCTCTCCAAGTAGTTCCGCCAGCGTTTTTATCACCTTTTTATTATTATTATTCTGCATAGTTTCTCAACACCCATATTTTGAATTCGAAAATTGTCACCGATTTCTGACTTGTTAAAGACAGAAACAAAACACTGATTTAACACCTCTGTGAAAAAGAACATTTGCTTCAGTGAGCATTTTACCCTGCTTATTCCTTATGTGCCCCACTCTATCCTTCATTAACTTTTTCTGATAAATATGTTTGAAGAACAACCTGGTTTTGTGTCGCCTGACATACACTCCTCATATGTCCTCTTAGCCTTCCTTATTCCAGCCGTGGCCTGTCTCCTGTATTTGATATTCGCTTCCTGATTTCTATTGCTATTCTTATACTGGGATGTGTCATATTTCAGGGCGGCAAGATGAGTCAGTGTTTAGCACAGTTGCCTCACAGCACCTGGGACTTGCGTTCGATTCCAAACCCAGACAACTGCCTGTGTGGGGCTTGCACATTCTCCCCGTGTCTACTGAGTTTACTCTGAGTGCTCCCGTTTTCTCCCACAGTCTAAAGTTGTGCAGGTTAGGTGAAGTGGCCATGCTAAATTGCCCATAGTGTTCAGGGATACGTAGGTTAGCTGCATTAGTAATGGAAAATGTAGGGCAATTGGGCAGGCGATTGGGTGGATTACTCTTCAAAGTGTCGGTGTGGACTTATTGGGCCAACTGGCAAGTTATCACACTGTAAGGATTCTATGAACATATGGCTCTTTTCCCTCCCTTATTGTCTGATTATTGTCTTTCGTCATCCACGCTACTCTACCTTTGAATATCTGTATTTGTTTCTCATGGAAATGGAGGAGCTGTAGCCTATGTATCGCCTGTTTTGAAATTCTCCCATATTTCATCCATTGCTTTATCCATCAGAGTGCGTTCCCAGTCAAACTGCTCGACTTCAGCCATTCGATTCCAAACGCTGCCCTTTTCTGGTCGAAGATCCCAGCTGTTGATTGCATTTTTAAAATCTTTTTTCCAACCGAGTATCGAAACTAAAATTATGACTGATATTTGCCAATGCTCCCCCATTCTGATGTGATCTGTGTCAGTGCCTCAGTTCGGAAAACAAGATCCAGCACAATTCACGGACCCCACCACCCACTGCCCTTATGACTTATAATCTACTCTTCCAGAAGGTTTTCCTGCACACACTGCAGGAATTTCTCCCACTCAGTGTCCAGTGCTACACATTTTTCCCAAAGTGGCTGGAGAAATTCAAATTGCCAACTACCACAACTCTACTTGATTTGAAGATTTCCATAATACGTGTACAAATGTTTTCTTTTACTTCCTCCCCATGATTTGGATGTTTCTGATTAATGCTCAAAAGATTACTGCTCCCTTCCTGTTTCTCAGCTTCAACCAAATAGATTATCATTCAAAACCTGCATCCTGTTCAAAGGAAAATATATTCTTTTTCGCCAAGACTGCAAAAGTTCCTCCCTTTTTGCCTACACTGTTTCTGCTATAGTTTTACAATGCCGAACATTAAGTGCCATTCCCGTTCTGGCTTGAGCCACGTTTCTGTCAATGCTCCATGTCCTGCCAGATCCCAGTTTTGTTCAAGATACTCTGCGATTTTCACACATGTGATTTAACTTTGTCCTTATCTCTTTCGTGTCCATTGGAACACAAGCATCTCTCTGTTCACTGTCAGCACTTTTGCTTTTGTTAGCTTCTTTTTCTCCATTCCCCATCTTTTCTCTCTTGTCCTTGTAATTCCAAAACTAGGCCCATTAGTAAAACCATTCCACTCAACACCCGTTTAATTCGAGCCCCACTGGGCTATTTGCTCTATGGGCCAAGACATTAAATATCTGACCGCACCAGTTGCTCTGAGTAAAGTAAAAGTGTAGCACTTGGTCGAAAGCTAGATTAGCTGGTTGCCTGGAAATGACAAAACTAATTCGAATTGGGTCAATCAGTTCAAATTATACCCCAAAAATCCCACCAAACTTCAATCAAGTTTGAATTGTACATATTGACAATCTTAAAAGCCATTGACACAATCCGATGCTTTGGGCGTATAAGACCGGGAGAAATTGAATAGTTGGAGGAGAACTGCCAAGCCAATGACATCTGCATATTGCCCGGAGAATAGCTCTCTTAAAGGTACATTTGTCGATTCATGGCGTGTGAAGCATAACCCCTCAGAAGAGGAAAAGAAGACACATGAAGATCCAAATAGACGATTTGAAAGCTGACTGGTTTTGAAAAATTGAATTTTTGGTAAATCTTAATCAGGGGTTTTTATCGGACCAGTATTATAGAAGGGAAAGTAAAAGAAAGGTTAGAAGAAGGAGTTGTAAATAGTTATTAGTTATTTTTCTCTATGTTGAACTTTACGAAATAAAGGTGGTAATTTTTAATTTAAATACTTCTTAGCCT
>NC_057753.1:8239856-8240719 GCF_004010195.1 Chiloscyllium plagiosum
TTACCTTTCCTGTTTGAACTTTGAGCATTCCCTGCCAGGAGACAGGATACTCTGGGAAAGGGATGGGTCACGTGCGATGAGTAGGTCTTTAACCTGAACACAGTCTGTCGGGGTCACACTGAGAGGGATAATTGGGACTCATTTCTCTTCCCGCACAGCTGAGGGCTGCTGATATCAGTCTGGAGGTATGTAACAAATAGGCCTGAGTCACTCCCTTCCTTGGTTTCGACATGGCGGAACTGGTCTTTTGCCAATCTGTCTAACCTCAGGAAGTACAATGAATGCAGGAAAATAAGACCATAAGACCATAAGACAAAGGAGCGGAAGGAAGGCCATTCGGCTCATAGAGTCCACTCCATCATTCAATCATGGCTGATGGGCATTTCAACTCCACTTACCCGCATTCTCCTCGTAGCCCTTAATTCCTTGTGACATCAAGAATTTATCAATTTCTGCCTTGAAGACATTTAGCGTCCCAGCCTCCACTGCACTCTGCGGCAATGAATTCCATAGGCCCACCACTCTCTGGCTGAAGAAATGTCTCCGCATTTCTGTTCTGAATTTACCCGCTCTAATTCTAAAGGCTGTGTCCACGGGTCCTAGTTTCCTTGCCTAAAGGAAAAAAAATCCTAGCATCCACACTCTCCAAGCCATGTATTATCTTGCAAGTTTCTATTAGATCTCCCCTTAATCTTCTAAACTCCAATGAATACAATCCCAGGATCCTCAGCCGTTCCTCATATGTTAGACCTACCATTCCAGGGATCATCCGTATGAATCTCCGCTGGACACGCTCCAGTGCCAGTATGTCCTTCCTGAAGTGTGGGGACCAAAACTGCACACAGTACTCCAAATGGGGCCTA